>NW_026889791.1:6025000-6152500 GCF_033153115.1 Saccostrea echinata
TCTTGTTCTGATTGCAATAAATCTTGCCACAAAAACAGACTAAACCAAGGATCATTATTCTATTTATTGCTGTTGCAAAGTTTCAAGTCCAAGTGCTACTCTTATCTTCCTTTATAAGTACAACCAGTAGAGCTACAGTCTCATCAGAGACTTCTGGTTCATGAAGCTCTAACGTGCTTCGTGAAATACGCCTACGTGACAAGTCTGTGTGATTTACACACCAATAACTCACACAAAACTTAAAAACATTCCTTAACTGAAATCAAAAACCGGTGAACAGATTCATTTGTCATAGTATGTTGTGCTTGTGCAATTAAATCTTTTTCCCCTTGAAAAAGGGTATGAGCCTTCATTTGAGCAAACTTATAAATCCCCTTCACCCAAAGATACTTTGAGGAAATTTTATTTAAATTTGCCCAGAAGTTGTTAAGAAGATGAAATTGTAAAAAAAAAAAAAAAAAATAAGGTGAAAACAACAACAATGAAAGACAATGGAATATGAAGATAACGAGCAGTATGCAATCTCGAAAGTCCAATGGAACAATACAAATTTGAAGCAGCGCAAACACGGACCTCAAAATTTAGAGGTGGGATCAGGTGCCATGGAGGAGTGAGCATCCCCTGCCAACCAGTCACACCCGTTGTGTGTTCCTTGTCATGATCTGGTAATAACAGAGAAATCCGTCGACAGTTCAGTGTATAAATAATGGCCTAACAATTAGTATGAAAAATGTCAGTCAGCATTTGAGTCGGTGATAGGTTGTATGTGCTTACAAGGTCATTGTATCGACCGTAAAACTTGTGAAAAGATGACTTCAAACGAGACTGTTGATATCCTTGTTTCATCAACTTGATTGTCAATAGCTTGCCTCGTTTTAGAAATTGTTCATACGTAGAGCATGCTCTTGCGTATCGAATCAACTGAGAGAAATAAATCCCATATGCAGGTGATAAGGGTATATTGCTACATAAGTAAGGGAAGCTGACGATTGAAAAGTTGAAGTCATCACGTTTATCATAAAGCTTTGTTGTTAGGTTACCATTAATGTCTTTTTCTAGTAAAATATCTAAATATGAAACAGATATGTCAGAATCTGTGGTATCTTTTATTTCAAGCTCACTAGGATATATCGAGTCGACATATGAATGAAAGTATCTATTGTTAATTAATAAAACGTTTTCGATATATCAAAATGTCGAGTTGAAAGCCACAGTAAGTGTTTTCTTCTCATGTAGAAGTTTCTGAATAAAGTCTGCTTCATATGAATACAGAAATAGGTCTGCTAATAAGGGAACGTGATTGGTTCCCATGCGAATTCAAACAGATTGTTGGAAGACCTGATCTCCTAAAAAACTACATAGATATTGTCAATCAGAAACTCAAGCATCTTTTTAATATCAACTTTAGTGTACTTGTGTGTACAATCAGAGTGCTTTTTAACAAAATAATTCTGTAAATGACCAATGACAAGGTAAGTATGTTTATGGACAACTTTGGCTCAGGTGAGCTAAAAGGGGGGGAGTAGGGATGACCCTTGGGCACTTGCCCAACATAATACTCAGTGCATCTTAACAGAATGGAAAATATACACTCCCACCCACAGACAATATAAGCTTTCAAAATGATATTTTAATGGATTTTATTGGGAACTTTTATTACGTTGCCCTTGTTATTATGATATTTTACTGTGACAAAATGGGCCCCTCATCCAAGCATACCCTGGATGTGATGGATGAGGGACATTCTTGGAGTACAGCCTGAGGCTGAACAGTATCAAAATAATAGCATATTTCTAGACCAATAACATGCAGGCTCACTATTCAAAAAAATTAAAACCCATGTGACATCACCAGTATAAATACCTACCGCCATGCTTCAATCACTCATAATCTAAAGCAAAGAACTCAACCCACAATATGCCTTATATGGCCTAGCAAATATGAAAAAATTAAAGAGGGTTTTAGAATAAATGTTTTTGGTAATTTGCACCCTAGAACATTGACACATTTCACACGTGTAACAATTCCGTCGAAACCGGATGTTAATGATGTCAAACTAAATTCTAAACCTCACCATGGTCAAGGTTTTCCGGGAAAATGCCGAAAATTGCACAGTTAATCATGATTTACACATAGGGCACATTCGTTACGGCAAAATATTAAAACAGAAAACTAACAATCACTATTCGAGAAATGTTTTCCAATGAAAATATTTACCCGTAACGAGTGTGCTCATGTTGAAAAAAAGAAAAAAATCTGTGCATGTGAAAGAACTATCATGGCCACAAACTATCATATACATGTACTTCCTCGTGTTTTACACAAAATTAAAGCATCCATTCAAGAGGGGTATTATATTTATTGGGTAAGTGGACAACACACTTCTATCCCACATGTAAAAAAAAATTGTTATATGATGTGCCGATAGGCACATCTGATGATAAGAACATGTAATGGTTTCTAAAATGCGATAGAAAATGTCGATTTTTCGACAGATTTTTTTTTCAAAGACAAGGCCACAGGCAAGAACAATTGTCATACTTACAATCTGTATAAATACCACAAATACAAATGTACATGCCCATTATTATCGTTGGTCCTGCTTGTGGCAAATACGAAATTTGACTTTTTATCAGTTTTTTTTGATGCCTTCAAGAATCAATAATTGTTGATAATCAATCCTTAATGGATCCTTCATATTACACTGAAGATCCATAGATAACACACAAGGTGATAGAGAAGCGCTCGATTGTTTGTTTCATGTGCAGACGATAAAGTGGAAAAGAATCTATAAATTACATTTTCTGAAATCGAAATTGGAAAAAAAAACTTATATTATGATCATGTATGCTGTATGTGACGTTACTCATTATATACGTCATTTGTGACGTCATAAAAGATGTAGTCATTGTGGTTTTGCTAAAGAACTGGGTACGTTAAGTATAACAGAGCGGCCCTGTCTCCAAATTTGATTTCAGTTTTTTACAGACATGCCTACGATGTGTCCTTTCAAAATCATTTAATTTTTTTTAATTATCACAAACCGTTTTTCCATCAGAGGTCTCGAAAAATGGGGAGTTTTCTTTAGAAATTACAAATTTTGACATGATAACGTCATCACAGCGTTACTTTAACCTGCCTTATGTTCCAGAAAACAATTTTGAACTTCTATTTCAATCAGTATTAAAAAGAAAATTGGAACATCCCATATATAGTTGTCAAAATTGGATTTTTGGCGATGAAAAAAGCCATCAACATCACTCCCCTTTTCCATTCCAACAAATGGCAGCTCTATTAATTTCGTATTTTCTTCTTTTTTTTTTTTTTTTTGATAAACGTATAAATTACTCACTACTACAGGGTTACGAGGTGTCTTAAACTGCGTTAAAAAAATTTTTCTCTGATGTTAGGATTTCTTTTATAGATCATTATTTATTCATTCCAGTGGATCCACTTTACTGCATGGTTCATGTAAAATACCCTAGCCAGGAACAATCCCCAGTATACTTACACACAATCACTTTCTATGTTAAAACCACAAAAGGAGACCAGTTATGAGAGTCCTGATTGATGAGGCCATTCCAAGTTTTTTCTTTGTTTAGCGTCCATCTTAACCTATCTTCCTATACGAGAAAACACACAAACCAAAAGGGGGAAAACGCAGCATTTTCAGAACAGTTATAGAATTCCTAATTATCATTTGAGACCTCTCCTTGCCATAAAACTTAGTTAAACTACTAGTTTATTGAAATAAAAAAAATTAATACACCACTTAAAAAAGAGAGATGTCAATCCCAAAAGAGTAAAATGCATTTTAGAGATTCGTATTTGTTGATTTTAATTTGAGTTAACTTTGTGTTTGCGTTTCAAAGCGTTGTATTTATCAATTTTAATTTGTGTTTGTTTTTAATTTCATAACCTCAAAACCAATTCGTCCGCGTACACTGCACATAAAAAAAAACTTGGAATGGCCTTATCATAACTTGCGTTACAGACCTTGAAAAATTTTGCTTCAAATAAAAACTGTGAATCTCCGAAGGCTTAAAAAAGGGTGTGCGATTTGTTTAGATCAATTTTTCGATGAACAAAATATTTTATATAGCCAATGCTAATAATTTAATTTTAGAGACAAACACATTACTTTCCATGTACATACTCATTACTTGATTCACAAAATAGAAAATTATATGCCTAAATCTGTGTAGTGAATTTGACAGGAAATGCACATGAATTCTCGGGAAGGGATTCAGACGCCTGTAGTACACTCTAACGGGCATAATTCCCTAAAACTAAAAGCTATAAAAATAAGGATATAAAATTATATGTATGATTTGCATATAGAGTTTATCCGCGTCAGCTATGAAAATATGCGCATGTCGTCTTCAAAGCAATGCAGCATGAAACGGCAGACACTTGCATTAATATCGATCAGTAAAAGATCGATCAACGGTCACAGTCCAGTGGGGAGCCAAAGGAAATTGGAAAGGGATGTATTTAGTTTTAAATCAAATTCTTGATATAATTTTTTTATTGGTACTCATTACAGTACATGTATAATTTGATTATCAGTAAGCCTCCCCCCCCCCCCCCCCCCCCCTTCTATTTACATGAGACAAAATACAAATAATTGAAATGCAGAATAACAGAACACTCACATAGAAGAATCAAAATTCACTTTCACAACCCTTTTTATAAGCTACATAGAGATTTTATTTCTAGTTCAGTTACAGGGATTTTTTACCCTTTGATTCCAGGGGCTGGGGCCGTCAAGATTGGGAAAAATAGCGATATTTGGTTGAAATTGGGAAAAATATCTTCATATAAATAAATAGGAAAAAAGAAGCAAAAGTCAAATATTTAATCATTTTTCTTATTTTTTATAGCATGAAGCTGGCTTAAACCAGCTTTAGTGATATGAAATAATACTAGCCGCTGTTGAAGTTCAAAAGCTTAAAAATGGCAAAGCCGCAGGGTATGATAACATTGTAAATGAATTGTCATCTTTTTTACCTTTCTGTAAGAAGTTCTTTAAGATAAAATTTGAGATTGGGTTTGTTACAGATGATGGGTTAATCGGTATTGTTCGACCAATTTATAAGAATAAGAGCGATTCAACCCAGCCTGCCTGAAAATTACCGTCCTAGGCAAACTGGAGGGACTGACATGATGCACGATTATTTATTAAATAATGATCCCGACTTTAATTTTTAAACATCGATCCCGCTTTAAAAAGTATGCATACAAACATCCGTAGTATTTCGAATAACTTCTCAGAACTCCTCGGATGGCTCGTACATCGCACATGGAGAACATAAACACCTTTGTGTCATTATTTTATTTTGATAATTTACACCTTAATACTTTTTTTTCATATTGGGAATTTTTAGGTATAATTTTGGGAAAAACATACACTTTTCAGCATTGGGAATGGGGCCGAATTTCGGCCCCGGAGAGACCCTAAAAAAATCCCTGAGTTATCAAATTATACGAAATCTTATGTTATTTTGTTACTTGTGGGAACAATATGCAAAACACGTCACAGTGCTTCTTTATAGAGTTATCCTTGCCATTCCCGGATTATATCACTAGCTTGATTATGTTTCTTTTTCATGTACGTGTCTGATAAATTTTTAAAAAATCTTTAAAAATGTACCTAACAAACTGCTGACATGAATTGCAAGACAATACATCACATCATATACTAAGACAAAAACTGCATTAAAATAGATGAAGATTTTCTTTAGAACATGTTACACAGCCGTAGGTAAGATACATGCATTTGATAAATTATTATTTCGGTGACAATGATAATTTTATCACTTCCTTTGGATACATTAACTCTCTGGGGCATTTCCTTGTGCATTTGCCCTTGTAGTAACGATAAAATACTTTAATTTGTTTTTTTTTTTCTGGAACGGATTATCATCACAGACTGACGTTGAATCTTTAAAATTTAGCGATAATGTGCACCGCCGTTTTCACAGAGGTGATATTGGACAGGACACTCCTCCAGCCCCGATAAACATCTATTGGAATACTAAACATATTTCCTATAAAATATATTACTATTATTTTATGGATAATCGGGATAAAATCCTTTTAAAAATACTCGCTTACTTCAAGATTAACGATAGTGTACATGTAGTTAATATGTACATTCGATTTTTATACAGATAAATATCTATAGAGTAATCTTTTTTTTCCCTTTTTTTTCATTTCAAGACTTGGAATGCATTAAAATGTTTTAGGAATACAATTTCTGGAAAAAAAAATAACGAGTTAAACCATCGATTATGCAGCGGAAAGGAGGTGTCTTGTCCACAAGTAATGCAAGATCGTGATTGTATTTCTTACAGAACTGCATGGGAACAGATAATCTTTATTTATAGACAATAAAAAAGGTTGATTGTATCATGTTTCACTTAAATTTTCATAGAAAATACCGAAAGCGTACACCACTGTATACGTTTTTTAAGCCTTATAAACTTGGTCAACATAATTATCTAAAATTCCTTGTAAATTATAAATTAAACCCAATTTTACTTGAAAACACTGATGTCAATATTCCGATCAGCATGATAAATGTATATATAATTAATAAGTGTAAATACATGAAAGAACTTTTCCATTCCCAGCTGCTGACCTTCAGTAAGTAATTGTAGGCCGGCAATGGCAGATTTAGAAGTATTTTGTCATATATAAAACACTTCCTGATAATGCGATAAAACACTAGAATCCTATCTGACATAATCAATTTTGTCGAATAAAAATCTGCAACAATACAGTGACAAGGATAACAAGTTTTGAAAAGAAATCTTCAAATGGTGACTGCTATACATGTAAGCCAAGCTTCCAATCCCCCCCCCCCCCCCCCATTGTCTTTTGACATTCATGAACCCCAGTCATATATAAATTGAAAACGAATAAAACATGCTTAAAAAAGCTGATGATTTTCAATGAAAATGTTAAAAATGTTAAATACAATCTTTTCTTGAAGTCAAATAAAGTCAGTGTCCACTATGAAAGAGACGCGCGTTTTAATTGGAGGTACATTGTACATGTAGGATTGATTGTGTGAACCATCCCAACTTATGTCATTAAATTACTTTTTCACGCTGTAAATATTGATTGAATAGTTATCATAGTTGCGAAGACTGAAGAAATTGTTTCAAGTACATATTTTCAACATGATTGCTCATTATGACGTCATTTTTTCAGTGCATTGCGTCACTAATTTACATGTAATGTCCCATAGTAAATTTCACTGAGAAAGGTTCATATGGCTTTCATTTGCATAAATGTATTAAATTAATTTTTTTTTCAAATGCAGAATTGAATTTAATTAAGAAATAATGTATCATTTTTAAACATCTATCGGGATGTAAATACGGGTTGGTCACGAGATCAAATGGTGGTAAATTTGATCTCGTACCAACCCGTATTTATATCCCGATAGATGTTTAAAAATGATACATTATTACTTATATTTACATTTATGACTTATTCCTATTTTATATTTTCCCGATTATAATCTTTTAACGCGTGAAATGTTTTATTTTTCAAACTCAACGGCATGTATTTGATCCACTGATTGCACGTCGACCCTTTATGACGTCACTGAGAAATTACGTCAAATGTTTATGACGCAAGGAACCCGTGTTTATACGGATATAGATACGCGTTGCTTTTAATAGGGTTATATAAAAGAAAATATTGCAAATGTAAATATAAGACAATAAAAAAATAATGAAGCCTTCAGATATAGAATTAAACAATTAAATTCTTTAAAAGTATAGATTTTATTGTGGAGAAAAGGTGACGTCTATCCAAAAATGCAGCATTTTTTACTTCAATTTTTTGGAAAAGTGGATGTGGCCGCACTTTTGTAAGGTTATTTTTTCTCTTTAATATTAAAAATTGTAGTGTATTTGTTCTTTCTGCAAAGTTTTGCATACATACTCAGATGCGGCCATATCGAAATATAGACTTGAAGAGGAGGAAACCTCCAAAATAGGGGAATTCCGGAATATTAGACCGGTTTTGAACGTTATCTAAATGATAGGGCACGTGAGTTGATAAAAATTTATTCCTATTTCACACACAGGGAAACCTTAACAGTTAATTGATACAATTGCTTGAATATAATCATGCGTTTAATTTTTGCCGATTTTACAGGGCCGTAAATCGGTCTTAACGTACCCAGCTCTTTAAAAAGTTTTCTAATTCTTTTATGGACCTAGCTTGCTGTTGTTTTGTTAAATGTATTGATTAGAAAGAGGGAAAAAATATCTTTAAAATAAATCATTACAAATTTTAACATTGAGATTTTCTGTAAACTGGATCCAAAATAGAACTCATATGCGTGTGCGTAAAACGCACATGTCTTTGACGAATCCCCATGTGGAAACAAACATACAAAATTTGTATAAACATGTAGTCACAATCAATCTTTATTTTTGCACCTACATGCCAATCAAATAATTCTTATGCACATGCATATAAAAGCGTGAAAAGTAATTTTCATCCTTTTTAAAAGGAAGGATAGTCTGGTTTCTGACTAAATAAAATATTCAAAGTATATTTGCTCGTAAATCTTTTATTTACGTCGACAGAATTTGTTTTGATACACGTATTTTCGTTTATGCGACATACTTCAAATGTGTTTCCAGAAGCAAAATGCATATTTTAAATATATGTCCCTATGGAAATTACTAAAAATATTCAAGTATACGGGGCATCGTTTTTTAAAGAGGTGGGGGTGGGTGTCATCAAGAAAAAGAATGAGATGACGAGCAAAAAAAAAATGTCATACACTTTGACAAGAAAGAAGAAAAGGGGAATTGATACATGTATGTTTCAAAAAATTCATAATTATTCAATTGTCAATAACGAGTAAAATCTGTAGATCTATGGTAATTACCAGTCTTATGTATAAATTGTTCTTGTCAAGTTTTCTTGACCAGTACAACCCTTGTTACAAATAACTGTACACTGATTAACATTTAAACACAATATACATGGCCGTAGGAAGTTCGGAACCGGGGGAGCATGCCCCCCCCCCCCCCCCAATATATAGATTACTATAGAAAACCTAGCAACTATATTGTCATATACAAATTTTAATTGAAAAATTCAAATTTTTGTAGAGGACAGACTATCACGATGAAAATTTTACTGTTATAAGAGATTTCTCTAGTTTCTAAAATTAAGTTACTGTTTTATGTTTTTGGAACAACTCTCTCTAAATTCGTGAGCTTTTCAAATTATTTTCTTTATTGAATTTACGACTCTTAATCTTTATTGAATTAAAACATTGGTGATTTCAGGTAATCCAAGCTAGTTGGGTTTAACACCTGTCATCGTTTGATATTGCTAAATTATCTTCAGGCAAAATAACATCAAAAGGACGATAATCTGGCCCTCAGTTATTTTAAGGGTTTACTCAAATGTCGAAATCTTATCTATTCATTTCCAAATGTAATTTTTACACATGTCACACCATAATTGTTATATATACTGTTGAATTTGTTTTAGATGATCAGTCGGAATCGGACAGGTGTCCCGAGTACACTGACCTGTATCAAAATTTGTTAGTTTCATATTAAAAGTTAAAACGCTGGTTGGAGTTTGTCTCAAATCTGTTTAATAAGACTCATAGATAGAAAGGAACGCAAATCTTGGCTGACAGAATCCGTGAGCGGCATCATCAGGGAACTCAAAAAGAAGTTCTTCAAGCGAGAAATAAGACGTTCATAGTTTCTACATGGTCTTAAATTAGCACAAATTTTTTTAATTTCTCGCCCAATGTCTGATGACTTTTTTTTTTGCTCTTCAAGGAAATTTTGGTAGTTGATAGTGCCCCCCCCCCCCCCAGAAATGAAAATGTATGGCTGTGCCCCCCCCCCCCCCCAACTGAAATTGCTTCCTACAGGCTTGATATACATAGGATGGCTTAATTTTCAGGCACGTAGTATTCGAAAGGGGGCATTTTTCTTAGAAGAGTCTTTCATTCGAAATCCTATTTTTTATTTATTTATTTGTTTATTTTTTTGGCAGTATGATTGAGGCATTTCAGTAAAATAAAAAAGATATAAGAGTCAACTATGGGTCCGTGGATTTTTTCAAAGGGGGTTGGAAGGTGTGGGGGAACTATACCCACTCCAAAAAAATCAGACTTAAATTTTTTTGACAAGGGAAAAACAGTTTCAATGCGAAAAACCTTTGGGGGGGGGGGGGGGGGGGGTAGTTGGACACTTCCCATTAGCAAGCAGTCTTTATATACACGTTTCTTCTGACCAAATGCAGATCCTTTGGGGTGGGGTGGGAATAGGGGAGGGGTGGCAAGTTAATTTTTTTCTTACTTTACATTAATTACTCTGAAATCTTAACTCCCACTGGATCCACTACCAAGATTGGTTGTTTCTCACCACACAATGAGAAGGGGTGGGGGTGGGGGTTTACTTTGCTTGACATTAAATCATAAGTGCATTACATATGCATGCAATTTTATCAGCATTAATTTGAAGTATTGATTTGAAGTACTGGATTTATTTAAAGCTACAATTCATGACTATATGATTAACTAGGCACTGGAGAGATTCTGTGTTTGTCAACTCAAATGTATAGTCAGTGCAATGTAGAATATGTACAAGACAACCCCTGAAATATGTTCCTGAACACATGTCTGCAAGTTACTTACAGCTTTTTTTGCTGCAACGAAATAGAAGTTAGTGTGTGTGTTTGTGTTTTATATTACATCTCCCCATCCCACCTTACATCTGCCACTGTTCACCACAGAAATATTCCCTATAACAGGAACAATAGAGATTGCTCTTCTCTTATTCTGCCTGTAGTAGGGCCTTGTTCATGTAAAATCAATCTTGCGCCGAGTAAGTAAAATGTTCTTGCCTGTACATGTATTTCAATTTGACGTGTATATTTATAAGATTTGGTTTACGTACATTGTATGCAGCACTGCTCTATTTGTACACATAAAAATCATAACGTGAAAATGAAATAGAAAGTAGTGAATGTTACAGTAACATATAAGAAAGCATATTAAATTAATTATATTTATAGATCTATCGATAATGATATGTTTTGAGAAAAAAAAAAGGAACATCACTTATCTCTACAACCCGGCACGAATCACCAATTTATTTTTTTTAAATAAATACACTATCCGTGAGGTTGAGTTGCGGCCGAATCTCCCGCACGCGTTAGCAATATAGATAAGAATTTATCTAAATGTCACATGTACTCTCTTTGTATAAAAACATTCAAAATGAGTATAAGCACATTTCTGTCTTTATTAATTTTTTGCAGTAAAGATATATTTTGAACAACATATCAGGTAATATTTATTACATACTCTGTTTATTCTTAGGTGGGGAATTGACTGGTACATGTACATATGTATATAAAATGAACATCTTTATCTGCTTTTTAATATAATCATAAATTGATTATGATGTTGATAAGATAAATGTCTTTTCCCAATTATTTAATTTCAAGTCCTGTGTTCATATATCGGTACATTATAATCCGATAGTCATTTCTATCGCCTTTTGACGTGACGTGACGTTACATTACAAAAAATGACGTTCCTATTGCATTTTTCCATCAAAACACTGCCATACTGCAAGGTCTCCTTTTAAAAAAGTATAAAAGATATCAAAAAAAGAAAAACGGTTATGAAAAGCTAAAAGTCTACACTATCTATAATAAAAACCACGTTAATTTTTGGAATGAGGCCAGTTTTGATGGTTCGTGGATTTTGTCTTTATTGTCAATGCATAAAAAATAAAAAAGAGGCAGGTATAATTAAGTGATGTACTAATCCATGCACTTTCACATGGGTGGGAAAGTTGATACTCTTCAGCCTCAGGCTGTACTCCAAGAATGTCCCTTATCGATCTAATCCAGGGTATGCTTGGATGAGGGGCCCATTCTTTTCATACAGCCTTCGGCTTTCAGAGTATCAATAGCATGTTTAAAGAATTGACAATAAATTGAATCAAAGCATTTATTTGGAAAAATGATCATATCAACCGCAGTTTAATACACCATTCATATAAGAATTAGAATCATTATCTCGAATGTCTCTGAAATAAAATTTCCTGAAGTTCTTCAATGAGGACCAGTCTCCAGTCTTCAAAATATTCGCTAAGGAAACTCCACTTTTCAGAGCTGCAGGAGAGGATGCTGCATGAATCGAATGTGCCTTAAAAGTACTTATGTCTGTCACCAGTTTCACAGGTGCATGAAAGTCAGTCAATTTATCGGGTCTCAACAGCTCAGTTAGTTAGAGTGCTGGCACGTTACGCCAGAGGCCCTGGGTTCGAGTCCCGGTTGAGACTTGATTTTTCACCACCTGTGACATTTGGCGCCCAACGTACGAATACCCACTATTCCCTTGGAACATGCTTCACGCATTTCCTTAACTCATAGAATTCGAGGACAAATTTCTAGAAAGAGGGGGGAATATGTCACCGGGTTCACAGGTGCGTGAAAGTCAGTCAATATATCGGGTCTCAATAGCTCAGTTGGTTAGAGCGCTGGCATGGTATGCCAGAGGCCCTGGGTTCAAGTACCGGTTGAGACTTGATTTTTCACCATCTGTGACATGTCTATTCCTGCACTTTCCATAACGCACTTAATCCACCTAGCTATAGTACTTGTGGAAACTTTATCAAATGTCCTAAATGAGACAAGAAGTTGGTCACACTTTCGAAATTTACTTGTTCTTTTAATATACTCCTGTAGAGTACACACAACACAAAGTTTTTCATCCTTGTATCTATCAAGTGTAATAGAAAATGACATTCCTGGTCTAGATGTCTTAAGTAACGACATAAAATAAAAAAACAACTCTCTCTGAACTTAACTCCATATATTCCTAATATTCAAGTTCACAAGAGTTTGTGCCCTAGCTGCTGTTGTTAAAGCTAAAAGTGTACACAGCTTCCAGGTAAGTTGTTTCATATCTAATGAATTCAAAGGAAAAAGAGACTTTAAATATACATGTATAAGAATTTTAGTCACATCCCATGTAAACTCATATCTTGGTAAGTTTGGTCTTAAGTTAAACGAACCTTTCATAAATGTTGATAGTAATGGTGAATTTTTATTCCATTTTTGATTTAATAATGATAAAGTCTGCATAACAGCTTGTCTTTTGAAAATCCTTTATCTTCCAAGGTTTTCCAGTTAAAACTGCAGTGGCTAGGATAATTTCCTTGTTTAGAGGATGGTTTCTTTTTCCTTCTCTCAGAAGATCTGCATGTCTTGCCAATCTAACTGGAACAGAAACGAGCATCAATAATAAAAGAGGAAACCAAGTTTGAGATCACCACACAGGAAAAACCACAATTGCTCTTTTCACCTTATCTTCCTTGATCTTGTTGAAAATTCTTCCTAATAGATGAAAAGGTGGAAAAATATAGGGCATTAATCCTGTCCACAGAAATGAAAAAGCTTCAGTTCTCCATGCATTGGGACTAAAACACCAAGACACATATTTTCGAATTTTAAAATTGTTGTCCGATGCCAAAAGATCAACATCTGGACAAAAAAACTTTTTAACTATTCTATCAAAAATTTCTGATTTTAAACTTCATTCACCTGAAGTAGAAGTTTCCCTAGAATAATAGCTGCTACTTCATTTAATTTCCCTGGAAGATACTGACATGTTATCCATATATTTCTTGTACAACACCATTGCCAAATACCTTTTGCTAAAAAATCCATGTCCTCCCATATTATTTTTATAAGAAATGGCTGTTTTATTACCACATTTTATGCCAACATGAACATTTGTTTGATTTTTAAAGAAGTATTGTAAAGCCAAGAATATGGCCAATAATTCCAAATAATTGATGTGGAACTTTTTCTCTCTTTCTGACCTCTGCTAAAGTAATCCGTTCTAAAAACAGCACCCATTCCTTCACAAGAGGCACCAGATTCTATCCAAAAATCTATGGGCAGTAAACGAATAGGTTTACCATTTTTTATTTCAATATTCTCTATCCACCAAAGGATTTCATCTTTACTTTGAGTAGATAGATTTATACTTCCATCATAATTATTACCATTTTCATTCAGTGCCTTAACTTTGTCCCTTTCTAAAGATCTGTAATAAAGGGGTCCTATGGAAACTGCATTAAATGCATGTACAATGAGCCCTATGAAAGATGCCATCTCTCTTTTACTAATACAGTCTTCTTGCAATTAATTTTGAGCAGTACTTTTTATCCTATCTATTTTGTCCCTTGGTAAAAATATCATGAACTTTTTTGAATCAATTATCAACCCAAAAAAATAAATTACTTGACTTGGTTTTGTCTCAGTTTTCTCAAAGTTAACATGAAAACCTACTGAATGCAAAGTATCTATAATGAACTGAGTATTCTTCATACAAGAAATCAAACTTTGGTTCATAATTAAAGAATCGTCCAGATAATAAGAACATCTGATACCAATGGATCTGAAATAAGCATACACAAGTTTCAAAATCTTTGTGAAAATTCTGGGTGCTGAACGAAGTTTATCACGGGTCTGAGCTTTCCATTTTTCTTAGGGACAACAAAAATATTAAAAATAAATAAAGCTTCATTTTCCTCTATTTCTTCTATTGTACCTTTTCTAAGCAACTCATTAATCTCTTCATTTACAATCATAGCTTCTTGATCATTGAAAGAAATTTGAGATGGCTTTTTTGATTGGTGAGGTATTTCATCAAACACAATTTTGTAACCTTGGATTGTCTTCAGAACCCATGGATCCTTAAAGATCTTTTCCCATTGTGATACATGATATTTACCGGTAATTTGACCAACACTTACCATGTTTGTCTCATTCAGTATTTGCTCTCTCATCTCCCTCTTTTGTCTGACCTCAATTCTTAATCGTACATGTTTCTTCCCCCTAAAAAAGGGTGATTTGTTCCTCTACCTCTTCCATAATAATAGTTGTAAGGGAAATTCATTTTTCCCCTGCTGCCTAAATTATTGTAACTACCTCTAAACTTATCCCTTTTGTATCTGTCAAAATCTGACAATTCCTTGATTTTCTTTTGAATATCTGAACCAAATAACAATTCTGTTACAGGCTGTGAAGCATTACATATGTCTGAAAATTTGCTTGGTAAAACCTTTCTCAAAAGAAATCTTTTTTGAGACAACTGATAAACTGAGTTACACAACACAATAACTGACTGCTTAATCAAATTCCTAACTTCCTTCATGTTTTCATTTGATTTCGACATTTCAGCTATTTTGAGCAATGGAATAATCCCTGTTGCAATTGTTTTTTGGACAGATTGAAACCCAGAGTCCCTACTTTGAGCAGATTTTGGCATAATATTCCAAATACCTGTATTTACCTGAGGAGCTAGCAAATATGTACAATTGGCTGGTCTGGGATTACTTTCTATTATTTTCTCTGTTTCACCCTCCTTAGTACAGAGTATTGACCATGTTTGCTAACTTATCATCAACATTCTTTTCTTTTTTATCTGTTGAAAACCAGTCTGGAATATCCCAGTCATTGTCCACTTCTTTATCTTGTTTATGTGATTCTCTGTCATCCATGAAAAAATCAAAATCATTTTTTCCATTTACACTTGAGCCTTTATGCTCATTATTATTGACATCAAGATCAACACTTTCTTGTTCTAATTGATTCAGTTTTTCTTGTTGAAGGTTATATATGCATCAATGATATCATTTATTCCCATCATTTCTTTGAATTTGTCAACACTTTCAGTGTACATGTTCAACATAGCATTGGTAATATCATTACCAGAAATTTCAACCTTTTTATTTTTCTTCGCTTTTGTTAATTACTACCTGGCCCTTTACGTTTGTTACCTTTTTTACATGCTGAGGACGGCTTTGCTGTCGACGTTGAGGGTCCCTGTTCATTATCATTTTGTATTGCAGAACCTGCAGTTGCCCTTACTTCTAATGCTCTTATCTCGTTTATTTTAGAAACGAGTCTTTTCTCCACCTTTCTAATGTCCTCACTATCAAACCCCTCAAAAGACTCATTGCCCGAGTCTGCCATAATTGAGAGGACGTCAGATTTTCTGGCGAGGACATGCATACATGTAAATTTCACAACTGTTACAGAATTTGAAATTCAAGTGTACCATGTGAAAGCCCAGACCACGTCAGAGAAACAATAAAACACACTAAAAAATAAACATGTATGAAACACGTGAACATTGTGATAACATAATAATATACTGTATAAGATTTTTTGTTACAATGTAAAATCTCTAAAAGTTGAAATCACAATGAATGCTAAGATTTATACCTATTGTGGAAACAAATTGCAAAAAGAGCTATATGCAGTATATGCATATTTTTGTCTCCACAAGTCATAATTTGAAAATTTTTTGAAACCTGCTGAATTGTAAATATTGTATGAGAAATCTAAATTAACAAAAAATAATTTTGAAATAGATCATTGGCAATTTTTGTTTCAATGACATCACAAATTATTTGGATTTTGTGTTCTTTTTCAGAGAGAGGAAAAAATGGACAAAATTTGTTCAATTTTTACTATAAAATTTCTAGATCGCAGACCTGCTCTGGAACAATATTCACATTTTTTATTGATATTATCATTATATCAAAACATTGAGTCAGAACAGACCTTTGCTTGGTGACTTTTACTCAAAATATCAATGTAATATGCATCTTTTTCTGCAAAAATCATGGAAATTTTGAATTTACATCATTTTCTTGACATCATATTTTACATGCTGATGAAAATATTCAATGCTTTTAAGCCTGCAGATATCCCGATGTTATTGAACATACAGTTAAACTTCGTTATCTCGAAGTTGACGGGACCGTTGATGAACTTCGAGATATCCGGGGGTTCGACATATTATATATGTTATAATTCTAATGAACTTCAAATATACTTAGTGCAGTGAACATGCACTTAATAGTAGAAACATGTAAAATTCCTTCTTGTTTGAAATTCTGTTTACGATTTCTTTAATATACAATCATGTATTTAGCATTAAAAAGATTTTTACATCCTCTTTATAATTCACAAAATAAAAACTTTGTATAATATGCACAGAAGTATAATCCTTCTACCAACCCGGCAAGTCAACCGCTAGCATCGTTTCCCATGTATACATAACCGGATATCGTCTATGCATTGTAAATTTAAAATCGGTCGCTGTAGAATAACGCAAACGAAATATAAATACATTTTTTTTATTGGAAAAACATGTTCATACATGTATAATCAGTTAAAAGAAAATATTTTACCGTAATAAAATCAAATGCAAAAGAAGAAACACGCACTTTTGTCTAACTACAGAACAACGCTGAATCATAGGGCACTATAGCACAACTTCACTGCGACACACGCTCACATGATGGTGTGTACTGACGATTGAAAATTCTGCGCACTCATATAGGAAAAATAAATTCTTATTGCATTAAATTACAGAATTTTGTTTCACATTGATGTTTATAATTTTCGCTTTCATATGCATAAACTATGCAATAGCGCATATTACACATAACATTAAATAGCGATTTTCAAGATAAAGTACCCCAGCCACAAAACAATTAACGTGTCATCCATGCGTATGCATAAGACTAATACACACAACCTTTTGGCTTGCATAATTAAAATCAAGGTAAGCCATACATACACCTCGTATAATTATCGCGCTATTATCTATTGATCACAGGAACACAGGTAACCCGTGCGTGACAGACAGGTGGTTGTTATCAATAGAGCATTCAGTTTACCTAACGGACTTGATCATCAGAGCTGAAAATTATCCTGACTTCGAGATAACGCATGTGATTTTAATGAATGGGTACACAATTTTACTTCAAGATAACCGGGGTATTCGACATTACCGTGTTCGACATAGAGGGGTTAATTTTAATCATTTATAAAGCAAATTTCGTCGGGACCGCGGTCTTACTTCGACATATCCGGGGTATTCGAGATATCCGTGTTCGAGATTTCGAAGTTTAGCTGTAATTATGTATTTCTCCATCAAAGTTTGATTTAAGGGGCAAAACTTGGTCATTACGAGGGATGTCAATTTTACTCGGTTAGCTTAGTTGAATAGTCGGAGGCTTTAGTCGAACAATAGTCGAGTACTCACTGAAAATTAAATTAATTTTTCATGTCATTTTTCCTATTTGTCTTTAAGGGCCCTGTCACACCAAGCTGCATCTACACAGAGTTATTACAGTTATTAAAATCGCAGTGGAATCGCAGGGAAATTGCAGAAATTTCTGTAAAATTTTCACAATGTGAAGATGTCACGGTGTCCCTACGGTGACCAATGTGTTTCTATGGCATTCTCGCGGCATGCTACTGCATTCCTGCAGAGATCTCTTTGCGGTTGACTGCGCTTCCGCAGAGCTTTCATGGCATGTTAGGAGTTGTCACCTCGCCTTCACAGCGTTCTCACTGCGCTGGCTGCATTCACAATACGTTCACAATGCGTTCCTCACTCTGGATATATATTCAGAAGGAGTGTAACACTTTTTTTTTTAAAGACTCAAGTTACATGATGAAAAGACTTCTACTGATGCCAAGAAATATTCTTCAATTGAAAATTTTCTATTTGAATCATTCAGTACTAAATTATTGATAGTTTTATTATTAAAACCCTTCTTTTTTTTCAATTATATCAATTCAGATGTGTTTTTATCTTTCCTTTGATTTTATTATGAATGTAAAAAAAAAAAAATAAACACACTGAAAAGTTGTTAAAAAATTTAAGTAATTTCACCGCATCTCCACTGAAGCAACAGAACAAGTTCTGGTGTAATTTTTACTTCCCAATTCTACTCCCATGCTCCTGGTCAGGGTGCAACAAATATGTTAGAATTATTGCTGATTAAATATGATGCCATTGCTCTTGTTTTCGAGCTGGCTGACAACGCTCTAACAACGCCGTGAACGCACATTGTAATCACATACGGACGCGGTAGAAATGATTGCAGTGACAACTCCTTGTTGTCTCTGTGTAATTGCAGTCAAAAAAATCACAAAATGATTAATCTTGTTAGAAGCACCATAAAATGTTTAGAAAAGCAGTGACATCTCCAAGGACTCACTGCATTCATGCTGCGATCATGTGCTTCTTCACGGCGTGCATACAGAGCTCCCACTGCGTTGTTAAGAGATCTCACCTCACTGCTAGGGCGATCATACTACGTTTCTACTGCGTTCTTATCGGAAGGCGATCGTATGGTGCATATTTTGTGCATGCCCAAAGTTTGTGCCATCCTCTGGCATTCTAGGAGACCCTTTGCGACCCTACCATGTTCAGTGGAGATCTCGCTGCATTGTCTCGGTGCTGTACGAGACTCTACTGCACTCACCTCAGCGTTTTGCATTTTTTATGGATGTCGTGCAATCACCGTGAGGACATAGTCCAATGTGACAGGGGTTTAACAGACTGCTAGCCTGTACAATATTTAATCTATGCTATCACCGTGCATTATACAACAAATTATTGAATAATTAACACTTACGTAGTAATAAATATATGTATTCAGTGTATTTGATTTCAAATTTAATATTTACTGCACATTTTATCTATATACAGAATATTAAACGCCCGCATTTATCCTTTATTTTCATGCTGCTAGTACATGTACCCGTTCTAATGTTATTGTGATTTAAATTCAAGACACTTGGTGTAGGTTGACCCATTCAAAGGCTATAGGGTAGAGCCAGTTTTATGAATAAAATTGACAGTAAGCAGGAAATTGCTATAATCTGTTTCTTTTAAAAACATGTCTTATAAAAATGTGTTTCCAGACCTTTCTAAAAGATTTTCAAGATTTTAAACAGAAATGGATGGGATTTAAAAAAATCACAATCTACTTGAGAGATGTCACGAATCATCAAGCTTCAGATGGAAACTTAAAATTTTAACCTCCTGTTTTCTTTTATTGGTTGTAAAAAGTGTTCATAGTACACAACTTTTACATATATGAAAATGATGTTTGACCAACAAAACTATTATTTTTTCCCTTGCTATGTGTTGCCATGGAAACCACCATAAGTTAAGAAAATTAGATTCAATTTTAACATTTTTAGAAGAATATTTTGACAAAAGGAATACTGATATCATCTACAACAGAGTTTATGCTAATTATTAAAGATATGTAGTATACAAAAAAACTTTAAAAGCAAATCTAAATACCTAGGCATCTGTTGCCATGGCAACACAAATGTTGTACAGTTTTATAGTTTGAAAAATTGAAAATTACCTCTCAAGTTTAAACTTTTATATATATAAAATCTGCAACAAGCTGAGCATTAAAATGAATGTTTTTTTATGCAAAAAGCCCCTGGTTCCCTGAACTCCTCTTACATTGTACACAGTAGCCTAATCATCTTTTGGGAGATGGTTGGTGGTGTCCTGTAGATGTGCAGTAAGGTTTCAGAATTTTTATTTTCACCCTGGGGGTCAAATGGGGATCAAAAAATGATGTTTTTTATGCAAAAAGCCCCTGGTTCCCTGAACTCCTCTTACATTTTACAAAGTAGCCTTATCATCTTTTGGGAGATGGTTGGTGGTGTCCTGTAGATGTGCAGTAAGGTTTCAGAATTTTTATTTTCACCCTGGGGATCAAATGGGGGTCAAATTTAAAAAAAAAAATATTTAAGATGTTTAAACACCCTGGTTCCCAGAACTTCCCTTATATTTTATGCATTAGCCTTAAATCATGATCATTTGGAAGATGATTGATTTTGTCCTGTGGATGTGTATAAAGATGGTTTTAAAATTTGCATATTCATATGGATGGCAAATAGGGGCAGGAAAAAAATGGCCCCTCCCTAACCCATGGGGTCATGATTTGTACAAACTTGAATCTACACTTCTTGAGAATATTTCCATATTAATCATGCTTTTGTTGTTCTTGAAAAGAAGAATTTTGAAGATTTTTTTCCATTTTATTCCTATATAAAACTTTGATTCCTTATTGTGGCATGACCCTATCCTCAGAGGTCATGATTTGAAAACTAAAAATATGTCCATAGGACATAAATGCCCCGCCAAACGTATATATTCATATTTCACCTGTGTATTTCTTGGGAGAAGGCCTTTCCTTGGGCACCATTAATTTTGACCATTTGACCTTGACCTAAATGTTTGACATAACTTTTGGAAAAAAAAAATTTTCCATATCTATTCAATAGTTGCTGCTAGGGCTTTCATATTTCACAAGTTTATTCCTCGAGACAAGCCCTTACTTTGGGTACCAACATATTTGATTTGCATTTGAGAAAGTTTAACCTTTGCTATAAGTTGCCATACGGGGGCATCAGTGTTTCACAAACACATCTTTTTTTTAATAATTTTGAAAAAGAGTTTAGAAAGATGATGATAATTATGATTAATATGTTGTATATTACGCAGAGATACAAAACAGATATTTCAAGAAAGTGACATAAGACCTTAATTAAACAATACTGAAGCTTGCAACACTGAATTCACATACCCCTTGGGCAAGTTTTATGAGCATGCATCCAACTTTACCAGGCCCAAGGCATCTGACTCACAGGATTTGTTAAAAACTGTTCAGTTTAATTTGTCAGCATTTAAAAGAGTTGTTTTCATGTTCTAATGTGTTTCTATCCTGCTTTGCTTAAAAGAGTTGTTTTCATGCTGTAATGTGTTTCTATCCTGCTTTGCTTTAGGCAGAAGAAAGCATAAACGAGGAACTTGAGGCAGCAAAAGTGATAAAACGTCGAGTAGAGCACTTAAAGGAGGCAGAATGCCTACAGCCACACACTCGTCCTCTTTGGCAGAAGAAAAGGCTAGACAGAATGCTGGTGGAATATTTCCTACGTTCTGGATACTATAACACAGCTATCATGTTGGCACAGCATTCTGATATCCAGGTAATGAGTATGGTGTTGTTCTGATGTCACACAGTATTTATATCTAAGTGCTTTGAAATGAATCCAAGCATTCATATACCCATATAAAAATAGTTTTGTTGGGAATGCAGATGTGTTCAAAATGGGTGGTCTTATGGTAGTGTCAGATTTGTAGAATTCTACATTAAGCTCTCTTGCTCTCACTTGTTAGCTCACCTGAGCCAAAGGCTGAAGTGAGCTTTTCTGATTGAAATTTGTCCGTTGTATGTCGTCATTGTCTTCATTGTCGTAAACTTTTCACATTTTCATCTTCTCAAGAACCACTGGGCCATTTTCAACCAAACTTGCCACAAAGTGTCCTTGGGTAAAGGTGATTCAAGTTTATTCAAATAAAGGGCCACATCTTCTTCCAAGGGGAGATAATTAAGAATTCTTAAAAAATAAATGGCATGATTTGAAAATCTTCTCAAAAAATATGAAACTTCTATGGAAGCATCCCCAGGTAGTGTAGATTCAAGTTTGTTCAAATCATGACCCCCAGGGATAGGGTGGGGCCATAATGGATGATGAAAGTTTTATATAGGAATATATAGGAAAAATTTTTAAAAATCTTCTCAAAAACAGCAAAGCCATGATTGATCATATTTATATGAAAGCATCATTATGTAGTGTAGGTTCAAGTTTGTTCCAATCATGCCCCCAGGGGTATGGTGGGGCAACAATGGGGGATCAAAGTTTTACATAGGAATACATAGGACAAATCTTCAAAAATCTTATTCTCAAGAACAGCACAGCCATGATTGATCATTTTTATATGGAAGTATCCTCAGGTAGTGTAGATTCAAGTTTGTTTAAATCATAGCCCCCAAGTGGTAGGGTTGGGCCACAATGGGCGATCAAAGTTTTACATAGGAATACACAGGAAAAATCTTTAAAAATCTTCTTCTCAAGAACAGCAAAGCCATGATTGGTCATATTTATATGTAAGTATCCTCAGGTAGTGTAGATTCAAGTTTGTTCAAATCATGACCCTCTGGGGTAGGGTGGGGCCACAATGGGCCATCAAAGTTTTGCATAGGAATACATAGGAAAAAATCTTTAAAGATCTTCTTCTCAAGAACAGCAAAGCCATAATTAGTTATGTTAAAATGAAGTATCCTAGGGTAATGTAGATTCAAATTTTGTTCAAATCATGACCCCCCAGGAGAATAGAGGGGCCATAACAGGGGATCATAGTTATACTAAGGAATACAAATGATTAATCAATAAAAATTGTCTTCTTAAGAAAGCAAAGTCATTATTTGTCATATTAATTCAAAAGCATCCCTATGAAGCATAGATTCCAATTCATTCAAATCAACCCCCCCCCCCTTCCAAACAAATTTTATATCGAGACTTTTCAAGACTGAACTGATTTCTGCTTTTTCCTAGCCAGAGTGAGCGATGTGGCCCCTGGACCTCTTGTTTTTGGCTCAGTTTCAAGTAAGTTTTAAAAAGATATAGGAATATGACCCTTAAACAAGGGGAAATGATTGGGGAAGGCCCATCCTACCCAACATTTTTGATCTCTTGACCTTGGAGTTTGACCCACTTATGCAAATTTTTATCAAACCTTAAGGTCAGACGACACGTTCCTTAAATATATATTTTGTATACCTTGGTATTATGTCAAAAATTATTCATAATCGTCATTCTTTTGTGATTTCTAAATTGTTTTCAATATGATAAAAAAAATAAGTACACCAAAAATTGTGACATTGGCAATTCAAAAGATTACCCATAAGGATTATATAAGAAATATCATCCTCTGGTATCTTGCCCAAATGTCTGGTAAGGTATCTCAATTTTTGGTGAGGAAACTTGTTTAAGAAGTTAAACTTTAATGACAAATTCTTGGGAAAAATTATATATTTTCTAGGAATGTGTCATTTGACCTTAACCTTGGCCATTAATTTTGAATGGTTGTTTTGCTAGGGCTTTCATACTTCACAAGTGTATTCCTTGTGATAAGACCTTCCCTTGGGTACAAATATTTATGACCTTTTGACCTTGACTATTGAGTTTGACCTTCTTTTGAAAAATTTTACCTGTGGATATAACTTTTGAATGCTTGGTGCTAGGGCTTTCATATATTACAGGTGTATTCCTTGTGACAAGACCTTTTTCTTAAATACAAATATTTTTGACATCATGACCTTGTCCTTGTAGTTTGACTAACTTTTGATAAACATTAACCTTGACAACAATTTCTGAATGGTTGCTGTAAGGGCTTTCATACTCAGTATTTTACGGGTATATTCCTTGTGATTAAATCTTCCTTTGGGTACCAGCATTTTCATTCTCTTATTCTTGACCTTGTAGTTTGACTTAGTTTTAATACTAGGAGGCCCAGGGTCATCAAACCTTGTTAGTTGTTGCAGCTTGGGGCCATAATACATATTTATAAAAAGTAGGCTACAATGACATACTTTTTAGCTCACCTGAGCTGAAAGCTAAGTGAGCTTTTCTGATCACATTTTGTCTGGCATCCGTTTGTCTGTCCATCTGTAAACCTTTTACTTTTGTGACGTCTTCTCAAGAACCACTGTGCCATTATCAACAAAGCATCCCTTGGTGAAAGGGATTCAAGTTTTTTCAAATGAAGGTCCTTGCCCTCTTTGCCCTCTTCCAAGGGGAGATAAATAAGAATTGGTGAAAAATTTGGTGTCAACTTTTAAAAATCTTCTTAAGAACCATTGGGCCAGAAAAGAGGAAACTTACATGAAACTTTCATTACATAGTGTAGATTCAATTTGTTCAAGTCATGACTCCCAGGGGAAGAGTCTGGCCACAATGGGGGATCAAAGTTTTACAAAGGAATATATATGAATATAAAAAAAAAAAAAAAAAAAAAAAAAAAAACTTTAAAAATCTTCTCAAGAACAACAAAGCCACAATTAGTCAATGACATATTAATATGGAAGCATCGTCAGGTAGTGTAGTTTCAAGTTTGTACAAATCGTGACCCCTGGGTGTAGTTTGGGGCCACAATGGGGGATCAGAGTTTTACATGGGAAAATATAGGGAAAAAATTTTGAAAATCTTTTTCTCAAGAACAACAAAGACACAATTAGACCTTTTGATATTGATATAAAAGCATCTTTAGATAGTGTAGATTCAAGTTTGTTCAAATCATGACCCCTGAGGGTAGGGTGGGGTCACAACGGGGGATCAAAGTTTTACATAGGAATATATACACGATATAGGAAAAATCTTTAAAAATCTTCTCAAAAACAACAAAGCCACGATTAGATGTATTGATATAGAGGCATCCAAAGGTAGTGTAGAATTAAATTTGTTCAAATCATGAACCCTGGGGTAGGGTGTGGCCACAATGGGGGACCAAATTTTATATAGGAATATATAGGAAAAATCTTTTAAAAATCTTTGAACAACAATGCCTTGATTAGTCATATTGATATCGAGGCATCCTCAAGTATTGTAGATTCAAGTTTGTTCAAGTCATCTTCCAGTAGTAGGGATGGGCCATAACAGGGGATCAAAGTTTTACATATGAACATATATAGGAAAAAATCTTTAAGAATCCTTTTGAAACAAGAAAGCCATGATCATTCATATTGACATGGATTGATTGTATGTTGTTTTATGTCTCATTTGAGAATTTTTCACCATATAGAGACGTCATCATATACCGGTGAAGAGCTTCAAATTTAGACCTTTACTAGGCACTCAGGGCCATTGAGCAGTGAGGGTTCTTTATCGTACCAGCGCCTACCGTGACAAGGGGCCTTGATTTTTAAGGTCTCATCTGAATGACCTGCAACTTTCACTTCAAAGTGCCGAGTGCTTGGAGAAGGAACAGTTGCTACCTATATTTTATCAACTTAGGTCAGTCGCGGGCATGATTCAAACACACAACCTTCCGACCATGCAGCGAGACATATTGACATGGAAGCATCCCCAGGTAGTGAAGATGCAAGTTTGTTCAAATCATGCCCCCCCTCCCCAGGGTAGGGCGGCAGACTTCATTAAAATTCTATTTTCAAGAACAGCAAAGCCATGATTAGTCGTATGAATATGGAAGTATCCTCAGATAGTGTAGATTCAGTTTTTTTCAAAACATGACCCCTGGTGGGTAGGGTGTGGCTAAAACAGGTGATCAAAGCTTTACATATGAATATGTAGGAGAAGAAATTTGATGATGAAGAACAGCAGGGCCATATTGACTCAGGTGAGCAATTTGGCCTATGAGCCTCTTGTTTTTCTGTTCAAAATTTTTCTGTCGTCGATGTGGCCCATGAGCCTCTTGTTTTTCTGTTCAAAATTTTCTGTTGTATGTTGTTGTCTGTTGTTGTCATAGTTGTTATCATAAACTTCTCATCTCCCGCTTTCACTGAAAGTGGGGGATATTGATTTGGGTCTGCCCATCCATTTGTCTATCTGTTACTCTAGCCTGACAAGGCTATATCTCGAAAAGCCTTTCAGCTTTTTGCAATGAAATTTTTTATCACAACTCCCTATGGCCTAAGGAAGACCCCTATTGATTTTAAAGTCAAAAGGATAAAGATCAAGGTCAAAAAATCATACATTCTGTCTGTGTGTAACACTTTTGTTTCCAAACAATATCTCAAGAAGCTTCATGGTCAGCTCTATTGATTATATATATTGAAAATGCATTAATTCTTTAAAAATTTTCCTCTCTGCTCCTGGGTATCATTTAAACAAACTAAGTACATTGTTATGATAAGCAAGGATGCCTCTTCAAAAATTGTGAATTTCATGGCACCAGGGACAAGGGTTCTGGTGCTAGCACGGGGCTATATAGATCCTATAGTAATTCAGTTGAATTATTTCTTCCAAAATCTTCTTCTCTGCCCCTGGATATTATTTAAACAAACTAAGTACATTGTTTTGATATGCAAGGATGCCTCTTCCAAAATTATAAATTTTAAGGCCCCAGGGTCAAGGGTTCTGGTGAAAAGGTGGGATGGGGGGTTCTATAAAATATATAGTGAAAAAGCAAAATTTCTTTGAAACTATTTTTGTCTGCTTCTGGTTAAAAAGCAAAGAAGCTAAGTATATAGTTATGATGAGCAAGAGTGCTTCTTCAGGGGTTGAAATATTCCTGGAAAACCCACTAGCCCAGGGGCTACTGATAAGTAAACAATTACTTGCCCAAACATCAAACTAACTAACTCAAGTTTTTTTTATGTAAAATGAAAACATAACAAGTTAAATGAAAGTTTCAAACGCTGTGGTGACAGAAAAAAAATTAACTACAATGTAGTTCTCATTCAAAAGAAACCAGTCTACAAGGAAAAGCAAAAGTAAAGTGACAAGAATTTTTATTTCCATTCTGCTAGTCCATCGGACTATCATTACATTTAAATTAGCTAGTCCGAGTCTTAAAATGACTAGCCCTGGGCATCGGGCTACCGTATATTTCAACCCCTGTTCTTCCAGAGTAGTGAATTTCATGACCCCTGGGTCAGATGTGCTGGTGTAAGGATGGGGTCTAGCTCTTAATAATATAGTGAAAATCCATTAATTCTATTAAATAATCCTGTCTGCTCCTTAGTGTTAAGCAGATAAACAAAGTGATTGTTATGATGAGGAAACTTCAGGTCCCAGGGTCAGAGGCTCTGATGTTTCTCATTGGGGGGGGGGGGGGGGGCTCTATTGATAATATACTGAATCTTTAGTAAAAATACATTATTTCTTTTAAAATTTTTGAACATCTGGACCATTTGGTCAAGTGTTCTGGTCCTGGCCAGTGCACTGTAAATAATGTACTTGAAAGGTTAATAGAAAAAGAAAATTATGCAAGGATTTTTATTGTATAATACACCTCTGTGGATGGTTGTATTATGTTCAGGTGACCGTTAAGGCCCTTGGGCCTCTTGTTTAACATCTGGACCATTTGGCCAAGCATTCTGGTCCTGGGCAGGGCTCTATTAATTTGTATTCTACTGAGAAAAGTTGTTCCCCTTTTCCATTCACCTTTGATAATTAATCACTAAAAAATGTATTTGAAAGGTTAATAGAATAAGAGAATTATGCAAGATTTTTTATTTTATAATACAAAAAGTACTTTCTTAGTTTTAATGATCAGGTAGACCTGTAAATAATAGATAAATATAAAAATGAGACAAAAATAATGTAACGAAACCGAGGGTATAAGGTTATTACTTAATCATTTTATCGTGGGCCGCTGTTGGTTTCTGGTAACTGGTCAAGGTTGAAATGGTTGTCCACAAAATTTAGATAAAATCGGAATAACGACCAATTTTTAGTCCACTAAATAATTGGCGAAATGACCAAATTTTAGTTCACTATAATATCTACTTTTTTTTGGCAATTTTCATATTTTTTCCGGAATTTCCCCCAATTTCCATCAATGGATCCAGCTTAAGTTTTAGTTTCAGCAATGACGGCCTCCTTGCAAAACATAGTGCAAGTGTTTAATAGTGTTAAATCCAAAGCAAGCTAGCATGTAGGTGTCCCCTACCAATATTGACTAGTATATTATCACACCACATCTAAATGCCATTTGCAAAGCAGTGATAGGTATTATTTAGGAAAAATTAAGAAAATCATTTTGTTAAAAAAAAAAAAAAAAAAAAAAAAATCCCTACCTACCTACCCTAATTTTTTTGGAAGTGTAACCGGAACCACACATATTTTTTTGTTTGGCCTAAAGGTTATTCAAGTTTGTTCAAATGAAGGGCCACGTCTTCTTCCAGGGGGAGATAATTAAGAATTAGTAAAAATAAACGGTATCTTTTGAAAATCTTCTTATCAAAAACCACTGTACCAGGTAAGATGAAACTTATATGGAAACATCCTCAAGTAGTGTAGACTCAAATTTGTTAAAATCATAACCCCCAGGGGTAGGGTTGGGCCACAATGGACAATCAAAGTTTTACATAGAAATACATAGAAAAAATCTTTAAAAATCTTCTTCTCCAGAACCATTGGGCCAAGAAAGATGAGACTTTTGTGGAGACATCCTCAGGTAGTGTAGGTTCAAGTTTGTTCAAATCATGACCCCCCAGGGTTAGGGAAAAGCCACAATGGATAATCAAATTTTTACGTAGTAATACTTTTTAGAATATGGGCCATAACTCAAGAACCCCTTGGCTAATTATTGTCAAATTTGTCACAGGGTATCCTTGGCCCAAGGGCCCCCGTTTATACTAAAACTAGGGTTGTGACCCTTAAACAAGGGGAGATAATGAGGCAAATAGAAACAAAAGTACTGGTTGCTAAAAAATCTTCTTCTCAAGAACCACTGGACAGATTGTCACCAAACTTACACAAAAGGAGGAGGATATGTTGAAGATTAAAAATTGTTCAAGGCATCACCCTGGGGCAAAGGGCGTGGTCTCAAGGTCACTTCAAAGTTGACCAAAAATTATATTTTATTAAAATGTTGATATTTTGCTTACTATAAAGACTAGGATCATCAAATCTTGTCAGTTGATGCATCTAAGGACCTCACATCATGCTGACTCAAAAGTGGGTCATGGTGACCTACTTTTCAAATTTTGCGGCCATTCTTTTTCAAAATGATTTAGAGGCATATTTTGAACAATTGAAGACCTATGATCATCAAACTCTGTCAGTTGATGTATCTTGGGACCACGGAGTATGTCAACTAAAAAGTAAGTCACCTTGACCTACTTTTTGAATTTTATGGCTAATATTTTTCAAAACAATTAAGGCCATTAATTCGAATACTGAGAGGTTTAGAATATCATTAAATTTTGTAAGATGATGCATCTTGGGGCCATAAAATATATGGAGCGTTCTCTGGGAAAAGGGGTCTTAATGACAAAATTCTCGAAATTGACTTTTTCAAATATTTCAAATTTACAATAAATTTAGGACACACAGTCAAAATTTGAGGATTTAATTTAATATAGTTTTAAAAATATACGTGTTTGAAAACAACATGTTGTAATGAAACAAAAACGTCATTGACGTTTTTCAATAACGTCATCCTTTTTTTAAAAAAAATGACGTCTTAGAAAAAGAGACTAAGATTAATTTGATGATGAAATAGAATTATCCTTACACATTTTGAATAAAAATATCACTAAGGACATTTATTAAATTATTAAGTGGGTGTATTTGTACATGTTGCACAGTGAATGACTACAATAAATATATCAACTTAATCTAATTATCCTGGTTACGATATCTTGTCTTTTAATATGCTGATCCTCACTTCTGCTTATGAAACTCATTCTTCTACGGACACAATACCAGGCTATGTACTTTGAGATCAGTGGTACTTTTGTATTCCCCTTAGAGGTTTAGGAAAGTCTTCCATTTCAGCCACTGTCATGCAGGGTACTGGGGAGCCGAGATTGAGACTGAAAACTGGTCCGCGATTGTTTGAAGCTGATCAATGGAGTTGGTCTCTAAAGTTTGTTAAATTAAAATAAATCCACCAGCTATGCTGCAAAGTGTATGACCGTTGACGTTGAAGTTGCATCATACAGTTTGTACTGCTGTACCGTCATAATATCCCACATAAAATACATGCATTCCAATCATAAACTGTTTCTTGTTTTGACGGTTGCAATTATCAGTATGAATAGTAAGTTATGTATTGAGAAAACGACTACTTCGAAGAATTGAATCTGGCCCATGATTATTTGTATCTTTACACAGTATAGTTTCATGTTTAGAATTTTAAAAAAAATTGCTTTAAGATATCGTCTACTCGAAACCCAAAGATCTGGATTTTTTCAAAGAGTCAAGAAATAGAGTGACCCCATTTGGAGAACATAATGAGGTTTAACTCATTGGTATCGGAAAAACAGTTTTTGTGATGTCACTGGATTATTACACAGTGTATGGGAGAAGTGTTGACCGCTGAAACTGCCAAGCTCCTGTAAATAAACCAGAACTCAATTTAAATATTTTCCTAGTTAATAAATAACTTACATGCATAAAGGGGGAGTTTCGATAAGGTCGCTCAGCGGCGCACTTTTTTTCATAAAAATAAATTTCAATTTATTTTTTCAAAACTAGTTTAGAATTCAAGAAAAATATATTAACATTTGTTATTTACATTTCAAAGGTTAATATGAGATGAATTCACAACGTAGCTGATACATACTTAGATGTACCCTCGGATCCGTTAACATTAGGCTTATGGGAAAATATAAGAGGGTGGCATTTAAAAATCGATGTTTAGAATATGAAGTGCATGAGGGACACTCACCTAATTTTTTTCAGTAATTAGATATACTCTGCACACTAATTTCTTGAAATATGATGAGTGTCGCGTGTGCACTTCATATCCAAAAAATGAAAATTGCATAAAAGAGCAAGGGCCACTTAGGGCCTTTTTTGGCCCTGTAAATTTCTGAAAAATTAAAACTGCATAGGTTTAGTCGAAAAGGCAATAAATATCACTTGAACACTTGCTGACTGAATTTCTACTAAAAATGACGTAAATTTCTTGATAGTCAATGCATTATGACGTCATGAATTGTGTCATTATTCACATATCCCGAATATTTCTTCAAAAATGGTCAAAATATGATGCTATTTTTCAATATTTCGTATACAGCACAACCTCCGATTCAAAATGTGCAAATATATTACGAAAGAACTGCTTATTAAGATTTTGAAATATATTTTAATTTTTGGATCGAGGGGTGTGCTTATATTTTAATTCTTTGTTGAAGGTTCTCAAATTCACGTATTTTCTGCAAAATTCAAGAACATTGCAATTTCACACAACCTGTTTTCGAGTACCTGGACTCTTTAGATGAAACTTTTATATACAAACTGAAAGCGCCAAGTCTCTACTTTAAATTGATGTTGAGAAAGGGACATAGTGTGTTAGTGGATAAATTGGTTTATCTACAGGGCCATTTTATGCATAAAGTGAACCTAGCTCTTTGCATATCTAAAATTAGAAGCTCCTGGTTTCTTGATCTGACTCTGTGTTAAAATACTAGGCCAGAAGTAGCATTTTTTTAAATCAAAGAAGATTCTCGATTACATTAACAGTAGAAAACATTATCTTATCCTATCTTCATTTCGACAGTTTTTTTTGTCGCCAACGTATAACGTTAACGTCACATTTTTAGCTCACCTCCTTGAAGTTGGGGGAGCTTTCGTAATACCGTCGGCATCGGTGTTCCAGGTAAAAGTTTTTGAAGAAGATTTTTTTTTCAAGTATATCTATGCCCTATATTAATCAGAGTCACCTGATCTAGCGTGTTTCCTTGTCACCAGTCAGGTTTCAGATGCTGGATTTTTAGCCAAAGAATGTCCAAGTAAATGTTTTAAAAGCAGGTTTAAGTTTTTGGAGCAGAGCAGCTGAAAGCACTTGTTGACCAGACTTGCTTTATGATGCACACTACTATATTGCTTCAGATGCTGGATATGATCTACATTTCATTAATAAGTGAGCAGGTTAAAGATTTTGAAGCGGGTCTCATTCTTATATAACTATAAGCCCCATCGTGACCAAACTTGCATTGATGATGCATCTAGGATTGCACATTACCAGACATAGTTCTGATGCTGCATCTTTCTTACATTTTCCGACTGACTGAACAAAAAATAAGTTTTAGAGCAAGTCCATTCCTTAACGTTATTTATCATGCATAGTTATATTTTTGACTTTCTTGTAAATAGAAATCCACGCTCCGACATGCTAGAGAGGCGTCCATATATTTATGTGTGGTTGATATAGGAAACGTGGCTTGTTTTAAGTCTGGATGTCTAGGGGCATATGTCTGCTTGGTTACGGATTAAACACATATCTTTGGCGTTTTCACATGTATTTCGAACTGCGCTCTGTTCTAGCAAATCATATATAATGAATTCTAGAAATCTCTAAATGAGAAGTGACTAGAAATGGTGTAGAAACTTAAGTATCTATGGAGATTTGAGAAGCAAGAGGAAATAAGTCCTGACTGGGATTCTCTCAGTTATGCTGAAAATATAATGCAGATCTATGTGGGCAAATACTTCTAAGTTTCATAATGAGAAGGAAAATTTAATGCATTATAGATTTTTCCATCATATTACGTATCATGATAAAATATTTTTGACTGTAATCAATATCATTCATATTATCAAATACATTGCAATATACAGATAAAATTGTAGTGTTTTTGCCAATCAAGTTGTAGCACCCAATGATATACCTCAATGCACTTGATTGACAGAGGTACACAGACCAGGCATTTTTGAAGGCGGTGCTTAAAATCTCTGCCTTTAAGGAGGCTGGAGGGTCAACAAATTAACCATCAGATATAACTTAATTTTTTAGATATGATATCTTAAGCTGTCAACTATTATTTGGCAAAGAAAAATTTCATACATTTTTGTTTTAAAATTTGATCATTTTTGTATATCTTTATATGGAGCTCTTCTTCTGAAGGAGATCAATATAGTCTGAAAATGGCCACAACCCCCCAGCCATCTTAACGACATCTACAACTTATCTTTGAAGTCAAATCTTGGAGTTTCATGCCTTATTAGCAAAGATAAAATCTACACTTCATACAAAAATTCACTTCATAAGGTCTTCACCTCATAACTTTAGATTTATGTTTTATTAGATTACATGTCTACACCGCAAGGAACTTATTTGTCGGATTCTAGTTATTTATGTTGCGGCCAACAGATAAGTTTCTGGTCGCCGCCAGTCATTTATGTGGTGGCCGCAGGAAAACTATTTGGCTGCATTTTTCGTATGGGAAAATGTTAAATATTGATTATAAAGTTTATGTATAAATTGTCGATTAATTATGATGTTAAATTTTTAGCTCTTCTGAGCCAAAGGCTCAAAGAGCTAATGCTATGGCCATTTGTGCGGTGTGCGTAAACTTTTTAGAATATGGGCCATAACTCAAGAACCCCTTGGCCAATTATTGTCAAATTTGTCACAGGGTATCCTTGGCCCAAGGGCTCCCTTTTATACTAAAACTGGGGTTGTGACCTTTAACAAGGGGAGATAATTAGGAAAATAGAAACAAAAGTACTGGTTGCTAAAAAATCTTCTTCTCTAGAACCACTGGGCAGATTATCACCAAACTTACACAAAAGGATGAGGATATGTTGTAGATTAAAATTTGCACGGGGATTTACCCTGGGGCAAAGGGCGTGGTCTCAAGGTCACTTCAAAGTTGACCAAAAATTACATTTTATTAAAATGTTGATATTTTGCTTACTATAAGGACTAGGATCATCAAATCTTGTCAGTTGGTGCATCTAAGGACCTCATATCATGTTGACTCAAAAGTAGGTCACAGTGACCTACTTTTTAAATTTTGCGGCCATTCTTTTTCAAAATGATTTAGAGGCATATTTTGAACAATTTAAGGCCTATGATCATCAAACTTTGTCAGTTGATGCATCTTGGGTCCTCAAAGTACGTCAACTAAAAAGTAGGTCACCTTGACCTACTTTTTGAATTTTATGGCTAATCTTTTTTAAAACAATTAAGGTCATTAATTCGAATACGGGGAGGCTTAGAATCATTAAATCTTGAAAGATGATGCATCTTGGGGCCATAAAACATATTTATTAAAAAGTTGGTCACAGTGACCTACTTTTTGAACTTTGCAGGCATTCGATTTCAAAGCGTTTTAGAGGCATAATTTGGACATTTTAAGTCCTATGATCACAAAACTTTGTAAGTTGATGCATCTTGAGTCCTCAAAAAAGGTCAACTGAAAAGTAGGTCACCGTGACCTACTTTTCAATTTATACGACTGTAATTAAATATTTCAGGTACTAATTGGCTTAGAATCATTAAACTTTTTCAGTTGATGCATCTTGGGTTTTCGGAGTAGGTCGACTGAAAAGTAGGTCACTGTGACCTACTTTTGAAAATTTATGGCTTTAATTAAATATTTCTGGTACTAATTGGCTTAGAATCATCAAACTTTGTCAGTTGATGCATCTTGGGTCTACAGAGTAGGTCGACTAAAAAGTAGGTCGCCGTGACCTACTTTTGAAAATTTATGGCTTTAATTAAATATTTCGGGTACTAATTGGCTTAGAATCATCAAACTTTGTCAGTTGATGCGTCATGGGTCTTCGGAGTAGGTCGACTAAAAAGTAGGTCACCGTGACCTACTTTCAGAAAATTTATGGCTTTAATTAAATATTTCGGGTACTAATTGGCTTAGAATCATCAAACTTTGTCAGTTTATGCGTCATGGGTCCTCGGAGTACAACAACTGAAAAGTAGGTCACGGTGACCTACTTTTGGAAATTTATGGCTTTAATCAAATATTTCGGGTACTAATTGGCTTAGAATCATTAAACTTTTTCAGTTGATGCGTCATGGGTCCTCGGAGTACAACAACTGAAAAGTAGGTCACGGTGACCTACTTTTGAAATTTTATGGCTGTATTTAATATTTTCAGGAATTTTTTGGCTTAGAATCGTCAAAATTTGTCAGTTGATGCATCTTTGGTCCTCAGAGTAGGTTTACTGAAAAGTAGGTCACCATGACTTACTTTTGAAAATTTATGGCTGTAATTAAATATTTTGGGTACTTATTGGCTAGAATCATCAAACTTTGTCAGTCGGTGTATCTTTGGTCCTCGGAGTACAGCAACTGAAAAGTAGGTCACGGTGACCTACTTTTGAAAATTTATGGCTTTAATTAAATATTACAGGTACTAATTGGCTTAGAATCATCAAACTTTGTCAGTTGATGCATCTTGGGTCCTTGGAGTAAAACAATTGAAAAGTAGGTCACTTTGACCTACTTATAAAATTTTATGGTTATAATTTTAAAAAATATTTTAGGTATTAATTGGCTTAGAATCATCAAACTTAGTTGATGGGTCCTCAGAGAATGACAAGTGATAAGTAGGTCACCATGACCAACTCTCAGGTACTAATTGGCTTAGAATCATCTTGGGTTCTCAGAGTGTGAATTGGAATTTCAAGGGTTTATGTAAATATACAGGATACTTCGAGGCTTCAAATAGAAGTGATAGGTTGTACAGTTTATCAGAAGAGCGATTCAAGGCCCATGGGCCTCTTGTTCTATATATTTTACGTTTCATAAGTTAAATCCATCCTCTTTTAAAGAAAAGTAACATTTGACACACCAGAAAAATATCGCTCCTTAAAAAAACATTCGCATAAGATAAACACAATTTTCCGTAAAAAAAAATTGAGATTGGTTAATTTATGTCTTTATTCATATCTATCCTATTTCATTTACGATTTTGACGGTTAAAAAATCCACTTTCTCCCTATGAAAATGTCTACTCCCAAAATATACGAAATGGGGGTATACTTAAATTTTCAATTATCACGTGACCGGAAAATGCGTAACATAAATTATTTTCATATTTTTAGGAAGTTTAGAAGTTTTTCTACAAAATATCAAAATTTCATAAAATTTCGTGAGGGGCCGAAAAACGGCCTTATCGAAACTCCCCCTTTAACTTGCTACATATATTTTTGAAAATGTTATTCAGTGTAACGAAATAAGATTAAAGTAGACTTGACTTAATATGAACAGGCTGTAGGAGCTATTTTTAGTTGAAGGGGGGGGGGGGGGTCAGCCTAAAAGAAAATGTTAACAAATAAAACCAAAACAAGTCAATTTACTTTTGAAAAAGGAACAACCGTAACAGCTTTATATGTATATTCTTTTGTAAATTTTTTTTTTGAGGGGTAAAATTTTTAATTAAGTTTTGTTTTCTATTTTTAAGTATTTAATGGTAAAAATATTGCCCCCTCCGATTCACCGGTTCTTATGGATATTATATATAGTACAGCATGAAGGATAATTCTTTTTCTTACTATGCAATTTTAGGTCATATCTCTCCATGAGCAATGGAAGTTTGTGTAAAATTCAATAAAATATATTTAATATATGCAGGTGTATAGGAATTATTTGTTTTCAATGCAAACCACAAAGTAAGTAATGAACTTCCCACAGGCACCTGAATAGTGGATTTAGGACATGAACTTATCGTCAACCCAACAACCCCCCCCCCCCCCCCCATTCTAACGGAGTTTCAGTTGAGTTACTTTTCATGATATGCTCTATCAAAATCAAATCAACCATCTCGGAGACACATTTTAGGTGAACATCTATGCTTTTAAATTGTCATGGTAGTATCTCCCCTTTTGCCAGCTTTTCCTGATTTGTATATCTTAAAATGACATGCACCTTTCAATCTTCAGAAATTCATAAACCGAAACTAGGAAAAACACATGGCTGTTTCAATGTCAAAATTTAATTTAATATTAAACTAAAGTTTAATTTGATGCTATATCTATCCCAAATATTAGTACACTGTAAAAACTGATTTTTTTTTTTTTTTTTTTTTTTTTTCTTGGTTTAATCGTATCTGTTTACACACTTTTGTTTTCTATGCTTGTACAGACTCGTGTTAGTTTCTACTTACTGATGATAGTCATATATAGTTACTTTACAAATTGTAAATGCTGTGGAAAATAATCACCCAAAAGAACAAAAATAACATAAAATATATTGTATTTACCTAGTAAGGATTTTTCAATAGTCGTGACTACATATTTGTAGAATACTTATTGCAAAAATTATTCGATACTAACAAATATACACTACTACTAGACCAATTATAGTAATTAAGTTTATATGTGGATGAATTCTTAACAAAGGTACAGAATGACAAATTTGACGGAGAATGTTTTTAAAAATATATTTTGGTTATTATTTTGGTCCATCTTTGCTAGCCAATGATTTGTGAATCACAAACTCCTGGCTAGCGACACTCCTGCAAAGTTCAGGTGGTATATAAGTATCCCACTCTCTCTCTGTATCCCTCATTATGTATCCGAATCAAGCAAGGATCAAGGAATTTTTTTCCTGGGGGGGGGGGAGGGGTTCCACCCCAGTAAAAATTAATCTAGACCATAATTTGATGACGAGTAAAAAGAAAAAAAAAATAAACAAACAAAAACATACACTATTTCAAACATGAAAACTTTATTTCGTAAAGGGGATGTTCGGGGATGGGGGTGTGAAGGCAGATCCGCTTTCCTTCACCTCTTAAGCTTCAAAGAATTACTCATCCTACTATCTTAATATGTGTCCTTGTTTTTTAGCAGAGGAATAGGGTCCAAGGTCATTTTCAGTTAGTTTACAATCTATATTTGATTACTCCACAAAATTCGGGGGAGGGTCCGGACCCCTTTAGATCCTATCATTGGAATAACCTTAAAATATGTTATGTGTTTATATTGATTTGATTTAATTATTCTTTTAGAGAAATATTCAGGAATTTTATACATAACATAGAATCCAGAAGCAACGCCGGCGTTAAAAGAAACACAGAAAAAAAAAATCAACAGTAGTGCAAACGTGGAACTTGCTTTTTAAAAAGTAGTGCTGATTTGTGAATATATAAATTGTCTACATGAAGAACTGCAAGCAATACAATGAGAAAAAAATCTTGACACGAACTGCAGTTTCATACATGAAAATTTCAGAAAAAAAAAATAATTTCGATCTACCAACCTACAAACGCTGCATAGAACAGGTGCTGTATGTTACGAGAATACATGAAGATTATAAAATAATTAAACTCATTTAATATTGTCAATTTTCATGTATGCAAACTTTCAAAGTATAAACATTTTATACTTATATTACTTACTGATAAATCATCGTCCATTCTTCTTTCTGTGGTTATCCCTTCTCTCGCTTTGAGGTCTGGTTCGAGTGATGTAATGTAAATAAAGATGGCTTTTCAGCATGTGATGTTCAAATGGTGGATCATAACACTTTATATTCATAGAGGCGGGTTTACGTATAAATAGAAATTTTGACACTGACTCTATTTGTTTCTGCGTATGGTTAATTATTCATTATACTAGGATATTAAAATTAGCGAAAATAACTGAACAAAAGTTTGATAAATTCATTTGTATATCATGTACATTCAACTTAAAATTGTCCGTGAAGTGCACATGTAGGATTCAAACATGTAACAGTTAATACAGTGTAATAATATTAGAATATTCATTGGTGTTATCTTAAGAAAATATTAACAAATGGCAAAGAATCATATTCTACACACGATATGACGATCAACATAGGTATTTATTTATACTTTCACTCTGAAAATAAAACTGAAGAACGAAAAGTGGAAAGGGAAAAAAATGTGCGTTTCAGATGCCAAAATTTGACGTCACAAAAAACACGTTTTTCTCAACGTCAACGCTTATGTCATTAAGCCCAGTTTTGTCAGAGAGCGGTCCATATTTATTAAAAAGTAGGTCACAGTGACCTACTTTTTGAACTTTGCAGGCATTCGATTTCAAAGCATTTTAGAGGTATAATTTGGACATTTTGAGGCCTATGATCATAAAACTTTGTAAGTTGATGCATCTTGGGTCCTCAAAAAACGTCAACTGAAAAGTAGGTCACCGTGACCTACTTTTCAATTTATACGACTGTAATTAAATATTTCAAGTACTAATTGGCTTAGAATCATTAAACTTTTTCAGTTGATGCATCTTGGGTCTTCGGAGTAGGTCGACTGAAAAGTAGGTCACTGTGACCTACTTTTGAAAATTTATGACTTTAATTAAATATTTTGGGTACTAATTGACTTAGAATCATCAAACTTTGTCAGTCAATGTATCTTGGGTCTTCGGAGTACAAACAACTGAAAAATAGGTCACTGTGACCTACTTTTCAAAATTTATGGCTTTAATAAAATATTTCAGGTACTAATTGGCTTAGAATCATCAAACTTTGTCAGTTGATGCATCTTGGGTCCTTGGAGTACGACAAATGAAAAGTAGATCACTTTGACCTTCTTATAAAATTTTATGGTTATAATTTTTAAAAAAAAGAGTTTAGGTATTAATTGGCTTAGAATCATCAAACTTAGTTGATGGGTCCTCAGAGAATGACAATTGGTAAGTAGGTCACCATGACCAACTCTCAGGTACTAATTGGCTTAGAATCATCTTAGGTTCTCAGAGTGTGAATTAGAATTTCAAGGGTTTATCTATGTACAGTTTATCAGAAGAGCGATTCAAGGCCCTTGGGCCTCTTGTATAGTGTTGTTTTGTACTCAGCTGACTTTAAGGCCTCTTGTTAAGGATAGAAAACTTTTTATTTTGCAGGATCTGACAAACATTGACCTGTTTCTGACATCAAGAGAAGTTGAGGAATCGTTAGTAAGGAGAGAAATTTCACACTGCCTGGCATGGTGTTATGACAACAAATCCAAATTACGTAAAAATAAGGTTTGTGTAATCCTTCTGGAACCTTATGTCTAATAAGGCTTGTAAAGACTATTTTTCCCCACTTATACATCAAAAATTGAATTTAAGTTAATGAGTAAGATATGGAAAAGGGTTAATTGATTTCTTTAAAATATACAGCAGGTGCAAAACAAAAAAGCTTGAATTTGAACCTTAAAGACTTTTTATCACAAAACTATTCATTTTTCAAATATTATGTGCCCAACTTAAGACTGGACATATTATTTATGGCATTCATGTCCGTCATCTGTCACTGTCTGTCTGTTAGCTTTTTCATCTCCAGCTCATAACTGTAATACTATTAGGCCTAGAATTATTAAACTATGTCAGCTGATACATTTTGGGTAGAAGTTGTGTCACACATTAAAAATAGGGCGCTCTGACCTTTTGTTAAGATGCTGTGGCCAAATATGGAAAATCCTTACAGGCTCGTAACTAGAAAAACTATTAGACCTGGAATAATCAAACTTGGCCAATTAATTCATCTTAGGTAGAAAGTATGTCACACCTTACATAAAGGTCAGTGTGATCTTTGATTTAAGTGAAATTTAAAAAAAAGCACTATCCATCTTTTAAATTTGAAATTAAACAATCCCAAAAGATGTAAGAGTATTGCAGTATCCTTATTAAAAAATGTTAAATCATGAAAAAACATTTTTTTTTTCATTATATACTTTACAGGTCACCTGCATGGCGCAGTGGTTATAGGGGTGAATTTAAAAAAAATGACCACCAAACTGGAAATTTTTGGAAAAATTCAACTACATATTTTTCACTTATATTCATCATATTGCACATGCATTCTAATTCAAAATCCTGAAGTGGCAATAGACAATTGGATTAAAAAGTACAAGAATTTTTATTGGTAAAATTTCTTTTGAAAAAAGAAAATATCATTACACCTTAAAAGACTTTCTAAAATACATAAGCACAAGAAATTATAGTTTTTTATGCTTCAATATGGTAAAAGGGGTATAAATGATAAAATCTAGACCTGGATTGAGTATCTTCTCTTGTGTATGTGACAAAAAATTGGCTTTTTGATTGTTATTTTACATTATTTTTTCAATTCTGGTTTGAAAAGTTTTAATATGAAAAAAATATGAAGCAATAAAATTCCCCAAAATTCACTTTTTGTCCATTCAAGTCAATTCTTTATATCTAAGCCAAAAAAGAAGTTTTATATATGAGTTCTCTTACAAAAAATACTAGATTTTGAAGTGACCGTATGTTACATTATTGTGTTGCACTCCTGATATCTGATATGTATTTTATTTAACATTGTTTTAAAAATTATCACACAATAACCCATTCTTACTTTGTAAATTAATTTGTCATTTTGATAGTTTTCATCGTATACAGCAGGTTTTTCATATTTTGAAGACCTTAAAACATGATTATTTGCAAGGTGTAATATATATAAATTATTGTTATTGCCATCTTAATTCAGCACATGTTTACATTCCTTCTTTGTTGGTCGCCATTTTGCAAACGGAAGTAGACTAAATGCTTGACTATTAACCGTAAACTATTTTTCTGAGGATGATAGATTGTAAATTAAAGATAAATAAAAATATAAAATAAAATTTATAAATGTAACTTCTTTGTTTTTATTTGTTTCTTTAATATGGTGACGTATTTTGTACTGTTTGTGAAAATTCTCTGGTTAATGAGTTTACCATCTCATGCATACTTGTCTGCCATGTGGAGAAAGATGGTATGGATTTTGAGACGTATATTTATAGTATAATATATGGGCTGTTCGTGATTTTAACCATAAATTTTGCACTTAAAAGTGAACAAATATTAAGCCAAATGACCAAGTTAAACGACTGAATAGGCTTATTTCATTATCCAAGCAAATTGTCATACACAATTAAGCTAATCAGTTCAATAATTAAAATTTCAAGCTGAAAAAATTGCAAATAATTGTCATAATTAACAAGTGCATCATTGAACCCAAGCTGATCACCACAACTGTAAACAAAACATATCTATCTACTATGCCCACTATTAACACAGGTGATGTGCCTGTGTGCATCCACTAACTAATCCATAACTAATCCCCTCATTGTCGTACTCAAGCCATGCAGTCAAGGTAATTGGTGTCAAACTGTGTAAACAAAGGCTTCACATACGAAGTTGGAGGTGTGAACAAGGTGCTGATTATCAACAAACACTATGATAGTCCAAATTTTTGTATCAGATAAAACGAAATTCCAATATTTTCTCATGAGAATATCAGGTGAAATTATTAATAAATATATAAGAAATGGTTTTGTGCTCTGATATTATCAGGTCCAACACAATCTCTTGATTTAGCTATATAGCTTGATTTAGCTATATAGCTTTATTAAAGACCCAATTTTTTTACCGTACGGTTACCTGAGGAGGGGGAGTGGTCTTGGTAGTACTGGTGTTATTTACCTGGAGAGCCCCAATACACAAGATGTCAAAAATTCCTATACATGTTGCATTACACAGGAAGTCTGTCTTTGGTAATCAGGGTCAACATTACGCGTTTCGTGTCTAATTTTGAGCAAAAAGAAAATACTATAATATAAAATTTATTAAATAAGTATGAATATTGAAATTTTAAAAAATCCCATTTATCAAATTTATCCGGCGTGTGGATTTTTACCACAATCGGAATGTATTTATTTTTTTCTCCAGGTGCCAACAATGTTGTCCAAAATATTCAGCATTTCCGAAGGTCCGTGTTCACAGATTTGTATTGATCACTATTCGTATTCATATATATCCAAAGATAAAGCATGTGATGAAGGAATCTTTCATAATTCATGACGTTAATGCTAAATATTTTTCTTATACATTTTATTTTATTTTGTCATGATTTTAATTGGCGGGCTTCACATTGAGTTTCTGTGCACCCAAATGCAGGGTCGACAGGGGCATTACGATGATTACTAAAATCTCAGCAAAGGTTGAAGAAGGGGCTCGGAAGAATTATTGGTCTTAGCTGCTACGGGAACTTCGTTCCTCTCCGGATCCAAGTCCCAGGCAGTAATTGAAAAAGATCGAGCCGCTAGTTTTTCTTCAAAAAAGAGTTGCATTTATTTTGGACATGGACATCATATCGCTTTTAAAAAGTACCAAACAGCAGTGGAGATTGAAAAAAAAAATATCATGAAGTCAAGGTTTAATTCTCTACTCTTAATTATTTCAATAAAATGACTAACCATGCAATATAACAGCGACTTGATTTTTTTTAACCCTCAGTGTATATACAAAGCGACTTTTCACGCGGCACATGAAAGTGTTTGACGCGTGACCAGGCGATCATTTTCAAAATCTGCAAATTCAGATTATCAGGTAGCATGGGTAGCTGGTCTGTCAATCAAATCAGTAGCTATTGTTCTTTCTATGATTGACAGGCGGTATATTATTAATCTTGAATCAGGTAGATTTTGGGGGCGTTAACGTAAAATTGGGTGTTTAAGCTATTCAGAATAGCTTGATTTAGCTATTTTATCACAATTTTTTCTTAAATGTGTTATTTTCTCAGCATGCACAAAATGTCGCGCCTTGGTGCAGTGATAATATTCAACCTTGAACATACATGTGACAGAACTGAAAAATCACAACTGGAGATTTGAAAATTTTCAGCTGGAGTTTGGGTCTCAAAGCTGGAGATTTTTTATCGACATTTTTTCAAATCGCAAAAGACCATCCAACCCCCAAAATTCAGCAAAAAATACCTTCTCCCAGTTTATTACTTTACAAATTTTATTTTATAAAGTTGTTGTCAAGTTTTAAGAAAAATATGATAAAGTTTTTATTCAAATGAAGTGAAATTGAGTATTCAAAATGAAATCAACTCATTTCCTAGTAAATTAATTAAGAGTTAACAGCATCATTAAAACATTGGATAAAATTTTATTTTTGATTTAGTATAGATATATCAACTAGTAAGTGAAGAAAAACATAGCTAGGTTTTATGTAACAAATTCTATGTCAGTAATTTGTTTTTAAATAGAATATGTACAGATGAAAAAAAAGTACCCTCTAAAAAAATAAACAAATTAGAGTCAGGTATATTTTAGCAACACCCTGTGGTGTGATCTATTTTAACTAGAGTGTGACCTACATTATAACTGTATCTTTTAATGACCAAAGCAGCATTAGAAGATTGGCAACTGGGTATTTTAGCAACTAATTCCATGTTTTGCATTCAGTAATAAACATCAATGGTCTTTTATCAAGTTGATATATCACTAATTTTTACAACATAATTATACGACCTCATGTTGATTCCTACGAAGCCTACCGCTGTGAAAATTTATTGCACTGGTGTTGTTATCTCAATTTCTTTTCATTCTGAGCAATTAAATGAAACACGATCAAAAAAATATTGCAAATAATACTTAATTTGAAGAATTTTAAAACACGGAAGATTTAAAAATTAATCGGGAGGGGCAGAAGGGGGGTGAAATATTGGGAGATTTTGTCTCCCGCCGGAAGAATCACATGTATGCTTGAACTCTTCTGAAAATAATGCATGTAAAAATCCATCATCAAATTGTGTCTCCTTAAGAGACTTTGTACTCAAAGTTCTAATTGTTCTTGTGGACTACTAGAAGATGCATATCATTTGTTTTTTGCTTGTAAATACTATGTAAAAGCAAGGAATTCCTTAATGAATAAGCTTTTATCATTTAATTATTTATATGTTATAGATGTACATTTAATGTTATGGGGCGATGATTCTCTTACTATTGAACAAAATGCTGAACTTTTCAAAACCATTCAAACTTTCTTAAATGAATGTGGTCGTTTTTCAAAATAAGCTTACTTTTTTTTTTTTAAATTTTTCTTCTTACCAATTCAAGTTATACTTGTACACTTAAAAACTTTTTTTTTTTCTTTCTATAACTACGATGTATATGTAGTAGACCATATGTATATATGTTTTTTTATTTTGGCAATTTTTACAAAATGTTGTATTAGGAGAAGACTATCTTAGTTTCTGAACTTGTGTCCGATCCTTTTGACTTTGTCAATAAAATATGTTCAATTCAAATTCAAAGTTCTAAAAGTTTTGGGGCTATATAAAGCAATTGTAAAGTTACTTCTGCAATGAAATTATAAAGGAGGCCAATTATGGTCAACAAGATAATTGACTGGTAATAATTCATTACAATGAGAAGCAATCATACTTATCCATGCTTCAACGCACACAATATAGTGTACAGTTACTCAAACAATGGAAATACATCTTTTGCTTAAAAGTATTCAAATGCTGCAATGTTAAAACTTTCTTTGATTTTGGTTGTTGTTTTGATAACCCATAGTACATATATGAATAGACAAATACTTGCGACTTTTTGTCTGTTTCTTACAAAAAACATTTTTTCTGAAAAACTGCACATAAATAGCTTTATCAAGCTATTTTCAATAGCTTAATAAAGTTATATAGCTATTTCAAGCTATATAGCTAAATCAAGAGATTGTGCTGGACCTGATTATATTGAAATAGCACCCATAGTACATATATGAATAGATAAATACCAACTTTTTGTCTGTTTCTTACAAAAAACATTTTTTTCTGAAAAACTGCACATAAATAGCTTTATCAAGCTATTTTCAATAGCTTAATAAAGTTATATAGCTATTTCAAGCTATATAGCTAAATCAAGAGATTGTGCTGGACCTGATTATATTGAAATAGCAGAAATATTAGTTAAACCGCTATCTGATAAAATGGAGGCCACGTACTGTATTATTATTTATTCGCCCAAAAATATTGAAATTTCAAAATGTCACAAAAAGGTGTTGCAGTCCTGACAATTTTAGCATCATTTTTGGGCAAAACTTTTTTGTTACTGTATTTGGCTGAATATAATACGCATTGGTGTAAAATATGCACCCCCTTTTTTGGCTTGAAAATTTTGGAAAAAACGCAGTTTGGTTGTATTATACACTGTCAAAAAATTGACCAAGAAGTAATATTGTCTTTTTTTACATCTCAGTAATTTTAACTTAAAATCTTTGTGGAAATAATGTATTGAAAATTTAATACGGTAACTTTTCATACCCGGACTTTGTTTTTTGAGCTTACGGTGCTCCTGATTTTAAGCATGGCGGTATTATTCATAGAAATAATTAAATTTCGCATTATAAATCTTTTTTTTTTTAGCTAACGGCAATGTTGTCTTTAAAAATCGCGGTATAATTTTATTAATTTTAATAAAGCACAAAATTTAGTCCATTTGATTTTATATCAGACTAAATATATAAATCTTGCACTTAAACGTTGCTGTTTAAATCTTCGTGTGGTAATTAATGATTTTATTCCAGAAAGCATGAAATATTAGTGCATTTTATTTTATTTTTAGCTTACAGCAATCGTGACATTACACGTTGTCTTTATCCTTGCAGAAATAATTTTATTTCAACAAAGCACGAAACACTGTTGAATTTTAGTTTGAACAGATCGACACGGTATAAATCATGTCATACATTGAGGTAATCTTCGCAGATATCTTATTTTCTACAGAGCACGATTAATTATAACACTTAAGTTTTAACATACTTCATATTTCTTTTCTAAACTCTTAATTAATTTAACAAAAGGTCGATAAATATAAGATAATTAAAGTAAAATTACATTTAACAAGCGTTTAACTGTTTAATGTGTCGTAATCAACACAAGTTCATATGAAAGATAATGTACGAAGGCTAAAAATCAACCCCCGAATTTTAACAAAGAAAACGATCAAAGCCATTAATAAGGGCAGTAAATAATCGGTGCTCTAACTGTTAAAACAATACTTAGGAGATGGTATACAATTTATTTGCCTGGACGGGTGTTGAGATCAAGCGCACGTGTTCACAACATTGGCTTCCATTTGGACATAAAGTATACAGTGGTATAGTGGGGTGTTTATGTTGAAATGAATATTTAATTCATTTTGGCAAAGGAATGCATGAACGTCTATAAATAACATTGTCAATGGCAGCCTACATGGAGACGATGAATATGCAGCTTAAATTAATTGTAACTTGTTTTTAATATCATTGAACAACAGATTATCATTTTCAACAGATTATAAATATAACATTTTCAACAAGCCTATGTTCCAACAATAATTTTATGAAGTTTTAAATACAGCGATAAACTATAAGATATTGCCCATGTCTCTAGGTAATACTACTAGGTATTACTACTAGCCATGTTTCACCTGAAAGAAAAAACTATCAAATCCTATTGTGGTGTAAAATACGCACCCCTTTCTCAGAAAAACATTTTCTAGGAAAAAAGTGCGTATTATATTCAGCCAAATATGGTAATTGATATATTTGGCAGGTATTGAGACACTATCTAAAGACATATGCTGAGACATAGAAATCTATTTTCATTGCCTGTATTTTTAGTGTGGGTTGATAAATATGCATTTGGTCATTTTTTTTTAATTCACCCTTAGAGCGTTCACTCTAGAGTCGCGGTGTAAGGAGTTGATCCTTACATCGCAGGTTCAATTCCCACTGTGGGACATGGAGACCGGTCCTTCGGATGAGACCGTATAAACGGAGGTCCCGTGTTGCAGTAGGTGCTGGCAAGAAAAAGGTCCCTCACTGCTCAATGGCCCTGAGTGCCGAGTATAGGTCAATTAAGTTTGCAGCTCTCCACTGGCAAGTGGTGGCGTCTCCATATGAGTGAAAAATTCTGAAGAGGGACGTTAAACAATAAACAAACAAACAAACATATACTTTACAGCAATCTATAACAAATGTTATGTTACAAGAGAAATTCCAGTTCTCCCATGGGAGTAATTATCAAGCACTGGTGAAGGAGAATTTTGATAACAAAAAAATTACATGTCAAATTAGAAATATATTAATGAGTTTAGTGTGAGGAGATAACTGGTAGAGCATCTCTGATCAAGCAGGTGTTATCTATATCTCTTGGGAATTGAGCAATATGAAGGAATCAGCCTCTTAATTGCTTGTGTTGGATTAAATAGTTCTTGCATGTCAGATAGCTTAACTTTCAAAATAAATTTGGTGTAAAGTAATTATAACTTATTCAGTATTATAATTAAAACTAATTTGATATTGTATAATACAATTTTTTTTCAATTTTAATTTTCATCTTTACAACAAATTGCCGAGTGTCATGTCAAAGTCTTAAGAATAAACATAATTTGTTTTGAAGATTTATTAGGCTGTAGCATTGTTTATCAGTTATAAAATATACAAACAAAGCTGTAGATGGGCATTTGTTAAGCTCTAACACAATCACTTGATAGATATATGATGTGTTTTTTGTTATGATTAATACCACTGGAGATATATGTACATCAAACGTTATAAAGAATGGAAAAATCATTGAAATCTTTGTATCAAGGTTGACATGATTTTCTTGCACTCTAAACTGTTTATGATAAATTAACAATATTTGACAGGCGTATCATGCTGTGGTGGGGCACTTTATTTAAATAATCTAATAGTAGAACACTTTTTAAGTTCACCTGATCCAAAGATTAAAGTGAGCTTTTCTGATCATCTGCCCTCCTGTCATCTATCTGTTAACTTTCCATATATTAATCAACTTCTCTGGAATCACAAAATCTATTTCAGTCAAAAATCATACTTGATTTATTCAAAGGAAGACCCACATTCTCTTTTAAGGGGAAATAATTGAGAAAGATTTAAAAATTTTGAGGGTTCATAAACAATGAATCAGAAGAGATGAAATTTATGTGAAAGTTTTCAGGTAGTGCAGATTCAAATTTGTTCAAATCATGGCCACCAGGAGTAGGGTGGGGCCACAATAGGAAATCAAGTTTTCCATGGGAATATGATATATAAAGATATTAAGCAGTAATCAAACTCAAAAAAGTCCATTGAAATGGTGAGCAGAGTAAACACAGACCTTTCAGTACATCAGAGGTTGGATCAGGTGCCATGGAGGAGTAGGCATCCCCTTGTCAACCAGTCACACCAAAAATGTGCTCCTTATGATTGGGTAAACAAAAAAGACCATAGACAGATCAGTGTGATAATAATGGAATAACCACTTGTATGAAAAATGTCATCAACATTAAACTTAATAATGTAGATTGTATTTATTAACAAAGTCATTGTATTGACCATAGAATTTGCGAAAAGTTGACTTAAAATGAGACTGCTGTGTTACAACGCGAAATGTAATAACAACGCAAAATGTAATAAACCAGAATTATTGCATTTTGCGTTATAACATTTTGCGTCAATATCAACGCAGAATATAATAACGCAAAATGTAATAACAGATGTTTTAGGGTTATTACATTTTGCGTTATTACATTTTGCGTCGAGGTCAACGCAAAATGTAATAACGCAAAATGTAATAACACGATTTTTGGATTATTATGTTTTGCGTTGTTACATTTTGCGTCGAGATTAAGCAAAATGCAACAACGCAAAATGTAATAACACACTTTTTGGTCAGTGAGGCTGAGAATAATTTTCAATTGAGTAGTGGATGAAGAAAATATACGGAAAGAAAATAAAACAAAAGGAAAAATACATATATGCTAATTCTTACATTAGATCTGATTTCATCATATATTGATTTCATAAGCCATCTAAAATCAGTTGATATTCAAATCATTGGTGTGGCAAATTAGTAACGTTGGTGCACACGTGTGTATGTGTGGGTGGGGGGTGGGGTGGGGTAGGAGGGGGGTTATTTAGTTGATGAAGTGTATCAGTTTGCTTTACTTTTGATAGGCACGTGCATGATATTTAGAAAATTAAAGAAATCTAATTTCATTGGCAAGTGTAAATATAGCGGGAAAGGGGTTTCTTGATTATTAAGATTTCATACTGTTTTACAAACCATGTGCATTGCAGACCAGCAAATTTTTTTCCCTCTCTCTCTCTCTTCAATAATAAAATGGATAGTTTCTAGATTTCTGCATGCGTATAAAAATACAATGATCAACATACGAAGTAACCCCTTACCCCCCGCTTCTCCTCGCCAGACACATACACATACACTCCTAATTGCTAACCAATGTACACATGCACGTCGCACATGCTTATCAAGAGCTTTTCATGGACCCATGGTCAATCTTCGGTAATTTAGAATGTCAGTAATGTAATACAAAATGATTTATAAATAGACATGTCATTCAAAGTTAAGTTTATGTTTTATAAGTATTCAATAAAAATGTTAGAAACAGAGTAAACAAAAATATACAATTAGATTCAGTAACGTTCGTAAAAGCCGAACATTTGTCTCATAGTCATAGGTCTGTCTGTTTATTTAGTAAAGCAACTTTCCCTATTGTTATACGTTTAAATCAATTTTCTTATGTTTCGCGTTCAACACAATACAAAAAAATTATTATATTTGGTTTTATTACATTTTGTTTTATTACATTTTGCGTTGTCCCCAAAGCAAAAATTAATTAACGCAAAATGTAACAACCAAAAAGTTTATTATTACATTTTGTGTTAATCCCAAAGCAAAATGTAATAACGCAAAATGTAATAATCCAAAAATCGTGTTATTACATTCTGCGTTATTACATTCTGCGTTGATCTCGACGCAAAATGTAATGACGCAAAATGTAATAATCCGGGTTTATTACATTTTGCGTTGTTATTACATTTCGCATTGTAACACTGCTGATACCCGTGTATCATTAGTTTATTCAGGCCTTTCAAAATCTGCCAGTACTTTTACCCGGCTGAAATCATGATTGTACCGGCAAAAATATTTGATGGAGAAAAATTCATTAACATAATTAATTAAAATCGCTTCCACAAGGTACTTCCTAGTTTAGTGAAAGTACCGTCTGTTTGTAATCTATTTGAAAGCCCTGCTTATTAGTCAATAGCTTTTCTATTATTATACCCCCTATAAACGAAGTTTAGGAGGGGTTTATTGGAATCAGCATGTCCGTCTGTCTGTAGACGAGATTTTGTCCGGACCAATTCTTGGAAACTGTTGCAAGGATTTGTCTGAAAATTTGTACACTTATTATTCGCCATATGAAGGTGTGCACCTGGTATTTTCATCATGATTGGATAATTTTTCCTCATTTTACAGGTGTTTTTTTTTTTTAGCTCACCTGAGCCGAAGCCGAAGGCTCAAGTGAGCTTTTCTGATCACATTTTGTCTGTCGTCCGTCTGTCTGTCTGTCCCTCTGTCTGTAAACTTTCACATTTTCGACTTCTTCTCAAGAACCACTGGGCCAATTTCAACCAACCTTGCCACAAAGCATCCTTGGGTAAAGGGGATTCAAGTTTGTTCAAATGAAGGGCCACACCATCTTTCAAGGGGAGATAATTAAGAATTAGCGAAAATTTGGTGGTGTCTTTTAAAAATCTTCTTCTCAAGAACCACTGAGCTGCAAAAGTTGAAATTTATGTGAGACCTTCATTACTTAGTGTAGATTCAAGTTTGTTCAAATCATGACCCCCAGGGGTAGGGTGGGGCCACAATGGGGGATCAAAGTTTTACATAGGAATATATAGGAATAAATTTTTAAAAATCTTCTCCTCAAGAACAACTAAGCCACGATTAGTCATATTGATATGGAATTATCCTCAGGTAGTGTAGATTCAAGTTTGTTCAAATCATGACCCCCAGGGGTAGGATGGTGCCACAATGGGGGATCAAAGTTTTACATAGGATTATATAGAAAAAAATCTTTTAAAATCTTGTTCTCAAAAACAACAAAGCCACAATTAGTCATATTGATATGGAATCATCCTCAGGTAGTGCAGATTCAAGTTTGTACAAATCAGGACCCCCAGGGTAAGGGTGGGGCCACAATGGGTGATCATAGTTTTACATAGGAATACATAGGGAAAAAAGTTTAAAAAATCCTTTTGGAACAGCAAAGCCATGTTTTGTCATATTGATATGGAAGCATCTTCAGGTAGTGTAGATTCAGGTTTGTTCAAATCATAACCCCAAGGGGTAGGGTGGGGCCACAATGTGGGATCAGATTTTTACATAGGAATATATAGGAAAAAATCTTTTCAACAACAGAAAAGCCATGATGAGTCGTATTGATATGGAAGCATCCTCAAGTAGTGTAGATTCAAGTTTGTTCAAATGGGGGGGGGGGGGTAGGGAGGGAGGGTCCACAATGGGGGATCAAATTTTTCCAAAGGAATATATGGGAAAAAATCTTTAAAAATCTGCTCAAGAACAGCAAAGCCATTTGTTATATTAATATGGAAGCATCCTCAGGTAGTTCAAAATCCAAGCCCCCCCCCCTTTAAACTTTTCAATACTGAAGTGATTTGTGCTTTTTCCTAGCCAATGTGCTCAGGTGAGCGATGTGGCCCATAAGCCTCTTGTTCATTTTTATTATGTGGTTTTGTCCAGATCTGTTCCCAGAGACTATTGCATAGATTTGTATAAAAATTTGTACACTTATTATTTACCATATGAAGATGTGCACCTGGTATTTTCAACATTAATTGATAATTTTTCTGCATTTTTCACGTGTTTTTTTTTTTTTCATTTTATTGACTTAGTCATTTTGGGGTCATGTCTAAGATTTGAGACATAGAATCTAGAACATCTGTACAATAATGTGAACTACAGCTTAAAACTACTCATTAGAACTAAAAAAAATCACAAAGTATTAAAAACAGTTTTTACATTACACAGCAGATAGTGTAAATCCATTATTCCCTTGGGAGTAATGAGTGGACATGCATCAAGTTAAAGATTAATTAATGAGTTCAGTGTGGGAAGCTGTTATGGGCATCTCTGATCAAGCAGGTCTTATCTATATCTCCTGGGAATTGGGCAGAAAGAAATAAAGATCTCTGTTGTCTAAGTCTCTTAATTGTTATTTATGTCTGTCAAAATACATAGTTACTTGAACCAGCCTTTTATTTTTAAAATGAGTTTGATATAAAGGTATTAAAATCAATTTGATTTTGTATAATTAATTATGATATTTTTTTTTTAACAATCAATTTGCAGAGTGTCATGTCTCACAAAGATGACAGATAGTTGCAAACTATTTTTTCAATGTAATTAAAAAAAACCTGTGATTATTAATATTAATGTTTTATTGGGCTGCACCATAGTTTCATTCATTAAAAAAATATATAATGAGTAATTAAATTTTCACTCTAAATGTTTAAGCAAATTGTGAACACATCTCACATCTAGAAAACATTAGTGATTTGGTACCTTCTCTGAAAAACCCAGCGGGGGTTATTTGTCCCTATTGGACAGTTCTAGTTAGAAATTGTTCATATGTAAAACATGCTCTTGCAAATCTCATCAGATACAAAAAATGTGTACTTATTAACTGGGTACAATTAGTACCCATGGGAATTCTAACAAAAACTACATAAATAATATCAGTCAGAAACTTGAGCATCTTTTTAATGTCAACTTCAGAGTGCTTGGATATAGAATCAAAATGTTTTTGAACAAAATAAGTTTGCAACTGACCATTGACAAAATATGTTAATTTACTAGTTCCATTTTTATAAGCTCACCTCAGTGAAGTTTGGGGAGCTTACTGTATAATGGATTAATTTCAAGGGTTGTAATTTTCACGTTTTTCTCTCCTCTGACAAGATCGCGGTTTGTTGAATTCGCGGAATTTGTATACATATGTGATACATATATGATAAAAGTTACCTCCCTTGTCTTTATCCAGAAAAGCCAAACAACATTCATTAGCGTTATGTATTCACTGAACAATAAATAAAGTGGTTAGATTTGGTAATTAATTTACGATTAATCAAAACAAGTGCCGTTAAACATCTTTGACTATAAACGTTGTATGACTTTCTGTATGCTATTGCAATGAGTGTACACCCCAAAAAATTCTTTCTGAAGGGATAACACATCGCAGCGAAAAACCACTGGACGATAATAAATGTGTTGATGTACGTCAGCGGAATAACATCCTTCCATATCGATATCAGGTGCGAGAGTTATTTGAATATGTTTTTAGCTCAAATATCGATAAAAACTAATACGCACGATCAGGAAACAAATACACGTCCTAATGTTAGTTACGCACGGGTAATAAAAACCCACGACCCATGTCTTTTGATTGATCAAACATGTAGCGTTGGCTATTAAAACAGCTTTTTATAACCAAAAATACAGGTCATTATCTTCTAATGTGATTTAAGAAAAGCGTGATAATTGAATGACAAGTACCACTCGTAATTACTTAATTACTATCTACCGTACGTATCTATATACCTGTTGTAGTCTATACTCAAATTTCAAAAAAAAAAAAGTTTATTGAAAACTTATTCACTGTTTCTTGAATTCACGGATTTATTTACACCGTGAATATAGCGAATATTTACACTGCGAGTTATTTTCCGCCTATACAGTATGTAACACCCTTGGCGTCAGTGTCGGCCATGGCATCCCAGGTTAAAGTTTTTGGAGCAGATTTCTTTTCAAGTACTTCTATGCCCTATATTGCATGGAGGATGCTTCTTGTGTGTTTCATTGTACCAGTCAAGGTTTCAGATGCAGCAATTTCAGCTAAAGAATGACCAAGTTAATGTTTTTGGAGCAGGTTAAAGTTTTTGGAGCAGATCTTATTTCCAAGTAACTATAAGCCCTATGTTGACCAGTCTTGCATGGATGTTACACCTAAGGATGCACACTACTGGACTTGATTCAGATGACATACAGATGAGTGACCAGATGAGTGACCAGGTTAAAGTTTTTGGAGCAGATCTCATTTCCAAGTAACTGTAAGCCTTAAATTGTCCAAACTTGCATGGATGGTCCACAGTGGGGATCTGAGTTTTACATAGAATTGTAAAGGAAAAATTCTGTAAAAGTCTTTTCTCAAGAACAACAAAGCCAGAATTAGTCATTTTGATATGGAAGCATGCTCAGGTAGTTTAGATTAAAGTCTGTCCAAATCATGCCATCATGAGTAGGGTGAGGTTGCAATGGCCGATCAATTTTTACATAGGAAAAATCTTTAAAAGTCTTCTTCTCAGGAAAAGCAAATCCATCATTGGTCATATTTATATGGAAGCATCCTCAGGTAGTGTAGATTGGTAGATTCAAGTTTGTTCAAATCGGGTAGGATGGAACCACAATGGGAAATCAAAGTTTTACATGGGAGTATATAAGAAAAATCTTTAAAAATCTTTTTCTCAAGAACAGCATAGCCATGATTTGTCATATTCATATGGAAGCATTCTCAGGTAGTTCAAATCATGACCCCTGGGGGTAGGGTTGGGCTACAATGGGGGATAAAGTTTTACATAGGAATATATTGGAAAAAAATCTGTAAAAGTTTTCTTCTCAAGAACAACAAAGCCAGGATTAGTCATATTGATATGGAAGCTTGCTCAGGTAGTTTAGGTTTAATTTTGTTCAAATCATCCCCCCCCCCCCCCCCCCCCAGATTGTTGGAAAGCACAGCCAAAAAGTACGATCCCCTCCCATTCTGGCCGTTGTTGAATGAGAAGAGAATATTTTGTAGCTCATTGAAATATTGACCAATGCAAATAAAGCATAGTCAGAAAATGAACTTTGACACGACCTTTCAATACCCAATCGCAGTTTACGAAGTAATTTATGTTTACTGACGATGTCAAGAGTTGATTTCAATTGTGATGGAAATAAATATTGTCATTGGCTGAACATGACATCACAGCATAGAGGTGTAAATATTCAAGATTACGACAATTTATGTGAACATGCAGTCACAGGTAGGAAAGAGCTACATGCGGACTCCGAACCATGGCTTGAGACGATGCCCCCCCCCCCCCCCCACTATATTTATAAACTTTTCAATACTGGACTGCTTACTGCTTTTCTCAAGCCAAGTTTTAATCTGATTTCAGTTCAACTTCGCACACAAGTAGAATACTCTTAGTAAGGTACATAATTCTTTGTAGTGATTTTTGATATTGATGAACAATGTTGCTCAAAGAGCTAATGCTATGGCCATTTGTGCGATGTGCGTAAACTTTTTAGAATATGGGCCATATCTCAAGAACCCCAAGACCAAATTTTGTCACAGAGTATCCTTGGCCCAAGGGCTCTCATTTATTCTAAAAACAGGGATGTGACCCCTAAACAAGGGGAGATAATTAAAAGAATGAAAACAAAAGTACTCGTTGCTAAAAAACCTTCTTCTCAAGAACCACTAAGCAGATTATCACCAAACTTATACATAAAGATGAGAATGTGTTGTAGATTGAAATTATTCAAGCCATCACCCTAGGGCAAAGGGTGTGGTCTCAAGGTCACTTCAAAGTTGACCAAAAATTATGTTTTGTTAAAACTTAGATATTCTGTTTACTATAAGGACTAGGATCATCAAATATTGTCAGTTGATGCATCTTAGGACCTTGTTTCATGCTGCCTCAAAAGTAGGTCACGGTTAACTTAAGGATCACTTTATCTGGCATCTCTCCATCTGTCTATCTGTCTGTCACACCTTGTATCTCAAGAACTGTAAGAGATATGGACTTGATATTTTGCACGTATATTACTTGGCACTATGGCATTTGTGCATTACCAATATACAGCATATTTTTGACATTTAAGGGATAAGTCGATGCTATTTAGCATGTGCACTGATTGTCATAAAACATTATGAAATATACCAGCATTACAATCCACTTGACCTTTGACCTACTTTGAAAAAAATACCCCAGACAGTTTAATTTAACTTAAGACTTTTGAATTTTGAGAGGCGGAGTGTTTATAATTAGTTACCACACAAACTGAAATTCAAATATTATGAAAATACATCAGGATAGGTATCCCACCACGGATGGTGTAGAGTGACAATTGGTATAAAGACTTTGAAACAGGTATTAACACAGGTAAAATGATAAATTATTATTTATAATAATATCAACTTAATTATTCATTTGAGGGTTGGAAATCATATTTTCTTTGATTGTCAGACTCTATCGCAGTCTTATACTATGTGTGGATGCTTTTTTGTGCATTCATGAACTATCATGCTAGTAATAAATAAATAGCTAACTACACTTAGATTTATTTTCATCTTTAATGAAGCTACAAAGCAGGCAACACATGTGTTCATTAGAACACTCTCATTAAATTTTGCAATCCTTCTTTTTCAAATTATTTATAGGCATATTTTGGACACTTTGAGACCTAAGATCATCAAATTTTGTCAGTTGATGCATCTTGGGTGCTCAGAGAATGTCACTGTGACATACATCTAAATATTTCAAATAATAAGAGACTTAAAATCATCAAATTTTGTCAGTTTAGGTATTTTTGGAGTATGTTTACCAAAAAGTAGGTCACTGTGACCTACTTTTGGAATCTCGTGGCTGTATCTTAATATTTAAGATAATAAGGGGCATAGAATTATCAAACTTTGGTAGTTAATTCATCTTGAGATCTCAGAGTATTTTAACTTTTGGAATTTCAAGACTTTATCTAAATATACAGGATACTTAGAGGCTTCAAACAGAATAGTGATTCAAGGCTCTTGGGCCTCTAGTCTTGAACAGCAAGGCCATGTTAATCACATTGATATTGAGGCATCCCCATGTTATATGGATTCAAGTTTGGTTAAGTAATGATGCCTCTGGGCTTGGGTGTGGTCACAATATGGGGTCAAAACTTTCATGGGAATAAAGAGAAGAACAGCAGGGAAAAAGATGAGCATTGTGGCCCAAAGGCCTCTTGTTTACCTGACAAAGGTTTTAATACAGATTATGTGAAAAGAATAATTGAATTGTTGGTATATTTCAGAGCACATTGGAATTTAAGCTTCGACAACAAGAATTTATAGAGTTAGTCAGACAGGATAAAAGACTAGAAGCTGTCAGGTTTGTAGACATATTATTTGGGTCCCACAAGGATTTGTGGGTATCCTATAGTAATTACTCTTTCTGTCCTTCTGTCATTCTTCTAGTATCCACAATTTTTTTTGGGGGGGGGGGGGTTCCCTACTATGTTCTTTTATGGTCCTATTAAATTCAAATTTAGTGTGTTATTTGAATACACAGTAAGACTTATAATGCCCCACCATGAATATGGCCAGGGCTTATAGTGCTTGTCATGTCCGTCTTCTGTCCCTCTGTCCTTCCGTCACATTTTGCATTTAGCTAAGTTTTAAAGAAACTAATTCAAAATACAGTGGCTCCATGTTTATCCGGATGCCATTTATCCGAACGCTTCACCTTCCGGACAATATTTTTTGGGAACCAATTTTTTTCCACGTTATTCTGTCTCATTAATCCGGAAATTCGCATTCCATATCTGAACGGTCGATTTCTACTACAAAACATAATATTTCATTGAAAAATGACTCGTTTATCCGGGCAGTAATTTTGTCTTTTTCACACTTATCTTGAATTAGTGGTTATTGTTGTAAAAACATTGGCCATGCAGTCAGTTTGAAGGCAGTTACCTTGACCTACAAACAATAGCGTCTATAGTTAGCCCGTGTTTACCCCCAATTAAGTTGCACATTTATTATGACGTTCGAAGAATTTAGCTTACACTGCTCATTAATTAAATAATAATTTGTTCAAAATTATTTTGTTAAGCGTATATACACTGGTAAATTCATGAGAATTTTGGAGAGTTATAAATAAACAATACTGAACAATAAATTACCAGCAATTATTATAATGGTTTTGATCATGTTGATTGTGTTAGTTTAAAATACGATTTTCCATTTCTAAAATCATAAATGTATTTGAAACATTTATTCCCCACAAGACAGTGTAAAAAGGTACACAATCAATTGAAAAATTATCTTTATATTTAATGTACTACTGTCTGTAAACGTACATTATACTTTGAAGAGAAATATATTAAACTGGTGTTAGGTATAGAAGTGGATTATGTTTTTGAAGGTATTTTTTGTGATCAAAATTAAAATGTAGAGTCTGTGGAGAAAAATATTGATAATCATTAAGATTGCTTGTGTTTATGTGGAATGTTTGCAATACTTTCACTGATCACGTGTGTTTCAAGAGTTAGCTTGCAGTGTTCATATAGTAGTCCTGTGTAATGAATATACAGGGAATATAGAGGTTAGTTTTCATTTGAACAGTTTTATCATATCATATTAGCTTCAATAATTATAAAAGATGGCAAAATAGAACAACAGTAGATCAAGATTTGCACAGCCCAAGAAGTCACATGCCAAGGAATATTGTAAATAATGTCTAAATTGAATAAATTAAGAATGCGTCCATGGTGTTCTAAAATTGAAATAATTATTGTTTGGTCTGGAGTAGTTCCCTAATTAATAGCTATTGTATACTACAGTATTTGTTGATATTGTTTAATGACAGTGTCAAACTACAACAGCATTGAACAGGCAAGTTGGAGAAAAATACGTTGTAGCACAATTCAATAAAGTTTCAACTAAAGGAACATCTGTATATATTGTTTTACACATTAAAATATCACATTTATTTTCTCAAAACGATAATATCACGGTTTACAATAAGGATTTCTAGAAAATTGATAAACAACCCTCCTATGTTCCGAAATCGTCCTTTCTAAGGATTTTTTTTAAATTAAGGCTAAAAATGAGCCTTTCGACCTATACACCCCATTGATGTATAGTTGAAAAATTACGGTAGTTTAAATGCAATAATTCTTCAACAAAAATGATAAATTGCCAGGTAATAAATTGAGACGAAGTCTGTGACACATATTTTATTATGGCATCGAGCAGAGCTCAAATGTCAGCTAGCCAGTGTCCCATCAAAATAGCCACCAGAATTTACACAACCAATGGTTTCAGAGGAGGCATCCACAAAAGAAAATAACAATAGCAGTACATCAATTTCTTCAAAAATGCTCACAATGAATAATAACTTGAAAATGAAATTTCATCAATCATACATGTTGACTCTACTGCTTTAGGCGTAAATCTACCACTCTTTTACTCCATCTCTACCGCCTACCGCTTTTATACGTAAATGTACTGCTTTTCTACAAAATCCATTTTGGGTTTGCATGGGTAGTCATTTTTAAAGCCACTCATAAAATCTCATTTGGCATTGGGTGACATAACACTCCAGGCCCCATGATTATGAAAGATCTTAAGTCAAAACCTTACATTGTATAAATATGTTGTAGAAGTCAAGCAGACCAAAATTAAAATATTTTTCAATATTGCTTCACAAAAGTGTTGTTATCTGCAAATTTGAAGATTAATTCAATGATTAATAACCATTTAATTTGACTTAAGTCTGTTTCATGATCCTTGGGCCAGGACTTTCCTCTCACCTTGGGGCAAACATTCTGGTATGTCACCCTCAAAGCCATGTGATATATGTATAATATATATAACTCTACAATTTTTAGCTCACCTGAGCAGAAGGCTCAAGAGAGCTTTTCTGATCACTTTTTGTCCAGCGTCTGTATACCTCTCTGTCTGTCTGTCTGTCTGTAAACTTTTAACATTTTCGACTTCTTCTCAAGAACCACTGGGCTAATTTCAACCAAGCTTGCCACAAAGTATTCTTGGGTGAAGGGGATTCAAGTTTGTTCAAATGAAGGGCCACACCCTCTTTCAAGGGGAGATAATAAAGAATTGGTGAAAAATTTATAGCGTCTTTTCAAAATCTTCTTCTTAAAAACCACAAGGCCAGGAAAGATGAAACTCATGTGGAAGCATCCTCAGGTAGTGTAGATTCAAGTTTGTTCAAATCATGACCCCCGGGGGTAGGGTGGGGCCACAATGGAGGATCAAAGTTTTACATAGAAATATATAGGAAAAATCTTTAAAAATCTTCTTCTCAAGAACAGCAAAGCCATGATGAATCATATTTATATGGAAGCATCCTCAGGTAGTGTAGGTTCTAAATTGTTCAAATCATGATACTGGGGGTAGGATGGGGCCACAATGGAGGATCAAAGTTTTACATAGACATATATAGGAAAAATCTTTAAAAGTCTTCTTCTCAAGAACAGCAAAGCCATGATGAGTCATATTTATATGGAAGCATCCTCAGATAGTGTAGATTCAAGATTGTTCAAATCATGACCCCCGGGGGTAGGGTGGGGCCACAATAGAGGATCAAATTTTTACATAGAAATATATTGGAAAAATTTTGAAACTCTTCTTCTCAAGAACAGCAAAGCCCTGATTGATCATCTTTGTTTGGAAGCATCCTCAGGTAGTGTAGATTCTATTTTGTTCAAATCATGACCCCCTGGGATAGGGTGGGGCCACAAAGGATGATCAAAGTCTTAAATAGAAATATATAGGAAAACATCTTCTGAAGAAGAATTGCAAAGCCATGATTAGTCATTTTGATATGGAAGCATCCTCAGGTAGTGTAGATTCAAGTTTGTTAAAATGATAACCCCCGGGGATAGGGTCGGGCCACAATGGGGGATCAAAAATTTAACATAGGAACATATAGGAAAATATCTTCTCAAGAACTGAAAGTCATGTTTAGTCATTTTGATATGGAAGCATCCTCAGGTAGTGTAAATTCAATTTTGTTCAAATGATGACCCCCGGGGTAGGATGGGGCCCAATGGGGGATCCAAAGTTTTACATAAGAACATATAGAAAAAATATTTCTTCTCAAGAACAGAAAAGCTATGTTTAATCATATTGATATGGAAGCATCCTCAGGTAGTGTAAATTCAAGTTTGTTCAAATGATGACCTCTGGAATAGGGAGGAGCCACAATGGGGGATCAAATTTTTCCAAAGGAATATATGGGAAAAAATTTTTAAAATCTTCTCAAGTACAACAAAGCCATTTGTTATATTGACATGGAAGCATCATCAGGTAGTTTAAAATTCAAGCCCCCACCCCACCCCCCCTCCCCCCGGTAATCTTTTCAATACTGAACTGATTTGTGCTTTTGCCTAGTCAATGTGCTCAGGTGAGTGATGTGGCCTGTGGGCCTCTTGTTATGTATAAACTCCTTTGTGAGTGTTAAGCTGGGTGTGGTAATAGACTGCTCTACATGAAGAATTTTTTTTTTATTTTTGTGTATTAATTCCTATTTGATTATAAAATCAGGTGTGTTAATAGGACTCTCCATGTGTAGAATATTTCTTTCTAATTCTAATGATCATGCAAAATTAAATATCATGTTTGATTGTTATGTCACTGTCAAGGGCAGTTATATGCTACTCTATGCATGTAGTCAGTATGATGCCATTGTGACGGGGTCTTCCATCATAGGAATAGAAAAGGCAAATCCATAGATGAAGGTCCACAAGTATTTCATTTCATGACAAATATCGAAGAAACAGTGAATAATTAAAGGTGAAACAAAGGTGACCTGAAATGAAAATGACACAGAGATACAAATTCAGTCACACTAATACCTATTTAATTTCAATAGTTTGAAATATTAATTTATTTCTTACCAGTTACAAAACCAAGATTCCGTAAGGAATATCTTAAGCTGAACTGCAAGCAAGATCCTGGTAGATTTTTCGCAGGAGAGCATCGATGTCCAGATTGAAAGAAAAAGCTCGTCCAAAAGTATTTGTACTAGCACTCACACATGCGTACATAGCAACCACACCCGATACATAGTGGTTCTTCCACTCTCACCCAAGAATAACAATAGTCCACAAGACAATCACGTGACATCCAAACACAATCATGAGACGCGGAATGCCTTACAAACAAGAATAGAATACAAACACGATGACAATGACCACCTATGAATGATCGAATGATGAATGAATGAAATTACACTACAGCTATATCTACGACTAAACTAGCTGTACTAATTTACTAGTAAATCTAAATAAAATAAAAGTAATTGTCACCCTGTGACACCATGATAATATTTCTCTAAACATGGAATACATTTCATTGTTTGTAATAATTACAAAAAATAAATTGAACATTTGCAGTTTTGACTAATTTTATAAAAAATCAAAATAGATATATCCATTCCTGAATTAAAAAGAAAAGGACATATATGAGAAAGAGAGTATTTCATCATTCTGAAATAATATCCATTAAAAGTTTTCATTGTGTATCACTAGCTAGGAACAACACCCCGCCCCCCTCCCCCACCGAAGTAATTCTGTACTAAAAGTGAATGGTTAATGACCCATTCAACCATTAACCGATTTTAAAATATTGCTCACCATGCTGTTAGCTAGCATATAGCAGAAGATAACTAAGAATCAAAGGGTACATATATTTCTAAAGCAAGCAAGAGTGCCTAATAGAGGAAGGTAATGTTTTAGATACACTGTAGGAAGATTAATATTGTTAATGAATTGTTATGCATATGCAGATTACATTTATAGATTTAGAAGCAAAAGACTTACATATGAAAAACAATTTTATTATCAATCATTATCATTCATGAAGCAATAGAAATTTCAATTTGAATTCGAACTTTATTGGCTAAGAAACATTGTTAAGGAGCATAACAAAAGGATGAATTGCTAAACACAGTATAACAAAAAGTTGTTATAGGAGAAGCTTAGACTTTTAACTTTATTATACCCCACGCAACTAGTTGCGGGGGGTATAATGTTTTTGACCCGTCCGTCAGTCAGTCAGTCAGTCCGTCAGTCCTGTTTTTTTGTCAGCGCAACTCCTCCTAAACCGCTGCACAGAATTTCGACAAACTTTGCATATATTTAGGACACGATGTGTAGATGTGCATATTACCAGGAAATTCCAATTCCTTTTTTTTTCTGGGAAATTCGGCACTTTTCAACTTAGATTTTTGGCCATATCTTGAATATAGAGATGAACAGTTTGTCAGCACAACTCCTCCTAAACCGCTGCACAGAATTTCGTCAGACTTTGCAGATATTTAGGACACGATGTGTAGATGTGCATATTACCAGGAAATTCTGATTCCTTTATTTTTCTGGGAATTTCGGCACTTTTCAACTTAGATTTTTGGCCCTATCTTGAATATAGAGATGAACAGTTTGTCAGCGCAACTCCTCTTAAACCGCCACACAGAATTTCATCAAACTTTGCAGATATTTAGGACACAGTGTTTAGATGTGCATATTACCAGGAAATTCCGATTCCATTATTTTTGCCCTAAGAGTTTTGCCTATTATTGAAGAAACTTTCCAGCTAGGTAATAAGGAAATCCACTGGAATCAGCCTTTGTAATGACATTTTATGTGAAATATTTTATGACCTTAAAAGACCCCTATTGATTTTGAGATCAAAATATTAATGATTTAACACACACACAAAATCTTGAATCTTGGATAGTTCCCCCCCCCCCCCCTCAAATTGGTGCTTTACCTTAAATAATTTCATAAGCACAGTATATAAACAAATTCATATGACTACATCATAATTTTGTTTCCATCAATTATTTAAATGTGTAAGTTGTCATGTGTTGGACATGGACTTACACTCATTAACAAATCGAAATCACTGAGGAATTTAAATAACACTTTGTCAGCATAACTCCTGCACTGAATTTCCTGAAACTTTGTAGGTATTTCAGACATAATGTATAGATTTGTATATTAACAAGAAATTTTGATTCCATTATTTATCTAGAAACTTCAGCCCAATTAAATTTGTAACATACAATGATTTGAATGTCCTTGTATGCAAGAAGTTTTGATGTGATGATTTTTTGCAAGTAATGCCCCTTTTTGAATTATACTGTGTATTTAAAATGCACTGTGCCATTCACTATGTGTTACATTGTCGAGTTTTGGGGGAGCGTGGGGTATGTGAGCTTGCTCACTTTTTCTTTCATTATTAATTTTTATATTTAATTAATGAAATACCAATTTACACTTTATAATTGATCACAAGAACTACACTATTTTGGGAAATAAATGCTAGTAATATTTACCCTCCTACATTTACCGATTGTGGTAGGGTGCTCACTTTGTGATCGGGTACCAAGTTTGATTTTTGTTCCTGACGCCGCATCAAAAGTAAACATAAGCAGTGACTGCTCCTTCACCAAGCACCCAGCATTGGAAGTGAAAGTCTGGATGAGACCTTAAACTCTGAGGTCCTGTTTCACGGTAGGCGTTCGTGATAAAGAACCCTCACAGTTCAATGGCTCTGAGTGCCGAGTAAAGGTCTAAATTTTTGAAGCCCTTCACCAGTATATGATGATGTCTCGTATGATTGAAAAAATGCTCGAAAGGGACAGAAAATAACAATCAATTAATCCTATATATTTTATTAGGAAATGGTAATTCTTTATAACGTATTAATCTGTATAGTGCCATGGTGTCATATTTTGTATAAAAAAATAAATTCATTAAAATCATTTAGTGAATCACAAAAATAACTAAGTTATCCAAGCAAAGACTATTTTCCCCATTCCTGGAAAACGAAATTTATGATGAATTTTCCTTAATTTTTCAAGTGGTGGACAGAATACATTATGTTATTATAAATAACGTTAACGTCATGAAATTACAGGATATAAAACGTCAATGTCATGATGTTATGGGTTTTCATTTAAAAACAATACCAGATTTAAACACTTGTAAAAAGAAAATGGGAAAAGATATTGTCAAAAAAGAAATTGTTTTATAATCTACAAATTCTTGCATATTATCTGAGAAAGTTTCATCTATTTTCGTGACAGGGCAGATTTTGATACTTCGTGGCTCTTGTTCTTTTAAGGCAAAGAAAAAAAAAACTTCAATATTTTGATTTTTAGCTCTTCTGAGCCAATTGTGCGGGGTGTGTGAACTTTTTGGAAAATGGGCCATATCTCAAGAACCCCTTAGTCAATTTTTTTCAAATTTGTCACGGAGTATCCTTGGCCCAAGGGCTTTCAATTATACTTAAAATAGGATGTGTCCCTTAAACAAGGGGAGATAATTAGGGAAATAAAAACAAAAGTAGTGGTTGCTAAAAAAAAAATCTTCTCAAGAACCACTGGGCAGATTATCACCAAACTTACAAGGATGAGGATATGTTGTAGATTAAAAATTGTTCAAGGCATCACCCTGGGGCAAAGGGCATGGTCTCAAGGTCACTTCAAAGTTGACCAAAATTTACGTTTTGTTTAATCTTTGATATTTTGCCCACTATAAGGCCTAGGATCATCAAATCTTGTTAGTTGATGCATCATCAGACCTCATATCATGTTGACTAAAAAGTAGGTCACAACCTACTTTTTGAATTTTGCAGGTATTCATTTTCATTTTAGTTTTGATGTATAACTTAGATACTTTGTAGCCTATGATCATCAAAACTCAAAAGTCAGTTTATGCATCATGGGACCTTGGAGTGTGTCAACCAAAAGGTAGGTCAACGTGACCTACTTTTTGAATTTTATAGCTAATCATTTCTAAACATTGAAGGTCATTATTTCAGATACTGAGAGGTTTAGAATCATCAAACCTTGTAAGTTGATGCACCTAGGAGCCTTAAAACAGATTTATCATAAAGTAGGTCACAGTGACCTACTATTGAAATTTTACAGGTATTTATTTTCATATTGTTTAAGAGGCATATTTTGGACACTTTGAAGCTAGAATCATCAGATTTAGTCAGCTGATGCATCTTGTGTCAACCAAATAGAAGGTCACCTTGACCTACTTTTGCAATTTCATGGCTTAATTTAAATATTTCAGATACCAATTGGCTTAGAATCATCAAACTTTGTCAGTTGATGCATCTTGACTCCTCAGATTGTATCAACCAAAAAGTAGGCCACTGTGACCTTTTTTTGCAATTTTATGGCTTAATTTGATTAGTTCAGTCACTAATTGGCTTGGAATTATCAAACTTTGACCGTTGATGCATCTTGGGTACCAGGAGTGTGTCAACCAGAAAGTAGGTCATCGTGACCCTTCTTTTGGAATTTGATGGCTTTTTCAGATATTAATACGTTCTATTTCCATTAGTGAACTCCTCAAAATTAGAGGCACGTTTGGTCATCTGACTGGGACAGCATGGCATTGCTGAAAATACAAAACATGCCAATCTCAATCCAATTTTAAATGTTAAATGTATTTGTCATTCCAATTAAAGAATACAAGAACTAAAAGACATATGTAAGAGAGCGAGAACCCTAAATTTATCATCCATTGATAAAAAATACGCCATTTCCGAGGCATGTGTATTGTACAGTGGTTCCCGTTTTATCGAATAGTCAAGTTGTCAGCCTAGTTTTATCCGAATAGCCGAAAATTAGAATAGCCAATTGCTCCATACCGAGTCCAAAGATAGATGTATAGAGCTACATGTATTGATAATACATCGTAGCAAATTTCAAGCTTGCACTTTCGTTTTCTTTTGACATGTTTACTTAATGACTTTACTAAAAATAATTTATTTCACTTACTTATGAATTTAATATGAAATTTTTTTTCAAATAAATTGACGTATAGAATATATTCTTTGATAGTTATTACCATCTTTCTTCAGCACATGTTTACATTCCTTCTTCGATGGTCGCCATTTTGGAAACGGAAGTAGACTAAATGCTTGACTAATAACCGTAAACTATTTTTCCCTGGATAGATTGTAAATTAAAAATAAACAAAAATATTAAATATATGTAATTGTTTCGTTTTTATTTGTTTCTTTAATACGGTTACGTATTTTATACTGTGTGTGAGTTTACCAGTCTCGTTCTTGTCTGCTGAAGAGAGATTTTGAGAGCCATGTGGAGAAAGATGGTATGAATTTTGAGACGTATTTTTATAGAACGGGCCATTTATGATTTTTACCATTAATTTTGCACTGAAAAGTGAATAAATATTAAGCCAATTGACCAAGTTAAACGATTGAATAGGCTTATTTCATTATCCAAGCAAATTGTCATACACAAGCTAATCAGTTCAATGATTAAAATTTCACGCCGAAAAAGTTGCAAATAATTGTCATAATTAACAAGTGCATCATTGAACCCAAGCTGATCACCACAACTGTAATCAAAACATATCTATTTACTATGCCCACTATTGACACAGGTAAGGTGCCTGTGTGCGTCCAGCCGTAACTAATCCCCTCATTGTCGTACTCAAGCCAGTCAAGGTAATTGGTGTCAATCTGTGTAAACAAAGGCTTCACATACGAAGTTTGGAGGTGTGAACAAGGTGCTGATTATCAAAAAACACTATGATAGTCCAAATTTTTGTATCGGATAAAACGAAATTCCAACATTTACTCATCAGAATATCAGGTGAAATTATTAATAAATATATAAGAAATGGTTTTGAGCTCTGATATTATATTGAAATAGCCGAAATATTCGTTAAACCGCTATCCGATAAAATGGAAGCCACTGTATTTAGATGTACCATATGATAAATAGATACATACGATCAACAATAGATATAAATTGACATCATTGTCATTCCTACTCTTGATGTATATAAAGTCCACAACAATAAAATATTTCATTTGCATTTTCTTAGGAATTGTTCATCAACATTCAACATATTGTTTAAATGTTTATGTTACGTTTGTCCCAGAAATCCCGCGAGATTTGTACATTTTCTTTTTCACAAAAGAGCGCACTAAGAAGTATAACTCTTCCGTAGTGGAAATAGAATGTATTGGCTTAGAATCATCACACTTTGTCAGTTGATGCATTTTGGGTCCTCAAAGTGTGTCAACCAAACAGTAGGTCACTGTAACCTACTTTTTGAATTTGATAGCTTTTTCAGTCACTAATTGGCTTAGAAATATCAGTTGATGCATCTTAAGGATGGATTCTTCTCATATTTCTTGTAATGGCAGAATCTTGATTTTCTGAATACTCAATATTCAGACTGTTTACACTATTTTAACATCCAAAAACTTTGGTGTCATCAGCCTCGATTTTCGGTCAAGGTCATTTGAAAATAGGTCCTAAAAATAGTACTTTTACACAGGAAAGTTTTGAAATTTGTGCACATGAATAAATTTTGCCGACTGAAAAAACATCTTTCACCATGAAATTAAAGTTGTTAATTATTTTTGATCACTGATAAATATGAAATGAGCTGGTGAAAAGAAAACATGAAATCCTTTATATTCAATATAATACATTTAATCCAAATTTCCTCAATATTTTTCCAAAATTCTCAATTTTCATGAATTAATTCACATGAAATTTCATCTCAATTTTTACAATTGATCATATAATGTCAAATATTTAGATTTCTGGCTGATGAATATTCAAATGGCTCAAAATTAATTTACGAGGTAAAAAAGATATGGTAATCAGGCAAATTATAGAAAAAAATAGCCCGAATTTACTCTTCACTTTGTGAAATCCTCAATTTACAGAGTGTTTTTAAAATCTATAAGAAGCATTTTAATCCCCAAAAATATAGCAATTTGGTGTAATTGTGACATATATACATTAATTTCTACCAGTTATACATTTCATTTTTATGGTATTTTACACTAATGATATTTAAAATATTCATTTCGAATTTCCTCTGTTATTTTATTCTTATGAATAAGTTACGTTTGACAGTTTTATAAAATACATCAACTTTCTAGTGGCAATTACAGAAAATATATCATACACATTCTTCACATGCACAGGACTAATTCAAAGCAACTTAACCTTCAATATAACCAGGAATAATTGATAAACCTTCCCAAAAATTATGAGAAAAATTATACATAAAATTTTCATAGACTTGAAAAGATTTCAATACATTATTTATGAGATAAACATGAAATCAATATACATGTATAGTGAACATGAAATATGAATCTAGACATTCAATGCTCAATATATGAATATCAGAGGGACTAATACATGCTTATACATATATATGTAGTTTTATATATATATATATATATATATATATATATATATATATATATATATATATATATATATATATATATATATATATATATATATATATATATTAAAATTAAAGAAGTCCTTGGTATAGGTAGTAATACAGAAAAAATAATTAAGCTAGATTTCGTAGAAGATGGCACTTTAATCCATAGCACTTTCGCCTCTTGGCTCTTCAGTGGATTTTGAATATTGACAATAACTTATTGTCAATATTCAAAATCCACTGAAGAGCCAAGAGGCGAAAGCGCTATGGATTAAAGTGCCATCTTCTACGAAATCTTAATTATTTTTTCTATATATATATATATATATATATAGGTTCCTGGTATTATGTTATTGGATATATCACATTTGTCAACCAAGTTTTGAAATCAATAAATAAATAAGTACATAGTTTGTTTAGCACAAATAAATATAACTCCTCAATGTGATCATATATTGCATAAAATTTGCTGCAGTTTCAAGATAACAAAAAAGGAATCATCAGTGACAATCAAATGCACTAGCCGCTTTGACATCTTAATTTGCCTGAAAATGACATCTTTTGAACTTCCATTCAAAAATGTAATTAACTAAGCAGTAATTAATTAACAGAAATTGCATTGAAGTCTATGGAGACAAGAGATTTTTTAAAATAAAAATTCAAATGATAAAAATATCAATAAATACTTTGTGGTGGAAAGATGCATTAAATCATTAGAAATAGAATGACAATTGAAAACATTTTTTTACCTATTACTTAAAAAAAGAGGGAGATAACTCTTCAACAAAGGTCAAGGTCATAAATTAGGACACATTCCATTCTTACATGCTTATAGTAATAAATGGGAATTATGTCTAAATATACTGAGTATTCCACCCATACACATCTGTTATGTATTCAAATTTATTGAATCTGAGGCTATTAGGGATGGAATACCTTAATTTCACATTTAGATGCGAAATACTTATTCAAGGATGAAATTTCTTTTTGAAAATTCGTAGCACAAACATTTATTTATCAGTGTCAATAACTTGTTTTAAAATTGAATTAAAAATTACCCCTTGAGGGTTTCTACTGCAAGTATATGTAGTTCATTTGTAAAAATCTAAATTTTAACCCAGCCACTATCAGCAATTTTGTTCGGCATGCTCTTGCTTAAAATAACCCTTTAACTAAATGATCTAAAGCAGACACATTTTTATGCATCTCAGAAATGTATTTTAAGTTTTTAACTGTATTTGAAAATGTAAAGCAACTGAATACATAGAGCTAGAAATATATAATTTACAAGTTGTTGTAATACCAGTACATGTAAATCTTCACACTGTAATCTAATGAAAGATAATGCTTGAAAAATTCACTCTAGGAGTAAGATTTCAAATTTGAATCAAAGATTTTGTAAAGCAATCACATTCTACAAAGCGTGCTTTGTACTGAATACTTGGGTTTTTTTCCACAAATTTCAATACATTTTAAAATAAGGGAAGTCAAATAATTAAACATTATACAATTATAAATAAAACTACTTTTGACTGAAAGTTTGTGAAAAAAAATCAAGAACGGAATCATGCAACAAGCAGCAGTGATTTTGATAGCATGCATTGACTTCCATATTACTACAAAACATTTTCTCTGATCAGATAGATATATTATTCCTGCTTCTGACATGATATATTCTGAGCAAATCTCTTTTCCACAGACAGCCATCATTCATTTGATGCGAGAATTTCTTGCTGAACATGTGTCCACCTGGTGAAAGCCCAAGTTTTTTTTGCTGACCTTCAATTAAAAAAAAAAAGTAATATATTTTACATAGCACCACAGAAGCTGCACTACATGATAGTTAGATAAAGTTGTGTCCATATTTCTTATACATGTACCTCAGTAGTCCATCTGCCAGCACCCCTAGCTCATTCATCCTGCATTCTGACCTCCAATCTTTTTTTCTAGTCTAGGGTAAAGTAGGGTTGTTTTTCTCCTAAGAATTAAACATGAACATCCCTTAGACTATTTTTTTTAAAGTGATGGAAATTGATTTTAAGATTAAACAATCTCATCTGTATTTCATTTATTGATTTCATTTGATTTTTGATGAATGAAGATTTTTAATAGGTTCTACCACATGTATAACATCTTATATTATAGTGTATTGGACATAAATAAACATTTTTTTATCCTAAATATACAGAAAAGGAAAAAAAAACAATAATATAAATAGTTTTTGAGCAATTATTTTTCATTTTGGTCTATCTATTATACAATTGTATGTTTCAATATTACTAATATTTTGACATACAATATCAAGTTATTTGTACCCAAGCGGAACACCTTACTTTTCTAATAACTTGATGATCGTTGTGTCTTAAACACATTAGGCTAGTTAGAAGTAAAATTTGTTGTAATCGTATACAAAAATGCTATTTTGTGAATTATTATTCATAAAACTGACGAACACACGGAAATAATAATTATATCCTCTTCAAATGTTGACAAGTCATGGGAATAAGCAGACGAAATATATCGATAACAGATCTATAATTCCAGTGCGATTTCCCATAAATCAATAAAAACCAACATGTAATTCAATTTCTAAAAATCTTCAGACATATGTACTAACTTACATGCTCACCGCACATGACATGACATCAGACGAGGCAATGTGGATCTGCAATCTCGCAGTTGTTTGTGACCTTCAATTTCCGGAATGCCTCGGGCATAAATAACTATGATTTAAATTGTCATAACTGTCCATGGGCTTCTGCAATGCTTCGATAACATTCACAGTTTGTAGATTTTACAAAACGACCCTCAGAGGGTTTTCTATGGGAAATGATCTTGACATGTTGACATTCACTACCGAACTGCAAATTTTATGGCGATTGAGCAAATCAAAGAAAAATTAACGAAAAAATTATTTATTTAAATAGAAATAGATTCAACATTACTTAAACTAATAAATTAACTAATAGTTTTTCCTTCAGTGCAATTAAATATGAATTTTGCATTATACGATTCGCATAATTTATGGAGACCCATTGATGACATAAAATGCTGACAAGAATCCATCCTTAAGTCTTCCGATTGTATCGTAGGCCTCTGTGACCTTCTTTTGCAGTTTCATGGCTTTATTTGAATATTTCGGATACTAATTGGTTGGAATTATCAAACTTTATCGGTTGATGCATCTTGGGTACCCGGAGTGTATCAACCAAAAATTAGGTCACCCTGACTACTTTTGAAATTTGATTGCTATTTCAGATAGTAATTGAACTATGTCAGTTGATGCATCTTGGGTCCTCAAAGTGTGTCAATATAAAAGTATGTCACAGTGACCAACATTTGGATTTGATTGCTATTTCCGATACTAATTGGCTTAGAATCATTAAATTTTATCAGTTGATGCATTTTGGGTCCTGAGAGTGTGTTGGCCAAAAAGTAGGACCTTCTTTTGCAATTTGATTGCTATTTCAGATAGTAACTGGTTTAGAAACATCAAACTTTGTCAGTTGATGCATTCTGGGTCTTCTTCTCAAGAACCACTGGGCAGATTATCACCAAACTTACACAAAAGGAGGAGGATATGTTGAAGATTAAAATTTGTTCAAGGCATCACCCTGGGGCAAAGGGCGTGGTCTCAAGGTCACTTCAAAGTTGACCAAAAATTACATTTTATTAAAATATTGATATTTTGCTTACTGTAAGGACTAGGATCATCAAATCTTGTTAGTTGATGCATCTAAGGACCTCATATCATGTTGACTCAAAAGTAGGTCACGGTGACCTACTTTTGAAATTTTGTGGCCATTTTTTTTCAAAATGATTTAGAGGCATATTTTGAACAATTTAAGGCCTAAGATCATCAAACTTTGTCAGTTGATGGATCTTGGGTCCTCGGAGTACGTCGACTAAAAAGTAGGTCACCTTGACCTACTTTTTGAATTTTATGGCTAATCTTTTTCAAAACAAAGTCATTAATTTGAATACTGAGAGGTTCAGAATCATTAAATCTTGTAAGATGATGCATCTTGGGGCCATAAAACATATTTATTAAAAAGTAAGTCACCATGACCTACTTTTTAAACTTTGCAGGCATTTGATTTCAAAGCGTTTTAGAAGCATAATTTGGACATTTTAAGGCCTATGATCATAAAACTTAGTAAGTTGATGCATCTTGGGTCCTCGAAAAATGTCAACTGAAAAGTAGGTCACCATGACCTACTTTTCAATTTATATGACTATAATTAAATATTTCGGGTACTAATTAGCTTAGAATCATCAAACTTTGTCAGTTGATGCATCTTGGGTCCGTGGAGTACAACAACTGAAAAGTAGGTCACCCTGACCTTCTTTCGAAATTTTATGGCTGTATTTGATATTTTCAGCTACTATTTGGCTTAGAATCATCAAAATTTTTCAGTTGATGCTTCTTGGGTTCTCGGAGTAGGTCGACTGAAAAGTAGGTCACTGTGACCTACTTTTCAATTTATATGACTATAATTAAATATTTCAGGTACTAATTAGCTTAGAATCATCAAACTTTGTCAGTTGATGCATCTTAGGTCTTCGGAGTAAGTCGACTGAAAACTAGGTCACCATGACCTACAGTACAGCTCACGAGTATCTTCCGGAAAACACCAGCCACGGTGGACCCTTGGTCCACGCTTTTGCGCGGACTTTGAAAAATGTCGGTGTCTTTGATGTTTCATTTTCAGCGCTAAGCTGGCACACGGTGCGACACGGTGTGTACACGGTGGGACACGGTGCGTTTGCTCCGTGGAACTCCGTGCTGGTTAATCAACGTTAAGTGGTTTGAAATTACTTTAAAATAATTTATTGAAGATTTTAGAATAAAAATCATTGAAATGCATATCATCCGCAGCGTGCATTTTCCTACTTTCGATATTGTACTGACGTGTCAATGAATTTAACAAAGACGGAATTTTACCAAGCAGTCAGCAATCTTGTGTTATTTGGAAGATATCTTCTTAAAGATTATTTTGTTTGTAAAACAAAAGCTAAATCTAAATTTAAAAAAAAAATAAGAAAGGAATATTCTGTATTTGTACTATGCTCAGGAAATCCATGTGGAATTGTCAATTGATTATCTTATCCGACGTACTTTTTTTTTTAAATTATAAATTACTGTAGAAACTGGTGTATATGTAAATAATTACTACATCAAAATACGACACAGAAAATATATTGTTTAATTTAATTTGAATCGGATGAAAAAAATAGCTATGAAAAGATTGACTTAAATTTCCGTCCCGTAATGGAACCCATATTGAGATGAGACCCGATGTAGTCTCTGTGTAATAAGTAAATCTATGCCCAGCCCATCAGAAAATATGAAATGTTGATATTCAGGTATTGAAGATGCCCCACTTTTTCATCTGTGTCTGTTTGTAATTGTTCAGAATTATGTTTAAAATATAAACCTTAATACATGTATTTAACTTGCATTTTGTGTACAGATCGAAGCATTATGGGCGCAACATTTTTCACAAAACTTGTCGCCAAGAATAATCACAATATGTAAACGATAAGATGTAAAACGTTATAATCATGCTCAACAATATTGTCAATGACGTCGATAATGGAAAAAAATTTCTAATGATACTATTCAATGAAAATGATATTTCTGCAATATGTTCTATGTTAAACAATGATTAAAAAAACCAAACAGTTTTCTTCCGTAACGTGTATGAAAAAAAGTCTATAATTGTTAATAGGTTCACTGCCTAACTAGGCATATGCATAGGAGATATGAAAAACTAGATTTTATATTTTACTAGTACATAGCGGAGATTTTTCAAACCATTAAATAAAAGCAAGCATACTGTATATGTGCTCTCCCTACATGTAATAACAGCCCCCCTTTCTATAATGAGTTTTATGGATAATTTCTACACGGACATGTTAAAAAAAGAACAATATTTACATATGCCTATTTATTGTATTACCTGTCCTTCTTTTTAAGGCTTTATTCTAATCCTTTTCAAAAGTAGCATTTTAATGATAAATAAAATCAACGAAAGAGAGAAAATTTTACGACATGGAGAGTTTTGATTTCTTTTTTCTTCATTTCACCAGTAAGTTATGTTACAGTATATAACGACTTTATATAATCTAGATACAGTTGAATAATATTCGAATAATATTCGTTTGTAACTGTAACTTGTTTTTTAAAAATATGTTGCTGTACTAAAAATTCTATAAACAATAAAAATAAATACTAGTAGTTGTTTATTTTTCAAGTTCCAATTAACTTCCCGACACATGTTAGTTAGAAGTCAGTTGAGGTGTATAGTATACACGTGTCTAGAGTTTCAACATGTGAATAATGTCCCAAGGGCCACAGCTACTGAATGTCCCAATATATTTTTCTTCTGAACAGGTGTGAAATATATTAGCCAAGTAGCGACTCCATACATACACGAGAAGTTTCTGCAATTCATCGATATCCAGTATTTGATTGACAGGTAGAGCACGTGGATTCCGTGTGTGATGCATTGAACTTGTACCTAAATTGCACCGATTCTATTTCGTTTCGATTACTAAAAACTGGAGGTGAACTATGATTTCTTAAAAAAAAAAAAATAAGAGAGATACATTATATGTATATGAGAAAAAAAAAGAACAGAAGGATGAACCTGAAAGTAAAATCAAAATCTCTCTCTCTCTCTCTCTCTCGTATCTTAACATTATAAAATATGGAATTCAAAATAATTTTTAATTATTACGAAAAAAGTGAATAGTATATATATGTAGGTCACTGTGACCTACTTTTGCAATTTTATGCTTATAATTTTTAAAAATATTTTAGGTATTAATTGGCTTAGAATCATCAAACTTAGTTGATGCATCTTGGGTCCTCAGAGAATGACAAGTGATAAGTAGATTTTGTAAAAATACTGTTCCCAAGTATTGGTCAAAGCGCCCCCTGATTCTGGTCAAAGAGCCCCCTGCATTAGGTCAAAGGGCCCCCTACTATGATTGCACAGGAAATTGATGTAAAAATACCATCCCCAAGTATTGGTCAAAGCGCCCCCTGATTCTGGTCAAGGCGCCCAACAACCTGTTTTTAAGGGGAAAAGACGAAACGAAATCTTTTTTTCACACGAAACTTTTTTTTCATTATTTATTTATCAATAATTTTTTCATTATTTAAATATCGATAATTTCTGTTCTGTATTAGAATAAAACAAACAAACAAAAGTCAACCATAATTTGGATACATTTCTGAGAGATATTCGAGTATATTATATTGTGCAATAATTGGGCTTCATAATTGGATTTTGAAGTTCAGAATGTCATCTTTGGGTTTTTTTCTTTATTTTTCCTTCAAAATTATGGCTCTTATTGAGAAGGCCTCCACGTGGCAAGAGCTGGACAATGGTATCGATATCAATTTTTTTTAGGGGGTAAGGGAATATTACGGTAGCTCGCAGGTTTACTGTCTGTCTGAAAACATATACTGAAAATTTGTCAGCTAAATCCATTGGTTTCAAATTTTTCTTTCTGAAATTTTTTTGAGATTCGTCTGTGTGGTTATACTGTAATCGTATTTCAAATGAACTAATGTTGATGAGGACAGGTGATGCTACTTCAATGAAATATATATATAGTAAAATGCGCCTTTTATGTCGGTATATGCATTTCAAAACCATGCTCATAGTATTAAAATGAAGCAGACGAATTTTATTTTACCCAACACAATGAATGTGAAGTAAATTTAGATCGATCTATTAAAAAAAATTAATATGTGTTCTAGCTCAATTTCTTGCAAAAAAACTTTAAAATTTACAATTTTCCAACAAACGTTTTATATTTTCATCAGGACATTATATTACGGTAGTGCTACATCATTATTTTTGTACGCCTGCGTGACAAGAAAAAAAATATGAATAAACAACAACTCATTCAAAATAAAGTGCGTAATCTGTAAATTCAATTTTTATTTATTGATGATAATGTTCATATAAAAGTTGCCATAGTTTGCTCTTAATACATGCAAACTCAAGCAATACGGACAAATTAGAATAAATCTTCATGTATATAACAAGTTTCTATTTATTGTTATGTATAAAAAATATACCAGATTTTAAACTGTAAATGTTACAATTAATTTAAAGTATATACATGTATGAAGCTCAACTTATATTATTAAAGGTAGCATTTTGAACATACTATACACTTATACTTCATGGAATGAAAAGACTTTGTCTATCACTGAATTAACAGAATTCAACTTTCCCTTCAAAACGTTGGCATCTTTAAAGCGCCAATTTTAGATGGGTTTTCTGTGAACCATGTGATGCCAAAGTAGAACTTCGCCCCTATGTCAGAATTTTTGAAGTTACCAGATCATCAAAGCTTCCTATATTTTTGTCCTTACTTAATAGTTTTTCGTTGTTCATGATCACATAATAAATAGAGAATACTGACTCGCTGAGTGATTATTGATCCATCCTTAATTTTTAATTAATATGTAAATGAATATTTTTACAGACCATACTAGCTTTGATGAATGTTTCATTTTATACTGCATACTGCTGATGATATTTTTGCTTGTTTGTAGTTTGATATTGTTAAATGATACCGGCAAACATTCTCATTTCTTTGGAAATGTTTTCTATAAGATTATTCTAACTTAATATTAATCTATTTAAAAAAAGAAATAAACAGCATAAATAAGTAAAGGGACCAAATTTAGGGGGCTTTTTGCAAATGAACATTCAATAAAAATATCTAAGGGGCGCTTTGATCAAAATAAGGGTCAATAAAGGGGTAATAATTTTTTTTGGGGGGGGGGGGGTTTGACTATTGCTTAGTGATGGTTTCGAAATGGAATTTTTCTATAAAATTATATTAGGGGGCACTTTTACCAAAATCAGGGGGTGCTTTGACCAGTAATTGGGGGCAGTTTTGTAACATCACTTTCATAGTTGCCAACTCACCCGATTTCGTCGGGTTACACCTGATTTTCCGACCCTTAACCCATTTATTTTTTATGACACAGCGGGTCATACTTTTCACCTGATTTTTGCCGAACAACCCGAAAATCTCCCGATTTCCGGATTTGGTTCATAAATTAGGTTGCACTTTAAACTTCCAGTTACAATCCAAGCTTGGATCTACGTAAACAATGCCGATGGCTATGTTCAGTAGGCTGTGTACCAGTAAATTATCAGTGCAGGTGTAAACAATTAACTGGGAGTTGTTTTGACAAATCAAAGTTTGAAGTCAATTTAAAATGGCTTCCGATAGAACTAGATCGTTATCAGGGCCAGCAGGAACAAACTGAACCAAGAAAAAGAGAAACTATATTTATGTACATATCAAGGAATCTTTGAAAACAACCTTCATTAGATACTGTAAAAGTGGTTATTTACACTGGTTGTTAAGTACGCGTTTGTGACCATCAAACATTACGCGTGGGTGTAATATACGCGGTCGCACGAGTGACTGAGAAAAATTTACGCGGCCATCGTTTACTAACATCGATTTGTTCCCCTTTGAAAAGGTCAAGTAGTTAACACGCATGAATAAGAAAAAAAAAATAGAAATAATTACAAACAAACTCAACAAAAAGAATTTATACTGTTGGATTACTAAATATAACGGCGATCTGCACAGTCAAAAGCGGTGAAGTGTGAACAACTGGTGTACACTTTATTGTAATTATTTACGCAAGCTCAAACTTCAAAGTGGGATTTACTTACCTGTATCTGCGCGGCGAGTGTTGGCAATTAATTCAATAGGTATGTATTTAGTGACTCTGAGTTTGTGCAACATTTTGGACTAATTATTTGAAATTAAGAGGTACATACAAAGGAAATGAAAATGAGTATCGATGTTTTTAAGCTTTAATTGCGTGACGTTGCTTTAAAATATTTAATATGAAGATGCATTTTTCATTGCACAATTAAAAAAAAAGAACAGTTACGTTTTCATAACTGTTTGTGATGTATTTATTTACTCACGTGCGTTCAATACCACGATTAATATATGACTGGTTCGACCAGTCTAACAGTACAAGTCGTGGTCTAGAATGATTCCAGAAGTGTGAAATTTTGTGACCATACGCGCGGGGGTATTTTACGCGGTTCTAAGCTTATCGCGTAAGTAGTGTAAAGAGCAAGAGCCACGAACCATCAAAAATGGCCCTGTGTCAAAAATTAACGGGTTTTTGTCAATTGATAGTGAAGACCTTTAGCTTTGCTTTGCCGTTTTTCTTTTTTCGATATCGATTATAGTTTTTGAAAAAGAGAGTTTGAAGTATGGTGGTGTTTTAAAAGAAAAATGCTAGTAGAACGTCATTTTCTGTAACGTAACGTCGTAGGGCGGAAAAATTTCCTTGATCGATTTTGCATGTATGAATATGTGACTTTGAATTAAAACTAGTATTAATAATATAATAAACATCATAATTAATTTAAGACGATTAAAAGCATTTGGAACTTGATTTAACTTGCCGTCTTTATGGTAACCTCGTGTTTAACTGATTGAATTATATAGATACATGAAGTAAAAACTAGAGGTACTGTGAGCACTGAGCTCACAAAATGATACCCCGCCTATCATATATTTATAATGGCAAAGTCCATGTTTTGCTATGGGAAACCCGAAATATGTGTCTGATCAAAAGTGAAATAGGAGGTGCACAATGTAAAAAGATTCTGTGAAAGTATCATTAAATCTTTAATTTATTCAGGCGTATAAGAGGAGTTGCGGATAAGAGATGGGTACCCTAAATATTATTTAAAGAATGGCAGTGTCTATGTTTTGCTATTGGAAACCTGAAATATGTGTCCGATCAAAAAGTGAAATAGGAGGTGCACAATGGCACTATCTACAAAGATTCTGCGAAAGTACCATTAAATTTTATTGAGTGGTATAGGAGGAGTTGCGGATAAGAGATGTGTACCCCAAAGCGTAATGGACGGACGCACAGACGGATGGAAAGGACACCCCCATCACTATATACCCCAACTTTTCAAGCGGGAGTATAATAATCTGTGTGACTGTCTTGGAATATTTTCATTCTACCTGGTCCCTATGATAATATTAAAAAAGGAACATTCTATTTATATCCATTCAACACATTTTTGAGCGATGCTTCGCTCCTAGTGAAGTATTGTTTATAGATCATCATAAACAAGTATTGTGTATAGATCATCATAAACAATATACGACATGCTTCAAATGCCGATAGTCTGACCAACTAAGTTTTCCGGATTTTTCCCTACAGGCCAGCAGATATTAAGCTGATCTTTGGCATGTGCGTCCAGGCACGTAGTATCGTTTTTCAAAGTTGGGAAGTGGGCAGTCGGGAAAAAAAATAATTGACAACATACCTGAAATGATCTTGAAACGAATGTTTCTGAACTGAAGAGCTAATTCTATAACTACAGTGTAGGTAAAAGTTTAATTGCAAAAAGTTTTGTTTAAATTGAAAGAGACTTTCAATGCAAAATTCTTAGATCCTGATATTGCGAGTATTTTAACGTATAAAAGATCGAAATTATTTGGACAAGAGGAAGAAGGAAAAAGTTGGAAGGACTTGTTTCTAATCCATTTATTCATTTGTAACAATAATTTGAACGTTGTTTTCGATACAGAAACAGGGAAAATTTTAGATTAATTGGAAAGGGATTTCGCAATTTATCGGAATGGTTTAATTAGTAAACAGAACTCATCAAAACATTCTAGCCCTAAATGTAAGTTTCTTTGGAGTAATATGGAAAACAGTAGAGTACACTTCAAAAAATATTCTTTAGAAAAATAAATTTGTTAAAAAATCACTCGTCACTGTCCATTATTATATATTTAACAGTATTTGCTGGAACCCCCCACTCCCCATTTTTTTGCAAAATGTTCGAATTTTTTTCTCCAAATACCTTAATATCTGCAGGGATTTTGTAAAGGTAGAGTCTGCGAAAATTCTATGATTATTTTCCATGTAAATGTATCAAAAGATTAAGCATGAGGAATTTTTCGTTATTATCACACGTAACCATTGTGTAAAATCCACACTTTCGTTATTATCACACGTAACCATTGTGTAAAATCCACACTTTCGTTATTATCACACGTAACCATTGTGTAAAATCCACACTTTCGATTTCATTTGCACATTATGGTTTTTATGGTTTATAAAAAGAGTAGAGCTACACTGATATTGCTGATATGTGGGTCACTATCATAATTGAAATACATGTACAGGTGTTCATTTATCCTTGTTTTATTGTCTCACAATCAGCACAAGATTGATTTTAATCAACAAAAGCTTGCTTAAAATATTTTACTCGGAGAAGCAATAAGAGTTGTCCGTACATATTTTTTTCAATTTTCTTTATGATTTTTTTTTCGTGAAAAGAGGCGCTGCCAAACCAGTCCCCACCCCCCTTCTCACTGAGGAAAAAATAAGAGGAGTAGGAAAGTCTTTAACAATTTTCAATTTCTAGATTGATTTCTATTCATTAACAATAAAGAAAGTTAAATTCAAGACAACCTAAGAGAATAAAATAAAAATAACTACATTAGATGAAAATTTTGTTGCCATCAGTTTGTAACACCCCCCCCCCCCCCCCCTCTTTTTTTCAATCTCAACTGGAAGTCTTGGATCTACCATTCTACATATCATGATACTAATAGTTTATACTGAGGGAGGAGGTACATGTACAAGTGTACTAACCAGAATAAGCTGACAATAGATTTAAAAAAAAGAGTAAAAATTATTATCCAAAAAAAAAAAATCTACTTCGTTGGGTTTAAAAAAATCTAGCTATAAACAACTTACGGTCATACGCTTTAAAGAACATATTCCCGTTTAATTGATTTGTTTTTTAAAACACATTCTAAGATCTCGATCTCTCTCTCCATGTGTTTTCACATCGCTGAATTCTTAGATAAAACCGTATACTAATAGAGTTGCAATGAAGAGATGATGACGGATAAAAACTTCGGGTAAATTATATGTATTGTACTTATTTATTTAATTTATGTTTTGTCTAAATAGATCTATAATCACTACCCTTTCACTGACCGACGATCTGAAGCATAACTATACTAATAATTAAATTGTGTTAGTTACAATGAAATATTTGGAGCACAGTACAAAAAATGCATAAACATTTTATACTGATGTCTAAGATATACGACATGCATTTAATGCAATTTTACTCACTGGGGGTATATTTGAATTATGTTTCACAAAGGATGACAAGATCGGGTATATGTTTTATGTACATATGCATCAATAGCCTCACTTCGATTTTAATAAATACAGACATATTAAAAATATACCGATATATTCTTTTGTTTTTGATCACGGGCGCGGGATCGTCATGTGCAAGTGTTTTAACGAAACCCGATATCGGTGCTCACACAACTGTATACTATAACTATACATTAGTTTGTATCAGCATGTATAAGCCATCGATATAACTGAATTTTGTAAATTCGTTGAGATGATACTTCTGCATGTATATAAAAAAGTTGCGGAAATGAGATGATTATCTTAATGCGTATTTTTTTCATTCCTTTTTTTCATTTTTTTTTAATTTTCACTTTGGACAGCAACCCAGATCATTATTATTTCGCTTGTTTTAAAAGGTATAGCGTGATATCTTTGCTACACTCTCTATTAATTTGTTTACAATTTAAGTCATGCCTGATAACACTATTAACAACAGTATTTTGAATTATTTCAGGGAGGGGAGGGGGAGGGGTAGTAAAGAAAGACACCGTGGCGGGAATTTCTGATAACTTATAATTTGATGGTATCATCCAGTTGGGTTTACATGTAATTAAATCATATACATGTAAATACATGTAGGGGCACTATCTAGAGCGTTTTAAAAAAGCTTTTCAGCAACATCACAAATAATTTACAGCCTTTATGACGTCACAACTGACGTATTACTAGTAACGTCATACATAATGACCTAGTCATAGTAAAAACCACAAAGTTTTTCCAGACTTTTATTTCAGAAAATGTATGTAGTTGACTATTTTTCACATTTAGCGTTTTAAATAAACAATTTACTGATTTTCTAGCATATTTTGTGAAATTTATATTTTTTTTATTATTACATGAATTGAATGTAAACGATTGATCTACAAATTAAGGATTATTTGATCCATCAAAATTTAAATATAAAATCAAATTTCATATTGGCCACAGCCACGAACAACAACGATATTAAACATAAAGATTTGTATCGGTAATATCTATATCTATGGGAAGTATAAAAGTTGTTCTTGACTGTGGCCACATCTAACTTTGGGAAAATCTGTCGAAAAAACGGCATTTTTTAACGTTTTTATGAAACCGTCGCATTTTCCAACCGTCGCACGTGTTTAATGGCGCATTATATAACGATATAAGTTATGTATGGAAAAGAAGAATGTTGTCCTCTAATATTTAACGTATAGTACTCTTCTTGAACCGAAACTTTATTTTTGTGAAAAACACAGGGCCAAATATGATGGTTCGTGGCTTTAGCTCTTTCCCCCACGCGTAAATAACCACTTTTACAGTAAAATAAAGTGATCGAAGATAGTGTAGGCCTAACTGTTCGTTAATATATATTGCACTTGTTAATTAAATTAATTAAGAGAGGGGAAAAATAACTTCAAAACCAAAATTGGAATACTTTCAAATTTAGCACAAACTGAAAAGGCTTTCTTTAAAAAAAAATGTGCACTTAATTCAGGTCAATACTGAATAATGAAACCTTCAATGCTCTTTTTTAACATGTAAATTTAATGAATTATATATATTAATTTTTTGTCATTATAAGTTAAAAGCCTTTTTTATGCCCCGCCATGAATATGACCGGGGGATATAGTGTTTGTCATGTCCGTCTTCCGTCCTTCCGTCCTTCTGTCCTTCCGTCCTTCCGTCCTTCCGTCTGTCCTTCCGTCACACTTTGCGTTTAGCTCTGTTCAAAGCTCAGTTTCAAAGAAACTATCCAAGATATTTTTATCAAACTTCATATGCTGATAGATATTGATGAGGGCTATGCAACTGCATCAACATTTTTTGACCTTGACCTTTCCTTTGACCTTGACCTCACTTTTCTTAAATTAGTGTTTAGCTCAGTTTTAAAGATACCATTCAAGATAGTGTAATCAAACTTCATATGTTGATACATACTGATGTAAGCTATTCAATTGCATCAACATTTTTTTGACCTTGACCTTTATTTTGACCTTGACCTCACTTTTCTTAAATTAATGTTTAGCTCTGTTTTAATGAAACCATTCAAGATATTTTTAACAAACTTCATATGCTGATACATACTGATGAGAGCTATTCAACTGCATCAATATTTTTTACCTTGACCTTTCCTTTGACCTTGACCTCACTTTTCTTAAATAAGTTTTTAGCTCAGTTTTAAAGATACCATTCAAGATAGTGTTATCAAACTTCATATGCTGATACATACTGATGAGAGCTATTCAACTGCATCAACATTTTTTGACCTTGACCTTTCCTTTGACCTTGACCTCACTTTTCTTAAATTAGTGTCAAACTTCATATGCTGATACATACTGATGAGAGCTATTCAACTGCATCAATATTTTTTGACCTTGACCTTTCCTTTGACCTTGACCTCACTTTTCTTAAATTAGTGTTTAGCTCAGTTTTAAAGAAACCATTCATAATATTTTCATCAAACTTCATATGCTAATACATACTGATGTAACCTTTTCAACTGCATCAACATTTTTTGACCTTGACCTTTCCTTTGACCTTGACCTCACTTTTCTTAAATTAGTGTCAAACTTCATATGCTGATACATACTGATGAGAGCTTTTCAACTGCATCAATATTTTTTGACCTTGACCTTTCCTTTGACCTTGACCTCACTTTTCTTAAATTAGTGTTTAGCACAGTTTTAAAGAAACCATTCATAATATTTTCATCAAACTTCATATGCTAATACATACTGATGTAACCTTTTCAACTACATCAACATTTTTTGATCTTGACCTTTCCTTTGATCTTGACCTCACTTTTCTTAAATTAGTTTCTGAATCAAACGTCATATGCTGATACATACTGATGTAAGCTATTCAACTGCAGCAATATTTTTTGACCTTTACCTTTCCTTTGACCTTGACCTCACTTTTCTCAATTTGTGTTAAAATGTTGCATTACTAATATACCCTTGGCGGGGCATTCATGTCCTATGGACATATTTCTAGTTTAATAAAAATTCTCAATACACAAATACTTATATATATATAATTTAATCATGGTTAATATGTCTTGAATGTTGTTACGCATTATGACCAGATTTTTTACTTTCCAAATCTGGACACATGTTGGAGGTTGGCAAGTATGATTACTTTACTGTAAAATTTTGTTAGGGGCGCTTTGACCAAAATCAGGGGGCACTTTGTCCGCCATTTGGGGGTGGTTTTGTAACATCATTTTACTGTCAAGTTTCTTTAGGGGGCGCTTTGACCAAATTCATGGGGCGCTTTGACCAAAATCAGGGGACTCTTTGACCAAAATCATGGGGCGCTTTGACTGGGATGGCTTTGTTAGGGGGCGTTTTGACTGGAATTCGCTAAGTTCTTGAAAATGGTGTTCAATAACAAACGGATATTTTTTGATAAAAGCTCAGTAGTTGATACAGAAGAAACAGAATTACAATTTCTGATCTCAAAAGTGTTATTAACTGCATTCACATTCTCAAAATACCTAAAAGAAAACTTGGAAGAATCTGCTACAAGCATCTGCCATCTTTACAACACCATGTTTCCTCAAAATATCAATGAGATTCAAGCCCTTTGTTATGGGTATTCCCCATACTATATTTGGCATTAAATGATATAAATAGGTGGTGACAGTATTTGTCTCCTCATTCTCATTGATTTTTTTGGTCATGTGACAAGTTTTTTAGCCAATCACCGTTTCTTTTACAATGGAAATCAGAACAAATCTACGTCTTCAAGTATACAAGCATGGCGGTCGATATCATATACACAGGTCTTCAAGAATACAGCACGGTTATCTGTAGATGTAAATATACGTCTCTGAGAATAAGAGCAGCTAAAATTAGGATGCAAATATGTGTCTCTGGCAGTGATTAGTTAATTAATACTGATCAAAATGTTCCAAGGTATATTCTTACTGATTACATTTACATGGGATCAAATGGTAATGTAATAAACAATGACCTATCCTGCCAAATTGTGATATCGTATTCTTGCCATGAGATTTAGTAGCTATGTCAGAAATCACAAAAGGAAATTATTGAAAAAGTAACTGAATGTGAAGTTCAAAAATATTGTGCATGGATATCAACATTTTTACCAGAATCTGATCTTGCTCCTAAAACTATTGAATCATCCATTCAGAAAGTTTTTAGCGATTTAAAAAATAAAGTGCCCTGCCACACCATGATACGCCCGTCAAATATTGTTCAATTATCATAAACAGTTTAGAGTGCAAGAAAATCATGTCAACCTTGATACCAGTACAAGGATATCCATGATTTTTTTCCATTCCTTATAATATTTGTTCATACATCTCCTGTGGTGTAGGCATTAATTATAACAAATATTACATTATAGATCCTCACCTGTTTGAGTTAGAGCTTGACAAATACCCATCTGCAGCCCCCCCCCCTTCCCCCCCCCCCCCCCCTATATTTGTGAGACATGATGCTCTAGTTGATATTTTCAAAAAATATTAAAATATCATATTAAGCAGTATCAATTTAGTACTAACAACTTAATCTATACCAAATTGATTTTAAAAGTATAAAGGCTGGCCATCAAATATGCTATAAACTGACCAGCAGTTCTTCTCTCTAATTCCCAAAGGATACAGATAAGAGCTGCTTGATCTGGGTGAATTCAAAAACAAGAGGCCCGTGGACCACATCGCTCACCTGAGCACATTGGCTAGGCAACAGCACAAATCAATTCAGTACTGAAAAGATTACTGATTACTGGGGGGGGGGGGGGGGACTTGAATTTTAAACTACCTGATGATGCTTCCATGTCAATATGAGTAAACATAGCTTTTCTGTTCTTGAGAAGAAACATTTTTTCTATATGTTCTTATGTAAAACTTTCGATCCCCATTGGGCTCCACCCTACCACCGGGGGTCATCAATTGAACAAAATTGAATTTACACTACCTAAGGTTGCTTCCATATCAAAATGACTTTTCAGTTCTTAAGAGGAAGATATTTTCTTATGTTCTTATGTTAAATTTTAGATCCCCTATAGTGGCGCGACCCTATCCCCGGGGGTTATCATTTTAACAAACTTGAATCTACACTACCTGAGGATGCTTCCATATTAAAGACTAACCATGGCTTTGCAGTTTTTCTTCAGAAGAAATTTTCCTATATATATCTATTTAAGACTTTGATCCTCCATTGTGGCCCCGCCCTACCCCCAGGGGTCATGATTTGAACAAACTTGAATCTTCACTACCTGAGGATGCTTCTTTATAAATATGACTCTTCATGGCTTTGCTGTTCTTGAGAAGAAGAGTTTTAAAGATTTTTCCTAAATATTTCTATGTAAAACTTTCATCCTTCATTGTGGCCCCGTCCTACCCCGGAGGGTCATGATTTGAACAAACTTGAATCTACACTACCTTAGGATGCTTCCAAATAAATATGACTCCTCATGGCTTTCCTGTTCTTGAGAAGAAGATTTTTCCTTTATATTACTAAGTAAAACTTTGATCCTCCATTGTGACCCCGCCCTACCCCCGGAAGTCATGATTTGGACGAACTTGAATCTACACTACCTGAGGATGCTTCCGCATGAGTTTCATCTTTTCTGGCCCTGTGGTTCTTGAGAAGAAGATTTTGAAAAGATGCTATTAATTTTTCACTTATTCTGTATTCTCTCCCCTTGAAAGAGGGCATGGCCCTTCATTTGAAGAAACTTGAATCCCCTTCACCCAAGGATACTTTGTGGCAAGTTTGGTTGAAATTGGCCCAGTGGTTCTTATATAGTAATGAAATGAAATTTGGTATACAGACTTATCATAAGAATATCTAGCTCAAGTTTTCTTCTGAATGTGATCGAGCACTTTCAGAAAGAGTTACGTCCCTTGGACTTAAAAAAATTCCAAATATTAATGGGGGGGGGGGGGGAGCATAAGTGTTTCACAAACATCTTGTTTTATCAAGAAATGAACCTTTGAGGTAACATTGCAAAGCATTAGAATTTCTATATACAAACCAGAAAAATTAATAAACGTATACACTTAAACAAGTGATCGGGGTTTCTGGATTTAAGGAGGGACTCAATTGATTATCTAGTGAAAATGCATTGATTTTTTTGAAAATCTTCTTCTTTGCTACTGGGTATTTAGCAAAAAAACAAGTGGATGATTATGAAAAGCATGGGTGCTTTTTCCAAAACTGTTATATTCCTGGTCTGTGGGTTGGGTGTTCTGGTGTTAGGATGGGACTCTGTTGATCATAAAGTGTAGCATGATCTCTTATCATCTCTTAAACATTGTGTCCACATAATGTTGAACATTATGTGCAACAGAGCAGAAAAAACCTGCAAAGTGACATTCAAGTGATTGTAAAGGCTCATAGGCCTCTTATAGTTTGACAATTTTAACTTTTCCAGGCATGCCAGGCGATATTTTGTTAATCTTGTGGATCAGCAACTATCAGATGTTCAAAGAGTTATGGGACTTTTGGCATACCCTGCTAATACCATCCTTCAACCATACAAAGTGAGTATCTATGAAGTATTCAGCTCTGAATTCACTCAAGGTTATTTCTGTGTACTGTACAGCAGGTTAAAATCAGATTAAATTAAATTAGAAATGATTGGGATTTGTTCACTTTGCAGCAAATTGCAGCCGTTTGAATTCGCAGAAAGGAAAAAAAATTACACTTTTTTTCAGCCCTTGCGTATTGTGTCAATTCTGAGCCTGATTAAATGTTAAAAATGAAAAATCTGACTGATCCCAATTTACACTTTGAGATAAAGGAGTATTCTACTTAAGTATACAGTACACCTCACGAGTAACACCGGCCAGGGTGGACCCTTGATCCATGCTTTTGCATGGACTTTGAAAAATGTTTGTGTCTTTGATGCTTCATGTTTCAGCGGCGCTAAGCTGGCACACAATGTGACACTGTGTGTACACGGTGGGACACGGTGCGTTTGCTCCGTGGAACTCCGTGTTGGTTAATCAACGTTAAGTAGTTTGAAATGACATTAAAAATAATTCATTGAAGATATTAGAATAAAATTCATTGAAATTCATATCATCTGCAGCGTGCATTTTCCTACTTTCGATATTGTGCGGACGTGTCAATGAATTTAACAAAGACGGATTTTACCAGTCATCAGTCTTGTGTTATTTTGAAGATATCTCCTTAAGATTATTTTGTTTGTAAAACAAAAGCTAAATCTAAATTGAAAATAATAAGAAAGGAATATTATGTATTTGTATTATGCTCACCAAATCCATGTCGAATTGTCAATTATCTTATCTGACGTAATTTTTTTTTTAAATTTTAAATTATTATAGAAACTGGTGTAGAAGTAAATAATTACTACATCAAAATACGACACAGAAAATATAATGTTTAATTTAATTGGAATTCGATGAAAAAAATAGTTATGAAAAGATTTACTTAAATTTACGTCCCGTAATGGAACCCATATTGAGATGAGACCCGATGTAGTCTCTGTTTAATGAGTAAATCTCTGCCCATCCCATTAGAAAACATGAAATATTGATATTCAGGTATTGAAGATGCCCCCCTTTTTTATCTGTGTCTGTTTGTAATCGTTCAGAATTATGTGTAAAATATAAACCTTAATATTTAACTTGCAGTTTGTGCACAGATCAAAGCATTATGGGCACAATATTTTTCACAAAACTTGTCACCCAGAATAATCACAATATGTAAAAGATAAGATGTAAAACATTTTAATTATATCAATGATGTCGATAATGAAACAAATTCCAATGATATTATTCAATGAAAATGATATTTCTGCAATATGTTCTATGTTAAACAATGATGTAAAAAGCCAAACAGTTTTGTTCCATAATGTGTATGGAAAAAAAGTCTCAACAAAAATTGTGGTATTTACATCAAATCGGGCTGCTATAATTGTTGATAGGCTCACTGCCAAACTAAGCATATGCATAGAAGATGCATTTATGAAAAACTAGATAGAAGATTGATTTTATATTTTACTAGTACCTAGCAGAGATTTTTTCAAACCATTAAATAAAAGCAAGCACACTGTATATGTGCTCTCCCTACATGTACCCCCTCCCCTTTCCAGAATGAGTTTTATGGATAATTTCTACACCGACATGTTAAAAAAAGAACAATATTTACATATGCCTATTTATTGTATTACCTGTTCTTTTTAAGGATTTATTCTAATCCTTTTCAAAAATAGAAATTTAATGATAAATAAAATCAACGAAAGAGAGACAATTTTACGACATGGAGAGTTACGATTTCTTTTTTCAAGACACGGTGCGGCACGGTGTGCCTACCAGCGTATTTCAAATCCACACACACCGTGCTACACTGTGTACACGGTGTGACACAGAGCATTTCACACGGTGTGTTTTCCACCGTGCGACAGGGAAAACTCGTGGCCTGTACTGTAAATTGTAATTCCTTTCATCTCGTCAACTTGTTAACTAGTATGAGTACATTTGTTTGTTTCTTTTCTCTATTTTGAATTTTTCTGCTTGTATTTATCTATTTATGTTTTTTGTTTGTTTTCTTCTTTGCTTAAAATTTGAATAAGAAAAAATTATGAAAATACATATAACATGATGATGACCATGATGACCAGAACAATAACACATTGTTTTCAGTTTTACTGTACTTTTTTAAAAGAAGAAAAATCACTTATTCAGAGAATCTACAGAAACTTCATCTCACCTCAGATAATGATATGTATGTATTATACTGATACCCATGCATAAACACATGATAAATAATTAAGGTCTTCCGACTTCCTTCGGAAGACCTTACTGTTTTCCGTCTGTTTTCTATTATTATTATTATTCTTTTTTTCATAGTTATGGCAATATCTCAGCTGTGAGTGGGCAGATTGCTGAGATTTTTTTAGGGAAGATGCATCATGTAAATATCTCCAGACATGTTTTTCATTTTTTCAAAATTCACTTCCATTCGAGATTTTTGGGGAAATTTGTATTTTTTAAATGGCATTTTGTCCAGAATTTTTCTGACAACAGCTAAAGATATGAAACTGAAACTCACTGAAGAGATAGAACATCGAATTCCAATATATGGAACGACCTTTATTTTTCGTCGTCGGCACTTCCGGTCGCAAACAGAAGTGAATTAAAAAAGTCCAATTTTTCAACTTTTTTGTTTTTCAGTATTTTTCTTTAGGATTTACAGGGTTTATAGAGTGTCTTACAAGAATTCTAAATATGTTTTCTATATCTTGATGCATGCGTTTATTGCATAGATATGACCGATCCAAACTTTGTCCCACTGTCTGGGGTTCGAATCCCGCTGGAGGCAGTTAATTTTTTTTTCTTTGTTTCTCTCTTTTTAGCTCACCTGAGTGAAAGGTTCAAGTGAGCTTTTCTGATCAAAATTTGTCCGTTGTCTGTCGTCGTTGTCGTTGTTGTCCTTGTTGTTGTAAACTTTTCACATTTTCATCTTCTTCTCAAGAACCACTGGGCCAATTTCAACCAAACTTGCCACAAAGTATCCTTTGGTAAAGGAGATTCAAATTTGTTCAAATGAAGGGCCACGCCCTCTTCCAAGGGGAGATAATTATGAATTCGTGAAAAATTAATGGCATCATAAAAAAATCTTCTTCTCAAGAACCACTGTGCTTGAAAATATGAAACTTATGTGGAAGCATCCTCAGGTAGTGTAGATTCAAGTTTGTTCAAACAGGACCCCCGGGGATAGGGTGGGGCCACAATAGGCGATCAAAGTTTTACGTAGGAATATATAGGAAAAATCTTTAAAAATCTTCTTCTTAAGAACAGCAAAGCCATGATTGGTCATATTTATATGGTAGCATCCTCAAGTAGTGTAGATTCAAGTTTTTTTCAAATCAGGACCCCCGGGGGTTCGGGTGGGGCCACAATAGGCGATCAAAGTTTTACATAATACATAATAAAAATCTTTTTAAAAAACTATTTCTTAAGAACAGCAAAGCCATGATTGGTCATATTTACATGGAAAGATTCTTAGATAGTGTAGATTCAAGTTTGTTCAAACATGACCCCTGGGGGTAGGGTGGGGCCACAATGGGCGATCAAAGTTTTACATAGGAATACATAGGAAAAATCTTTAAAAATCTTCTACTCAAGAACAGCAAAGCCATGATTGTTCATATTTAAATGGAAGCATCATCAGGTAATGTATATTCAAATTTGTTCAATTCATCCCCCCCCCCCCCCCCCCCCCCGAACCACTTTTATATTTAAACTTTTCAACCTTTCAAGACTGAACTGATTTCTGCTTTTTCCTAGCCATAGTGCTCAGGTGAGCGATGTGGCCCCTGGGCCTCTTGTTTCAGTTGCTAATGACTTCTCTCTCTTTGATAACATGTATGGTAGTTTTTGCTGATTTTTAAAAGCTTTTTGTCAGAGATTCTGTAGAAAACCCTTCGACATATACTGAATATCATTGCATCTATAATATGTCCTTCTAAAACTATTTTAAGAATTTCATTCTTGTCCCCAAAGCTTGACCCATTCAAAACTTGTCACCCCTTTCGCAATAAAACCTTGTTATCACTACTCCTCCAAAACCGTAAACCGTAGAGATTCCAAACCTTCATCAGAGTCTTTGCCTCATTTAGTACTCTCTTCATTCTATCATTGCGAAAGCATTCTTTGGTCCCTTGTGTGAGTTACTGCCCCTGAAAGTTTACGCTGCTTACATTTAATGAACTTCTTTTTAAAACGGTGTATCCTAGAGACATGGGACAAACTGCATCGGCATATTTGACTTTGAACTTGAAATATAGGTCAAGGTCAAAGGTCAAGGTCATTTAAAAACATAAGAAATTCTTTATATGTGTGTAAAATATAGCAATTCACCAAATGACCTTGACCTTTGACCTTGACATTGGGTCAAATGAAAAGTAAGGACATGCATCCAGCTCCAGTATCAGGTAAAAACATAGAAAGTAAAGATTTCCTGGGGTTTTTTTTGTGTTTTTTTTAATGACTTTGACCTTTGACCTTGACCCAAAGGTCACAATCAGGCTTAAGGATGTGGAAGTAGTTACAAGTCTTAGATTAAAAGAGGCATAAAATAAATAATTCACCCCCCCCCTTCTTAAAAAAAATTACATCAACAACAACGTAGAATATTTCTGTAAAATTCAAACCAGACCTCGGATCAACATCATATTTGGTACAAATGTAGTATAGACCTCAGAGAAACTTTCTGGGGAGTTTTACGGTGAGTCTTATAAGTTTATGGAAGTCATGAAGTTTCACAGCAAAAACTACAAGTTCTGTTGTGTTTGAAATTAAAGTGTAGGTGAACAAAGAAATGATCTAAACCTTTTATCGGCTATTTCTTCAGATGTCGTTAGTAGCATTCGATTCTCCTGATATGATACAACATTTTAATACCAAGCATTCTCTCTTTCTTTTACATTTGGAATTTATTTGATTTTTATTTAGAATTAATCAGTTTCCAGAAATAGCGATTTCCGGCATATTAAAAACAATTCTCGCTTTCATTGTCGTGTTTTCCTTTTAGAAATGCATGTTGGGAGTTTAATTTGTGCTACACATATTTAATTTAACCCAAAGAAATGCTTGTTTAAATGTTTCATATTTATTTCAGGATATTCAGTCAGAAATGTTAAAATCCGAACCCGATCTTTTAAGCTTACAGCAAAGCTATTTTCAACAAATTCAGCATGCTCACAATATCGATGAATCGGGCTACAGTCAATTAATACATTTTCATTAGGGAACAGTGTTAACATTTTCTCACACAGCCCGTCCCTTATTTTATATATTGCTTGCAAGTTCAGGAACTATTTTCTTTCACGGAACTTCTTACTCCCCCCCACCGATTCTAAAAATACGCTTGTATTTATTCTATAGTCTTTAACAATTAACTTATCAATTTTATCGCAATGTGTAGCGCAGTGGTTAGCGCACCTGCCTTTCAAACCAAGGGTTATGAGTTCGATCCCAGCTGGAGGAGCCTTTTTTTTCTATTTTTGCATTTTTTTTTTGTTTTGTTTTTTTTTTTTTTTTTTTGTTTTGCATTTTTCCTTTTTTCAGCCCAAATGACACGGAAACACTTAAAAAGGTGGAAAGGCCTCTAATTGTTCCCTGAACAATTTGTTTACTAGTTATTATTAAGGTCTTCCAATATATATGATAAGATATGAATATGAAACTTGCTGAGGTGATAGAGCATCAAATGTAGATATGGTGATCGATCATTATTTTTTGTCGTTCGTACTTCCGGTCGCACACGGAAGTGAATTCAAAAATGTTTAATTTGCAACTTTATTGTTTTTCAATATTTTTCTCTGGGATTTACAGGGTTAATAGAGAGTTTTCTAAGAGTTCTAAGTATGTTTTCATCATTTTGATTGATGCATTTATTGCAAAGATATGACCGATCCAAACTTTCTCCTATTGTTGCGGGTTCGAATCCTGCTGGGCAGGAGATTGTTCCTCTCTTTATTCAGTTGTAAATGATATTTTTCTCTGTGACACTACTGGATGAAAAAAGTGCTGAGAATCCCAAATTTTACTGATAATGTTTGATAATTACTGATACTGTGCTGTTCTTGCTGATAAATACTGATATTTACTGTTATTCTTACTGTTGTTACTGATAATTTTAGTTGTTTCTGATAAATACTGATAATTACTGTCGTCTTTACTGTTGAGTCTGATAAATACTGATAAATACTGTTGATGTGCTGTAGATGCTGAGATTTACTGATAATTACTGTGGTCATTGTTCTTTAGCTGAGAAGGTGCTAAAATAGAGCTTAGGGTTGTTAAAACCTTCTTCAATCATTCTTTTAATTTAATTTTCACAACAACATTTCCATGTTTCTTTATATGTGACAAAAAATATAACACTGATCTCGATTACAATACGATTATGAAAATCTTGACAATTATAATTAAAGTTAAGCATTGAATAAAATTGTCAGCGTAAAGGCAAATGTTTTCCAAAAATCTATGAAAATAATATGTGTGTTTGTAAGAAGAATAAATGGAATTTTCCTTTTGCATGAAGATTTCATTTTAATATAAGTCACTGTAATACTAAAACACTAAGGCTTTTTTAAAAAAAAAAAAAAAAAAAAAAAAAGGATTGATCGCCCAACTCAATAAATTTGGGTAAGGAGGTTGGTGAATTTTTTCATTAAAAAAAACACTGAAATGGAAATAGTTATTAATGGGTGGGAAAAATCGGGATAAAAAAATATCACAGCAGAATAGAAAAAATTTGATTCGGACCTTTTTTTCACTTGAGAGGACAAACAATCATTTTCTTTTTAAAGATGGCCAAAGATGGCCAAAGATATGCATAGTTTTTTAAATTTTTTTTAATGTTCAGTCTTTCTGATCTTTTTCTTGAAAATCTGCCCGAAAGTGGTGAATTTTATGCTTTTTTAAAAATAAATTGAGAGATAAAAACAGGGGTGGATATGTTCCATCTGGAGGCACATTTTTATTTTTTTTTTTTTTTTTTAGGAATACGTAATGCAAGCATTCATAGATCGTCCCAGAATATAACTCTGCTACATGTTTATACATGTGCAACCGGCAGATGGGGGCTGATCAAAAATTATTTGTCAGAATTATAGTATAAGTGCAATGCTATACACGTGTACATGTAATTTTGATGTTGGTCTCTTACAATTTCACAAGTCACCACATAAAACATTTTTATTCAATAAGTTTTAAAAATCTCATTCATTTAATTTAATTTTATGGAATGAAAATAAGAAATGGGACCTATTAAATGTAAATGTATGATTAAGTTGATCGATTTTGATATTGTAAGGTCACAGATCTGAATGGAATACACGTTAAAATTGATTTGTATTGATCAGAAATCGAAGATCAACCCGTGATTTGGCTTTATTGTGTACATGACCTAGACACTGGGGCAGAACGGGGTACAACATGTATATTCCATGTAAGTTGTAGTGGTCAGCATAACAATGGGCATTAATTACCTATTGTTCTGTGTCTGCAGCCACCGGTGTTTATAATAAACAAATGAACCTACACTGTACATGTACTTGCTACTTGGAGCAGGAACGACCTTTATGGATGCACAAAAAATTTAATATTTGTTATCGATTTTGTTGACAAATTAAATTGATAGAAAAATGTTTAGCAAATAAGACACAGTACAAAATAAAAAAAAAAGAAAAGAAAAGAAGTGAAGTTATGTACATTGTACAAACTTATCAATTAAATGAAGTAACTTAAAAATGTTAAAATGAATATTTTAATTCACGTAGATCTTTGCTCAGTATTTAATTTCATTTGCTAGTTTTACGTACATTTCTTGAGATAAAATTTAAAGAATATCCGGGGGAGGTGCTACATGTAAATTCATTTGAATCTCTGTTAACTGTGTTTAAGGGCCTGTAAAACGGAGACAAGAAATTGATAAGGAAGATTTCGACTTTATCTAATAAATAATTATGCAAAATTTATACGAGATTTAAAAAAAGAGAGATGGTTTAGTGATTTAGCAATTTGTGTAATGATATTAGCATCAACTGTTCACAATTCAGAAACGCGAAAACTCCACATCGCTGAATCCGAGAAAAAAATCTGTTATGAATTATGAACGTCAGTAACATGCTGATTGCACTCATGAATAAATGTTATATCTGAATTTTGTATTGTTCCTTGATTCTCTAAAATAATATATACATGTTTATTATAGATATTAAGTAATTATTACATGTATAACTTATGGAAATTAGAACTAAAGAATCAACCTTGCACCTATCAGTTTAGTTAGGCAGTCTTTCATCCCCCCTTTTTTCTGCTACAGTCTGAATAACTAATTGAATCATGTCGCGTGTAATTTGAGTACATTGGTCTCACACAACGAGAAATGGAATTAACAACAAATATTATACTCTCAAATGCATATCGTAAGAAATACAAAATGTACTAATATTTGAACCGATTCTCAAAACGAAAGTAGAAACTTCTACACGTGGTGGACATGTGCGGTGTTTTAGAACAACCGAGTAATTTCAAGTTTTATTTTGTATTTTAACTGACTGACCGCGTATAAGCAGGTTATTTATTTTTTTAAGAAATTGATCTAGCTGTTACCAGTAATTACGTACATCGTACTAATGAAGAAAGAAAGATGCGTATTTCATTGAATGAAAATCACAGTGCATAGGATTTCTAGTTCCTGATGGCTTAAAAAAAAAGGAAAAAAAACGAAAGATAGATAGCTTGATATACCACAAAATGATATTTATAAAATTGCGAGGAGGACATAAATTTTAGAACTATCTGGCGCACTAGCTAAAAGAGATAAACAAGATCATGATTAAATCTTATTATTTGAACCTATCACATTCTTCATTAAATGGCATAGTATATGTTATATGAATAGATTTTTTGAGAGAAATATTTAATACTGGCTTGTTAAAAGGAGAATGGTTTGTAAAGGGGGGGGGGGTCTCCTGTGACTAACAGAGCAGACGGTACCCATGTTACTTGTCAAATATTCAAGTTCTCTACATGAAAATATAAATTTAATTGTAACCATTGACTGTATTAAATATGCTTCCTAAAATTTTTAACGACAGTACAAATACACGCGGAAAAAATATGAGATGGGATTTTTTATAAACATTTGTACATAAAAAAATGTTTTAAAAAGTACCTGCATAGGTAGAGTAACCACTGCATGAACACCCTCCCCTTTCAAATATTGACAACAAAGGAGAAATATAAAGATAAAGGAAAACATATACATTTATGATCTTATTTTAACATTAAGATGCAAAAAAATAATGAAATAAAAATAAATAAATGAATAATGAAATGTGAAAACAAATAATTCATGTGACTTTTTCATTTAGAATTTAACTAGTAAGTAGATTGTAATGAATTTTGTTGATAAAATACTTTCTTTAAAATAATTTATCATCACTCAAGCTTTTTTAGCACCTTCTCAGCTAAAGAACAATGACCACAGTAATTATCAGTAAATCTCAGCATCGACAGCACATCAACAGTATTTATCAGTATTTATCAGACTCCACAGTAAAGACCACAGTAATTATCAGTATTTATCAGAAACAACTAGAATTATCAGTAACAACAGTAAGAATAACAGTAAATATCAGTATTTATCAGCAAGAACAGCACAGTATCAGTAATTATCAAACATTATCAGTAAAAGAGCTAAATCCACGAAGGGGCTAAATCGGTCTATTTTTTCAGGAAAATTAAACTGAGGGGAAGAAGAAAATTAACAATAGAAATATTATCCTTGGGTATCAAACTTTTATAGTTCATGCCAATTTTTTTATTTGATGACGTCATATTTGTACAGAAAACGTCTAAACACGTGCACTTTGCTAGTTTTTATTAAAATAAAGCATTTTTTTCGTCTTTTGTTCAAATTTTTGCTGTGGCCACACCCTTCGAACAAAATAAAATTTATACCATTGAAAAGAGGATTAAAATATGAATAAATAAAGTATATTTTTATTTTGTTCGAGGGGTGTGGCCACATCGAAATTAATACTTTTCGTTCGATTCAAATATCTTAGCACCGACTCACACAGTGAAAAAAGCGGGGATTATCCTACATTAATAGGAAAGAAAAAGATTTTATATTGTTTTTGTAAATATTAAAAAGTTTCGAAATGCGAATGTTATATTTATTATAAGTTATTTTGTGTTGTGGTGCAAAAAAGTACGAAAAACTCTCGCTGAGCATGACTGCATAGATGCGATAATGTCGACATTTTGTGTACTACATCTAGGCCTACGTGCCTCAGTCCTGACCCAAGACTTTTCCTTCAAGTAGCTGATCTATATTTAACTCATCATTATGCTGAAATGTTAAAAAAAAAATAATGTGTTCTCTTTTCCTCTGACAGCCTATTTATTTATGCTTTGAATTTGTTTTCCAACTCCCGGCTCCTCGTCACCATGGTCACTATGTAATCAAAGGGAGATCACCCGAGAAACATGTAGGTTACATCTTTATTTTCTCCTGAGTGGCCGTGTCGGAATAGCCTAGAATATTAAACAAATTATATCGGATGCAACTACCAAGACGTGTTTATAATGATTGTTTTGCCACCTTACAAAACATAAATGTCGACTCGTGAAGTCTGCATCTACAGCATATGATCGACAGCATACAAATGGTTAATGTTACGCAATAGAGTCTATTAGCCCTTTCAGTATAACTGCGGTACTACTCTTTAGCAGGGCAAATTAATAACGTTTGGCGAAGTTTTTGATGACAGATAATTAAATGACGTATAACAAACAATTGCTTTTACGTCATATTTCACCAAAATATATTATTTTGCCCTGCAAAAGAGCAGTACCGCAGTTATCGTGAAACAGTCAATTATAACTACATGTATTATAATTATAACCCATGCCCAACATGCGTTTTAGAAATCGCCGGTGGCATTTTCAGACAAAAGATTAATTGATATTTATTACTGAAAACCTTTACTGATCCGAGACCTCTGAACATAAATTATGTTACGAAGTACTGAACCTATAAAATTCGAGTTGACAAATCAAATAAACAATGATCGCGTGTAATTTTTGTGATAGGCCTCTATAAGAAAAATGCCGTATATTGTAAAAACGAATAACTTACAATCAAGGCAGTGACAACTCTTTATGGTTTTAAGTAATTTCAGTATCGCATGCATGCTGTGACCTAGCCAACACATGAAAATAAATGTCAAAGGGAGGCTACTTGCTATTTCTTTCTATTTTGAGTTACTCCGCTTAAATGTAACAGGCCCAAGGGAGAGAGGGCAACCAAGATTAGCAAGCATGTTTATACATGTAGTAGTGTAAATTCATAAAGGGGGATTAGAGCATTCACAGTCAGAAAAATTGCGTAGATACATGTATAAGATCATTGGCCTTGTCATGATTTGTTCTTTTTAGGAGCGTTTTTTTAATTTCTAAATTTTTAAATTATTTGTGCATAAATAATTTTAGAGAGTGTTACTTTTATCTTTTATCTATTTGTTCTGGTGTTCTGCAGGTTTCATGCATTTCGCTCGACCCAGTAAATCAATATAAGTCATTTTCTGTCTAAATATATTATTTCAAAAGAATTTGAAGCAATGGGAATGAAATTCAAACAAACAGAAGCAAGGAAAGGGGGGGGAGGGGATGTCTTTTACCGTATATAGAATAAGAAGCCAAAAAAAAAACCTATTACATTTACAAAAAAAAAAAAAAAAAAAAAAAAAAAAAAAAGACAGGGGTTAGTGGGGGAGGGGGGTTTCGGGATTCTCATCCTCACTCATTAAATACGTGGGACAGTTCGACCAGTTACTGCTGCCATTTTAACAAGAAAGTAGTAAAAAGAAATAAATAACAATGCCAATTATATTAGTCCTTGTATATCTATATAGTATGAAAAAAAATGATATACAAGTTTTCATTTTTTTTCAATCTCCTTGATAAAAATTTAATTTAAAAAAGATTGATTTTTCGTGACTCGGTCGTTGCATAAATTTAGTATAGATCCCAGGCCCGTAGGTAGCAATTTCAGTTGGGGGGGGGGGGGGGGGGTGCACAGCCATACATTTTCAGTTGGGGGCACTATCAACTACCAACATTCCTTGACAAGCAAAAAAAGGGGGGATCAGACGTTTTTATTGACGGGGCACAAACATATAGTAGCTTTGATTTATATAGTATTCTATATATCGGCAAAATTATGGGGGGGGGGCATGGCCACCCCCCCCCCCCGGTTCCTACGGCCATGTATCCTGAATGTATTATTATTATTAACGGATATAACTGCTAATTTTGCCTGTCTATCATACTTGTTTTTTTGAAAGAATGTCTATATGGAATATAACTTCATAGATCGGGCATTTGAACATGGAGTTTTTTTTAGGGGGGGGGGGGGGGTAAACTATGGTAATATGTCGCTCGACATGTGGTCTATAATTTTTTTTTCGACGGTCTGTAATGATACATGTAGCCATTTACTACTGCCAGTAGCTGCTTTTCGTATATTTTTGTTTAATTACAAAGAGTAACGATCCGAAAACGTCCAAGTTAAAAATCTCATATACACTATTTATACGACATTATGATTATTTTATCGTCTTCTGTACTCATTATCGCCTATCTATTTGTAGTTGTGTTAGATATTGCACATGGAGAAACGAAACGTTATTTTAAAAATATGAAAATTATGAGTAAAATGTTAAAACTGGTTTTGAACTATATGAAAGTCTTAGATGTTGTTATGTTTCAATTAATTTTCACCTCTCACCAGATAATCATTACTTTATGATTTTATGAAAAGGGTTTATAATAGGTACTCCCCAACATGGGAGTGTGTAAGATATGATAATCTGATGATAAAACGATTAGTTAGCAATAATTAATTCGATCGTTTTTGTCATCTGAAATCTCTTTTCATATCTATTGTGGGTATATAAAACGTTTTTCTTTGATGATTAACATATTTATAATAATTAGTGAACTTTATTTCGATTAAGTAATTTACATTGGGTAAAGTGGTATACGTACCATTTCCGTTTATCTTGTTTTTTTTTAACTTCAGATTCCGTTTTGAAATTCAGATACTTTGGAAATCTTGTGTTTTCTTTGGACTAGTAATTTTTTTTGCGACCGATTTGATGCTTTGCATCACTCTTGTTTAAAAGTCTGTAGTGGCTTCTTTCCTGGCAATCTGTGGTGCGCAGGATTACCGTCAAACATCACTATTTTACGTGTATTACATGTATGAACTAAAATTTCATTTCAAATGTCCGGGAAATGCCATAACTTTCGGAAGTGCAACGAAATTTTCAAAATGACCATTAAATAGATGATAACTTCAAACGTATTCATTTTTAATGCAACTTTTCATTTTAATTTTATGTTTTCGTTAGTAAAGAGTACTTGTGTATTTTCAAAAAAAAAAAAGAAAGTCTATTTTTTGTTTGTACGCCGTATGACCATACAATAACACATTTAAGAATGATAAAATCCTTATCCTAGCTTGGCTACTATAGTATATATTTTACTACATTAATTCAGTTTTACTCAAATATGATGGATTAACACATTGTGTTTGTTGTCAGCTTAACGTGTCTCTTATTATCATTTAAAACGTGTTACATGTATCAACGATTATACCAGACAACCGTTGTATATAACAAATATTTGGCATTTCTTTAGAATGCAATTAGCTTTAATTAGAAAATAAAGCAAAAGTTTTCAGAACTTCTTGAAAAATTCATAGTAAAATTTTCCCAAAATTTTAAAGAAGAGCCTATATTGGTTATTTTTATTTCATTAACGTACATATGTTACTTTCTTATACAAAATGTCAACGTCGCGACGTTAAAGTATGTAACGTCAACGTAATGACATGATAGTATTAATAAGGAAAACAATACCAAATTTAAACGAATGTAAAAAGAAAACCAGAAAAGATATTGTTAAAAAATAAATTGTTTTACAACATACAAATCTTAGAGTTTTATGTGAGAAAGTTTCATTTATTTTGATGACTGGGCCGATTTAGCCTCTTCATGGATTTAGCTCTTTGGGATTCTCAGCACTTTTTTCGCCCAGTAGTGTGAAGACATGTATGATAGTTTTTGCTTATTTTTTAAAGCTTTTTTAACAGAGATTCTACAGAAATCCTTTAATAATCATGATCTATGTTGAAAGACTGTGTTACATAAACGCAAACAAAAAATACCTTCAATAAAGTATTAAATGAAGTGAGGTAGCATAGCGATCTGGAGAAAAGTTCGGTTGGAAGACCACTTGTTTCCCTAGCAACAAGAAACGCATCTAGTTATACCTACTTTTTAAATGTAGCATCCTTTTTTCCTCACAAAATATTTTGATGAGGGCAGGCAAAACCAAGTATCGATCATTCTCTGCAATGAAGAATAATGAATGATTAATTTATAATTCATAACCCAGAATAGGTCGATCATGCATACAATGTAAGTGCTGAGTTGGCTTAAATATAATACAATTTAAACAGTAGCATAAGAAATGATTCTGTATTTATTTTATTATAATTGCACTCAAATAAAAAAAAACATTTTTTTTAAACCACAGTAGGGAAATAATATAGTAATAACAAACTGAAAAAGGCATAATACATCTTACTGTTTTAGAACACATTGAATCATGACAGAGTATTTATAAATTTTTAACCCCCTCCCTTTCCTACACTACCTATTTTTCCACACCCGATATTTGTCTATATTATAATAGAATAAAATTTTGATAGCTCAAGTCATTATAACATTGTTTAAAGGGGGGAAATGTATAAACATGCACACATGTACATTGTGTAGTATACTTACATGTTCTTGCACCAAACAACTGCAATATCGATCTGTTTAAGTTCGATAGGATAGGATTGGATTAACTACTATATGTTTCTATCGTGAATCCTCAATCCTGAATCCTATCCAAACCCATCCCATGTCAACTTGTGAGATAGCAGCACTGTAGTAGAACCCTTTTTATTACAGGAATTATATGATGAGGGCAGATGGCATGAACTTGTGGATCAATTCCGGGAGGAGAACTTCAAGCTTCATCAGTTGAATAATTCCTCTGTGTTCACTCTTACCCTGCAGGCAGGACTCTCAGCGCTCAAGACACCGTATCCTTTTTCAGCTAAGCTTTAAGAAAATAAAGTTCATTTTTTCCTGAATGTTGTAGGATAACCTCCTGGGTCTTGAAATATTGTTTTGAAATATAAAAGCCGAGGGGTTAGACAAGGCATTTACGTTTTAAACATATCTCGCAGATACGATCTCAGGCTGACAATAACTACTTAAGAAAATGACTTTAAAAGAAAATAATTATAACATTTTCCTTCTAATTGATTTAGGTAAGTAATATGATTTTATTAATGTAAATTAAAAGAAATAAGGTGACTTAAACTCATCTCTCTATCTTTCTCTCTATCTACAGAAGATGGCAAAGTTTTAGCTATGTTGCAACTCCAAGATTTTATTTCAAAAATACTTCTTTATTTTGGGAATTTTTTTCCAACAAATTGGGAAAAGATTGAGCCTATTTTCCATTGGGAACTGGGCCGAATTTTGGCCCCTGAGAAGGTACAGATAAATCTCTTAGTGTGGTTTTATCATAATATTAAGCACAAATGTTTCTTCTGCGAAATTACCGTATTTTTGGAAAATAGGACGACACTTTTTTCTCCGAACCGCTGGGGTCGTCCTATTTAATGAATCGACCTATCTAAGGCCCAAGTTTATGAAAAATGCCCAGAAATCAGTAAAATTTACATCAATTTTAAAGCAAATCTGTGCCATTTTTGTATTTTTTTAAAATTACTTTACCGAGAAAAAAAATAATAAACCATAAAGAATTAAATATTTATTCCATTGATTTCTTACATAATAAGTTCCATTAAATATCCGTCAATGATCAAAAAAACTTATTATATCATCAATAATGTCTCAAAGTATATTTACAACATGCTGTGTCCATCTTGTGAAGTTGGAAGTTGCAATCGTTTACTAAAAATAAAACCGCAACCATATCAAAATTTAAAATACGGAGGAGTTTTCACAATCGCAATTGTAATTTTTTTTTTTTACCATTTATTTGTAACGATTAATTGAAATAGTATACCTAAATATTTTTTCATTGTCTTGTGATATTTATTTAAATGTAAAATGTGTGAAATAAATTGTTGCCAGTAAATTCCATAAATTATTTACCAAATGTACCGCTAGTCATAACTATTTTGTTTTATATCCCAAGGGGTACACCGAATTATACAAAGATTGGCTTCTAATAGAATTTTATTGTCTGACAGATAGAGGGATATACACTGTGTACACAAAGGTGTTAACACCTGTTGGTTTTAACACCTGCGGGGCATGATTAACAGATCCACGTGCCTTTACAGGGGTATTAGTGCTATACATCATTGAACAAACAAAACTGTGAAAGTCCTGATGACTGTTAAATTGCAAATGTACTCTCAATTAAATTTATTTTTTAAAACAACATCTCAAGCAAAATTATAGCATGTTAATATGATTAATTTCAATTGCTCACTGTTACATGTAATAGTCTTTTTCGTGTTTTAGCGAATCTCTGGACAAGAAATGTAAAAATGGCAATCATTGCAGTTAATATTGTACCCCGGTAAATAATGTCGGAATAAAAGAATGTGTCCACAATGTTCTAAATTGGAAATGATTATTGTTTGATTTCGGGTATTTCCCTAATTATAGCTGTTGTATACTACGGTAGTTATGTGTTTAATGACAGAGTCAAACAACGACAGCGTTGAACAGGCAAGTTGGAGAAAATGCGTTATATCACAATTCAAGGAAGTTTGAACTATGTTTGTATAAAACACTAGTAAAATGCTGTACTCATAAAAATACCAGTTTATTTTCTTCACACGTTAATATCACAGGTTAAGTTAAAGACCTTTACATGTTCTGATACGTAGTTTCTATGTAAGAATCTCTAGAAAGTCGATAAACAAAGCCTCGTCCTATCTTCCAAATCATCCTATCTAAGGATTTTTTAAAAGTTACGGCTGAAAATGAGCCTTTCAACCTATATACCCCATCGACATATACCCCAAAACTTACGGTATGTCAAATACTCCCAACAAAAAATAGTTTATACATATAATTTTTTGATAGACTTTTAAAAAAAATTCTTTTTTTTATCTAACCTTATTTGTTCTCATAAAACAAAAATTGATATTTAACAAAATTTTGTTTAACATTCCCAAAACCTAATGTCATACAATATGTTTATAATTATACCTGCAGAAATGACATCTTACATCATTGTTTACGATTTATTGCAATTAAACAATACAAATCGGTTTCATCAGAATAAAGTGAACATGTAATGAACTTTTTTTTTTCGTTTGTCATAATGGACCTCCATACCCTTGCGGGCAAAAATCATCTTTTCTTCTGTAAATTTGACAAACTTATTCCAACATGGGTTGTTGCAACCACTATTAAAAACGACCACTATTGAAATAATTATACTATGGTTGAGTATGCATTTCAAAACAAACACAGATTGTAACCACTATTGAAATAATGTTCACTATTGAAATAAATATTTTAATCTTGGTTGAAATTGTATTTCAAGACCGAACACAAGTTGGAACCACTATTGAAATAATGTTCACTATTGAAATAATTATTTCAATAGTGGTTGAAAATGCATTTCAAGAACGAAAACAGGTTGGAACCACTATTGAAATAATGTTCACTACTGAAATAAAGATTTCAATAGTGATTGAAAGAATGATTTCAATAGTATTGTAAGTATGATTTCAGTAGTTGCTGACAATGATTTCAATACAATAACCACATTGCAAGCCTTATTGAAATAACCCTACTATTGAAAAAAAAAATACAAGAATGAATCGTTCATTACGCTTTCCAGCATTATAAATTAATATGAGTTTTAAAATATGAAGTGTAATTTTATGTTTTCCTTTCTTTTCTAGAAATTTCCATTCATGGACATCTTTGGTTTAACTGACTTACCTAAAATTGAAACAAAATATGCAATTGTTATATGCAAGCTTCCGCTGAATCTGGCCGACTCAGCGAAAACCAACAGACAATCAATCAAAATATGCAAGTTTTAAGTGATTTTGTTATATAAGGTTCATCTTTGCCATTGATTTGGAAAGGAAAGGATCATACATACAGATACTTGTAGAAATTAGAATTTAAATATTAAAAAGAATAAAGAAGACTTATATCTATGTGTACAAAATGTTCTGATGAAAATATGGTTATATTTAATCAAAAGAATATAGAATAGAAGTAAATTTTTGCTTATATTCATGGGCTTGCCTACACTACAAATATGGATAATAAATTCAAAGTTTCTACTTGTCAATACATTAAGATCAAACATTCGGAAAAACTAAGTATAAGCGTTACATTAGAGGTTGTTACTTCAGTAGTGGTTACACGTATAAAACTGCTATTGAAATAATATTTACTATTGAAATAATTATTCTATTGAAATTGTTTCAATAGTGAATATTATTTCAATAGTGGATGCAACCTTTGTTCGGTCTTCAAATGCATTTTCAACAACTATTGAAATAATTATTTCAATAGTGAATGTTATTTCAATAGTGGTTGCAACCAGTGTTTGAGTTTCAAATGCATTCTCAACCACTATTGAAATAATTATTTCAATAGTGGTCGTTATTTCTGTAGTGGTTTGAAAGTTATTACAAACACTAATTTGTGCACATATGTGAGAGATATTAAGAGTTAGTCTTCATTCAATACTACCGCAATCACTGGTTTCTATGTTAGAAATGCAACTTCTGCATTAAATAGTGTGTTCGCATTATCAAACGCATCAGCAGAAAATTAAATAAAATTCATAAGATGTAAGGATGCCAATTGTCAATTTTTATACCCATCATAACTTGCCTTTTAAACAGCAAGTATGTTATTTGATGAAATTGAGGACAACTACAGCTGAAATTATAGCGGAATCTCCCTATATAGTGGAATTTACGTTTCCCCTCAACCTATTAAAAACTTTGCTCATGCCAGTGATGGTATCTAGATGTATTTATGTTATTTTTGCTTTTCTGTCTTCTCTATACTGGCAAATTATCTTTTTCTTGTATATTTAAGCTGCTTTTATTGCCAATTTTTCTCCATTATTCACATGGCTTTTGTACTATAAATAGTGCCACGCAACTTTTAATACAGCCGGGAAACAGGCGTGGATCCAGGATTTTTTTCCCAGGGTGGTCTACCCCATTCATAAAAAATTTGCAACAGAAAAATTTCTTGACAAGCAAAAAAAAAGCAAACTAAAATCCATTTCCCTAACGTGAAAAACACTAATTTTGTGGAAGTGAGGGGTGTCGCAGTTTTCTCAGCAACTACTCATCACAGATGCTTGAAATTTTAGCACACTCTTTGTTGAGGCATGCCATATAATGGGATTCATTTTTGTACGAATCTGATGTCAACTTCCTGTTTATCCGTGCGTCTGTCCATACCATACATAGCAAATTTTCGCCGCAGTTTTCTCAGCAACTACTCATCGCAGATGCTTGAAATTTTAGCACACTCTTTGTTTAGACATATCATATGGTGGGATTCATTTTTGTATGAATCTGATGTCAACTTCCTGTTTATCCGTGCATCTGTCTGGACCATGCATAACAAATTTTCATGGCAGTTTACTCAGACTCATTGCAGATGCATGAAATTTTTTCATACTCTTTGTTTGAGGCAAGCAATATGATGGGATTCATTTTTGTATGAATCTGATGTCAACTTCCTGTTCGTCCCTGTGTTTGTCCGTAAATGAACCTGTGTATATTCACATCAGAGTGTATATTCACATCAGAGCGGGGGGGGGGGGGGGGGGGGGTATTACTAGTGAGCATTGGCTCACAGATTTCTTGTTTTTAAGGACGCAAGAGACCTTCCTCAATTACAGATAAATTTCCACAAAACCTCATGCTTTTTCTATTTGCATTGAAACCTGTTTTTGCCCAAAAATTTGGGGTATGTCACCAGGCTATTTATAGAGTTAGAATAAATTGGATTATCCTTATTATACAAGTAGCATGCAAAAAAGCTATTGAATGCTATAAATAAAGTCAAAGTATATATTTTCCATTGAAACTATATATCCAGATGGGAAAGTATGATATAAAATGAAATTTAATTTTTTAAAGCCATGTTTCCAGGCTATTGAAGAAATTTTCTATAGAAAATGTTATTTTTCTCATTGTAACTGATCGAGTTATCTCTCTTTGAAAAAAAATAAATGAGATACAAATGCAGTGGAATAGAATCTGTATGTACATCATGGATAATTTTTCAAATCAGAAACATGTAGTCATTATATTCATATAACAATATCTTTCTAAACTTCTATAAAAGATCAACAGAAAATCACCAACTGTGCAAGTGTATTACTCACAATATTAAGCAAGTGGTCATTTACAATGCATAAAATACTGATGTAATGACTTGATAATTTTGCAATTTGATGTTACTCTGACCTTACCCATGGTTTTTTTTTCTGACTAGATAAACTTTATGCTATTCACAGGATCTCTCTGGTGAGCAATACAGAGATGGTCATAATGAAGACCAGAAGCTGCAATTTTGTTAGCTGTGAATTTGGATAAAATATAATCATCTACAAGATGTTTCAATGAAGAAGCAATTTCTACTCATTACAATTGCATAATTTTCAATAACAAACTCAACACTGAAGCTGTGTTTCTTCATCATCCCTCTGGATATCTCAAGATGAAGCACAAGTCGTTGTAGAGCTTGGGAATCTGCTAGGGCATCATGGGCATCATAATGTGCTGTACATAAATCTTTCAAAAGTTCCACTTGTTTGTAAGATTTTCTGTTGGGAACTGCTTCTCTGAATAGAGGTTATGCAGACAATAACACTGGAGTCAAATTTAGCATTGTGAGCAACTAGCACTATGTTTGAAAAATTTTTTCAACCATGCAACAAATGTTTTCATAGAATTCTTGGTATTCTTACATGGCACATGCATTCCATTCTTGAACATCAAATTCTATTTCACAGCACACCCGACACAGCAGTGGCAGAGGGTGAAATGGACTGAGTAGATGGAAGAACAAACTGTGAACATGATTCTTTAGAAACATATGCACCAATCTGGGTGACTTCACAATTTTTACCTAAATCATAAGGAAAAGGAATTACACATCAATATGTCACAAACAAAAAACATACACTTTTACATTACAAATTTATTATTCAGGAAAAAATGAAGCAGTTGCATAATTATTCTAGAAATAATGCTTCAGTTCCATGCATTACTTCTGTGTCAATATATGAACACTTACCAAGACCTTAGGGGTGGGACGATACACATATCTTGCGATATGATACGTATCTCTATACATATAACATGAAACGATATGAATCTCAATATGATAAATAAAACTATAAAAAAAAAATTCTATTTCATGTATATCAAATTGTATGTGCTTTGAAATTAATACTTTAAGTTCATCAGTATCTTTGACTAAAAATTTATCAAAAAAAATATTACAGGAATGTATTTCCAAATGTTTATAAAAAAGTTGACTTTTCAAATAATTGTGTAGTTCATCAAGAACATTGACTAAAAATTCATTTAAAAAAGATAACGTACATTATTATAAATTGCTGAAAATCTGTATCCAAGTTGAGTTTTCAAAAAAAATTTAATCCACAATTTGTTTTAAAAATTTCAAATACTGAACTTGTCTTGTCCCATCTTCCGAGGATGCTTAAAAGTGAAAATGTTTTACCCCTTATCGACGACTTACTAGTTCTAAAGTGTGTTTTCAATATCAATATCATTTCTTCGCTTCGTACAAGCCGCCATTTTCCAAGGACAACTACTTTCATTTTTAATTTTTTGATAGGTCATACCGATATTTCAACGCATGTATCATAAACTGTATCTTAGCAGAAAATATCGGTATGTATCAGTGTATCAGAATATCGTCCCACCCCTACAAGACCTGTAGTTTCCAAATCAAAATAAACAAATGTGCACTGGTCGTGAGCAATAGGAGTAGACTGGGGTTTTCTCAGGGGTGGTGGTATCTCTGTTATGTTTTCCATGTCTTCTTCATTGTTGTTTAGATCAACGCATGTTTTGTATGTAGTTCCCTCCCTAATCTCTGATGACTCTTGTGACTTCTTGGAATCTATTTTCTTCATTGCCCTGTTTTTCTTGTAAGCTGCTGTATCTTCTCTTTCCTTGTCTCGTTTCCTTTTCAAGTCTGTTTTCTTTGCACTGGAACTAGTGACTTGTCCAGGAGAAAGAAGCAACTTCTCATTTACCTGAAAAGAAAGAGGATATAATATCTTCATTACATTGAAATACATGTGTTTACTGTATTGTCTTGTAGATATAGTATTGTTATAATTGTGTGCAGTAATGAAATATACAAATTACTATACTATATACTTGTCCTATATTTTTCTGTGCCACAGCAACAGCTATACGAAAGTCATTACTCTCGGAGCCAGAGTAGAAAGTGGACTTTGGTGTTTTACTTGCAACTGTATTGTTGAAACTTTCATTTGCCTGAGTACTTCCTAAGTTGATCAATTTTTCAGCCTGCGATAAGTAGAATCCAAAGAGAGATGAGAGATCAGATTTCAAGTGTTGGTTAGAAAGGTACGATGATAAGGAAGTTACTGTGGCTTGTAGGTTTCAGGAGAAGAGAGAAATCCACACCTGGCATCACATACGCTGTGGTCTCCATAGACATGTGGTGTTATGGCCTCCAGATTTTTCTTTAGACTGATCAAATCTTCTTGATTTTGACTGATGCAGTATTTGAAACACTTGCTGATATGATTTATGGTTTTGGTATTTAGTTCTTTCTAAAAATAGAAATTTATGTGAAATATCTTCAAAACGCTACTCCTCCTACAGTTTTGGTCTGATTTCAATATAACTTGGCACACAAGTAGACTACACCAATATACATAATTCTGTATATAGGTCTTTGATTTTTATAAATGATGTTGCCATGGTTATTAAAAATAGAAATTTCTGCAAAATTCTTTCAAAACACTACTCCTCCTACAGTTTTAGTCTGATTGCAATAAATCTTTCCACAAAAAGAGACTTAACTAAGGATTATTTTTCTATTTATTGCTGTTGCAAAGTTTCAAGTCCAAGTGCTTCTTTTCTTTTCCATTATTCTAAGTAGAAACCAGTAGAGCTATGCAGGTATGTTAAGGCAGTAGACACATCAGAATTCAGCAATTTACACTGTTTTGTAAAATGTAACATTGATAAATCGGGAAAGTCATAAGTAAAACATTTACTCTCATTATCCATTTTATAGACGTCAGTCTTAAACTAAAGGAAGCACTCTACCACAACGTCATCATGTGACATCTATTAATAGAAACAGATGCCTTAATGAAAAAATGAAAAGTTCAACACTACCCGGGGATAATTAATTTCTATTTGTAAATATAGTTATTCAAAATCATCTCTGGACCTTGAAAACTCAGCTAGTATGTTAAGGAATGCCTGGGTTTACATTTGTGAGGCACCGTGTAGCAAGTATCATTGTGACGTCAATAGAATTTCACCAAGTAATAGAAATAAATTATGCCGCATGATGATATGTAAATAAAAGGTTGAATGCATTTGTTTTATCTATTATTTATTAGGGAATGCAAAATCTCAACAAATAATCACAATACTGCCGAGTATTTAGAAACAAATCTTATGTCATGTATGACATCATTGGTCTTGACGCAGTACAAGTGATCTAGAGGAGTGGACCCATTTGTTAAATAATTACAAACATGCTTAATTAGGGCCCCGCTCTGCAGGTGCCCTATCGTGATGAGTCTGTCAATCCAACCATCCGTCCTTCCGTCCATCCGAGATCACTTGTCTGGAGCATATCTTCTCTCTTTTGGCCCAATCTCGCTCATACTTCACCCACAGAGTGTTTTTAGGTAAAGAGTGTGCAGTGACCCTGACCCATGTTTCTAGGTCTAAGGTTAAGGCCATAGTAGAATTATTTGAAAAATCCTTGTCCGGAGCATATATTCTCTCCCCTTGGTCCATTGTGGCTCATACTTCACTCACAGAGTGCCACTGGTCAATGGATATGCAGTGACCTTGAATGACGTTTCTAGGTCAAGGTCAAAAATAGCCTATCTGTTTAAATTCTTGTCCGGAGCATATTTTCTCTCTCTTGGCCCAATCTGGCTCATACTTCGCCCACAGAGTGTCTCCTCGTAAAGAGTGTGCAGTGACCTTGAACCATGTTTCTAGGTCTAAGGTTAAGGTCATAGCAGAATTTTATGAAAATCCTTGTCTGGAGCATATCTTCTCTCCCCTTCGTCCAATGTGGCTCATACTTCACTCACAGAGTGCCACTGGTTAATGGATGTGCAGTGACCTCGATCGAAGTTTCTAGGTCAAGGGTCAAGGTCAAAAATATTTTCTCTCTCCTTGGCCCAATCTGGCTCATACTTCACACACAGAATGTCTTTGTTTGTTTATTGTTTAGCATCCCTCTCGAGAATTTTTCACTCATATGGAGACGCCACCACTTGCCAGTGGAGAGCTACAAATTTTGACCTATACTCGGCACTTAGGGCCATTGAGCAGTGAGGGATCTTTTTCGTGCCAGCACCTACTGTGACACAGACCTCAGTTTATACGGTCTCATCCGAAGGACCGGTCTCCATGTCCCACAGTGGGATTCGAACCCGCTACATAAGGATCAACTCCTTACTCCGCGACTCTAGAGCGAGCGCTCAATCACTGCACCATGGGGGCGACCAGAGTGTCTTTGGGTAAAGGATGTGCAGTGACCTTGAACCATGTTTCTAGGCCTAAGGTTAAGGTCTTAGCAGAATTGTATGAAAAATCCTTGTCCGGAGCATATCCTCTCTCCCCTTGGTCCAATGTTGCTCATACTTCACTCAAGTGCCACTGGTCAATGGATGTGAGGTGACCTTGAACGAAGTTTCTAGGTCAAGGGTCAAGGTCAAAAATAGGCTACCTTACATTTTCATGATTGTTGCTGAAAGCGGAGCCCTTTGAGATGGCCACCATCGCAATGATATCTAGTTAAATACAAAATCAGCATCAATATTTAGATCTAACAATTAAAATGGAAAACAAAGCATTTCTTAAAAACAATATTGTTTATGTTAGTAATCTGTCAAGACCTTATAAAGCTGCACAGTGTTGGAGAATGCAAAAAATATTGTTAATACGATAATCATATTCCCGATGAACCTCAAAAGTGCAAGGGCATACACTAGACTGTTCATGCTGAAATACAAAATATCAATTGCTAATATCATCTTTATTCTAAGAAGTGCTTGGAGTTGATTTTGCTCCGAAGAATTTTTAAAAAATTCATTACAATATAGAGGCGAAGTGGAAATTTTTTCCTCATATGCACATTATCGGCAAAATTATGAGTACTTCCTAAACAACACAAACTAGCTCCCAGCACTTTTCAGGTAAAGAATGTAAACCTCTTTTAATGTGTATCAATTTTTATGGCCAGAAACAGGTGAATTCCCTTGCACTAGTGTGATTTTCTACATTCAGCCAAACAATTCTATTTTTATGCTAGTCATGTGAAAAACAGCTGATACATGTCATGTAACTGGCACTAAGTACAACACAAACCTATTCATTATAGGTAACTATGTTACTTTTTCTATAAATTTATAGTTACTATTTTTATAGTGATTATGAAATGCAATACATATTGAAAGGGTATTATGGTCACATTTTCAATTACCATCCTTAACATAGCTGAGAAGTGCTGCTAGAATCCTACACTACTATCACAGAAATAATTATTCCACACTTTCAGATGAAACCTTACCAAATTTTTACATTTGTATATAACAGAAAAAAGTTTTCATCAAATTCCCATTAACCACACGATTCTAGCAGCACTTTTCAAGAAATATATATTAACAACTTTCAATAGAAACCAAACTCAGGTTTCAAAGTATGCGGCTTAGTGTTGAACTTTGGCATCTTTGTTTTAACAAACAACAGAGGCAAGGCTGATCAGATGCAAAAACACTGTGTGCCTTCATTACACAAAGAAATTGTAAATATAATTCAAAGTACCTTATTCATAAGTTTTAATTCCACATGAATCACACATGATATTCATGTAAAATGCTTTTAAACTTCTACTTCATATGTTTGTTTCTATGAATTCTCGTTACGTTTCATTTTCACTCTTCAAATATTGATCAACAGCTTTGACGTCATGGGTTTGGTATTTAACCCCCGTGACAAATACATAGCTATTCATACCACCCAGAAAGGACAAGATTTTGTTTATAGTAAACTTTTGCATGTTTCCATTCATTTCTATGACCTCATATCAATCTTAGATATACATTTTAAGAAATCGTTATCTATTACTTTCACATCATATAGCTTACTATGACATCATATTGTAAAGGCAAGAAGAATATCTGGGTGTAGCCTTATTATACCTGTGTACATTCTTTTCAGAGACTACTGGTTTCAATTAGACTGCATTTGTTATTGATAACTCTGTTAACAGTGTGCAAATTCCTCATCTCCATCACTGAATTGTCACCTTTGGTGTCAGAGCAGTAGTTTGTCGAAATCCATTTGAAAAGGCATATTGTCGTTTATTAATTTCAACTCTCAATATCACTTAAAATACGCATACAACAACGTTTATTGAATTCAGTATTTCAGTAAAGGTTATAAAAAATATTTTTCATTAAATTACAATTTTTTATGAATATACAATAAGTCCTGTAACACACGATGAAGTCCTTTGCACACGAAGAAAAATTTATACAAAATATTACATGACTTGATGATATTATTTATTTACATGCATGGAGGTAATTATTAGGGCCCTGCTCTGCGGGCGCCCTATAGTGATCAGTCCGTCTGTCCGTCCATCCGTCTGTCTGTCCAAGATCTCTTGTCCGGAGCATATCTTCTCTCTCCTTGGCCCAATCTTGCTCATACTTCACCCACAGAGTGTCTTTGGGTAAGGGGTGTGCAGTGACCTTGAACCATGTTTCTAGGTCTAAGGTCAAGTTCATAGCAGAATTATATGAAAAATCTTTGTCTGGAGCATATCTTCTCTCCTCTTGGTCCAATGTGACTCATACTTCACTCACAGAGTGCCACTGGTCAATGGATGTGCAGTGACCTTGAACAAAGTTTCTAGGTCAAGGTCAAAAATAGCCCCTCTGTTTAAACTCTTGTCCAGAGCATATTTTCTCTCTCCTTGGTCCAATCTGGATGATAGTTCACCCACAGAGTGCCTTTGGGTAAAGAGTGTGCATTGACCTTGAACCATGTTTCTAGGTCTAAGGTCAAGGTCATAGCAGAATTATATGAAAAATCCTTGTCCGGAGCATATGTTCTCTCCTTTTGATCCAATGTGGCTCATACTTCACTCTCAGAGTGCCACTGGTCAGTGGATGTGCAGTGACCTTGAACAGAGTTTCTAGGTCAAGGGTCAAGGTCAAAAATAGCCTCTCTGTTTAAAATCTGTGTTCGGTGCATGGTTTCTCTCTCTCAAGTCCAGTCAGCCTCAAACTTTACCAATTGACTTAGGGCACAGAACATTTGTGATTTTCCTTCCATATTTGATATATATGCAACAGTTTTCATAGAGGATATGCAACATTTCTGATTTTTGTGTCGCTTTTTAATAGAGGGTATAGAGCACTTGTGATTTTCTTGCCATTTTTTATTATAACAAGGTTGACATAGAAGCCCTTTTAATAGACACAAACAACACATACCTTAATAGTACACAAGTGTTCCTCTTCAAAATAAACCCTTTTCAACTACTTTACTTTTTCATGTTTGTTGCTGAAAGCAGGGCCATTTGAGATGGCCACCATCTCAATGATATCTAGTTTCATTAGAGGACAGGGGGTGGCCAGAGAGAGGGGGGTTATGATCCCTAAATATACCATTTAATATGTTATAATACAAAGGCGGCTTTGGGGTTTCCAATTTTATTAGCTCTTCTGAGCCAAAGGCTCACAGAGCTAATGCTATGGCCATTTTGTGCGGTGTGGGTAAACTTTTTAGAATATGGGCCATAACTCAAGAACCCCTAGGCCAATTATTATCAAATTTGTCACAGGGTATCCTTGGCCCAAGGGCTCCTATTTATACTAAAACTAGGGTTGTGACCCTTAAACAAGGGGAGATAATTAGGAAAAAAGAAACAAAAGTACTGGTTGCTAAAAAATCTTCTTCTCAAGAACCAGTGGACAGATTGTCACCAAACTTACACAAAAGGATGAGGATATGTTGAAGATTAAAAATTGTTCAAGGCATCACCATGGGGCAAAGGGCGTGGTCTCAAGGTCACTTCAAAGTTGACCAAAAATTACATTTTATTAAAATATTGATATTTTGCTTACTAGGATCATGAAATCTTGTCAGTTGATGCATCTAAGGACCTCAATCATGCTGACTCAAAAGTGGGTCACGGTGACCTACTTTTCAAATTTTGTGGCCATTCTTTTTCAAAATGATTCAGAGGCATATTTTGAACAATTTAAGACCTATGATCATCAAACTCTATCAGTTGATGTATCTTGGGACCTCAGAGTACGTCAACTAAAAAGTAGGTCACCTTGACCTACTTTTTGAATTTTATGGCTAATCTTTTTCAAAAAAATTAAGGTCATTAATTGGAATACTGAGAGGTTTAGAATCATTAAATCTTGTAAGATGATCCCTCTTGGGGCCTTAAAACATATTTATTAAAAATTAGGTCAATTTATATGACTATAATCAAATATTTCGGGTACTAATTGGCTTAGAATCATCAAACTTTGTCAGTTGATGCATCTTGGGTCTTCGGAGTAGGTCGACTGAAAAGTAGGTCACCATGACCTACTTTTAAAAATTTTATGGCTTTGATTAAATATTTCGGGTACTAATTGGCTAAGAATCAACTTTGTCAGTTGAAGCATCTTGGGTCCTCAGAGTACAACAGCTGAAAAGTAGGTCACCGTGACCTACTTTCAAATTTTTATGGCTGTATTTAATATTTTCAGGTACTATTTGGCTTAGAATCATCAAAATTTGTCAGTTGATGTGTCTGGGGTGCTCAAAGTATGTCATCTGAAAATTAGGTCACTGTGACCTACTTTTGAAATTTAATGGATATAATTTTAAAAATATTTTAGGTATTAATTGGCTTAGAATCATCAAACTTAGTTGATGCATCTAGGGTCCTCAGAGAATGACAAGTGATGAGTAGATCACCATGACCAACTCTCAGGTACTAATTGGCTTAGATTCATCTTGAGTTCTCAGAGTGTTTCATCTAAGATGTAGGTCATGATGACCTACCTTTGGAATTTCAAGGGTTTATCTAAATATACAGGATACTTAGAGACTTCGAATAGAAGTGATATGTTGTACAGTTTATCCAAAGAGCGATTCAATGCCCTTGGGCCTCTTGTTATTCATGAAACATTCAAATTTTTTCATTGTAACAAAACTTTTTTCCCATAAAATAATTCTCAATATACAAATGCTTTTTATATATATGCAATGTGAAATGCAATATAATCATGGTACTAAATATGTCATGAATGCCGTTACAAGTTATGACCAGATCTTTTACTTTCCAAAGAGGGTCATGACCTTCTTTTTACATGTTGAAAGTTGGCAAGTATGTTGCCCTAAACGATTACATGTACCTATGACCATAGGATGTGTCATTTTATTAAACAAAGGTCAAGGTCACATTTAGAAAATTATATATTGGTACTAGGAAAATTTACAGTAGGGGTATAATTTTGTGTGTTCATTGGCAATACCTCTAGTTTTTATTGACTTAGGTTTGTTAAAAGTTTTTGGGTTTTTTCATTGAAAATTCTTGCATATTAAATATGCTGTATTCATTGTATTTTTTGTCCCCCGCTTTCACTGAAAGTCAGGGATATTAATTTTGGTCTGTCCTTCCGTCTGTATTTCTGTCTTTAACACTTTCGTTTCTGTGCAATATCTTGAGAAACCTTTGAGCTTTTGCAATGAAATTTTAAATAACAACTTTCTGTGGCCTTAGAAAGGCCCCTATTGATTTTGAGGTCAAAAGGCTAAAGGTCAAGGTCATAAATTGATAGAAAAAAACTGTCTGTTTTAACACAGGTTTCTGTGCAATATTTCGAGAAGTCATTAAGCTTTTGCAATGAAATTTTACAACACAACTCCCTGTGGCCTAAGGAAGACCATATTAATATTGAGGTTAAAAAGGTCAAAGGTCAATGTTGTAATTCATACATTCTCTCTGTGTGTAACACTATTGTTTCCGGGCGATATCTCAAGAAGCTTCTGAGCTTTTGCCATTAAAAATTATACTCTCTATGGACCCGCCCCTCTAAAAGTGTCCTGCCCCCCTTATTTTGATCATTTTTTTTTCCTCAAATGAAATTCTTGGCATCAATCACGCTCCAAGTTTTAGAGTTACTCCCCGTTTGTATGAAAAGTCGTTTGGCACTATTTTTAGCACATGTGGAGAGTCATTACATGTAATACAGGTTGTCATGGACTTTATGTTCTAATTACGTCTATTAAAACTGTTTAGTATTAAAAGGCTAAATTAGACATGTGTAAATTTTTGACAATATCCAACGTAAATATATGCATATATTTGCATTTGATTTGTATCAAAGTTAAGCAGTTTGTTAGTATAGGGGTAGGATTCTCGTTTTGGATGGGGGTCCTGGGTTCAATTCCCAGATGGTCCTGTATTTTTTTTTTCTATGAAATTCTTTTCCATTTACTAAATGATAGCATTCAACATATGAAATAAAGAATTTATGACATCTGCCGTGTACAAATCTCCTCATCAAATCATTGTTACAGTGTGATAATTATATTATATAAAAAGAATCTTCTGTACACATTTTTAGCTCACCTGAGCCGAAGGCTCAAGTGAGCTTTTCTGATCGAAATTTGTCCGTTGTCTGTCGTCGTTGTTGTCATTGTCGTTGTTGTCATAAACTTTTCACATTTTCATCTTCTTCTCCAGAACTACTGGGCCAATTTCATTCAAACTTGGCACAGAGTATTCTTGGGTGAAGGGGATTCAAATTTATTCAAATGAAGGGCCACGCCCTCCTCCAAGGGGAGATAATTACAAAATAGTGAAAAATTAATGGCATCATTGAAAAATCTTCTAAAGACCCAATTAGCCAGGAAAGATGAAACTCATGTGGAATCATTGTCAGGTAGTGTAAATTCAGATTTGTTCAAATCATGACCCCCGGGGGTAGGGTAAAGGCCACAATGGACGATCAAAGTTTTACAAAGCAATATATAGGAAAAATCTTCTTCCCAAGAACAGCAAAGCTATGATTGGTCACATTTACATGGAAGCATCCTCAGGTGGTGTAGATTCAAGTTTGTTCAAACCATGACCCCCGGGGGTAGAATGGGGCCACAATGGAGAATCAAAGTTTAACATAGGAAGATATACACATTGTAGTAAAATTTTCAAAAATCTCCTTCTCAAGAACAGCAAAGCCATGATTGGTCATATTTATATGGAAGCATCTGCAGGTGGTGAAGATTCAAGTTTGTTCAAATCATGACCTCGGGGGTAGGGTGGGGCCACAATGGATGATCAAATTTTACATAGCAATATATAGGAAAACCTTCAAAAAATCTTCTTCTCAAGAACAGCAAAGCTATGATTAGTCATATTTATATGGAAGCATCCTCAGGTGGTGAAGATTCAAGTTTGTTCAAATCATGACTGCCGGGGGTAGGGTGGGGCCAGAATGGATGATCAAAGTTTTTCATAGGAATATATGAGAAAAATCTTTAAAAATCTTCATGAAAACAGCAAAGCAATGATTGGTCATTTTTTTGTGAAAGTATCCTCAGGTGATGTAGATTCAAGATTGTTCAAATCATGACCCCTGGGGGGTAGGGTGGGGCCATAATGGACAATCAAAGTTTAATATAGGAGTATATAGGAAAAATCTTCAAAAATTTTCTTCTCAAGAACAGCAAAGCTGTGATTGGTCATATTTATATGGAAGCATCCTCAGGTGGTGTATATTCAAGTTTGTTCAAATTATGACCTCTGGGGGTAGGGGGGCACAACGGATGATCAAAGTTTTACATAGGAATATATAGGAAAAATCTTTTAAAATCTTCATCTCAAGAACAGCAAAGCTATGATTGGTTATATATATGTGAAAGTATCCTCAGGTGGTGTAGATTCAAGTTTTTTCAAATCATGACCCCCCAGGGATAGGTGGGGCCACAATGAAAGTTCAAACTTGTAGGGAAAAAAGTCACAGTCAAAAAAAAATATTTTAGCATCCTTAGTGTAGATTCAATTTTGTTCAATTCATAACCCCCACCCCACCCCCAACCCACCCCCCACTCCCTTTTAGGGGTAGGTCGGGACCACTTATGCATTTAAGATTTTCATTTTTGCTTTTTTCCTAGCCACAGTGCTCAGGTAAGCAATGTGGCCCCTGGGCCTCTTGTTAAGAATAAGCAATCAAATATCTATATATCCATATTGGCATTTTCTATTCCCTTCAGTATATACATTTCATAACTCTGCACAAATCCAGGGGGGGGGGGTTAGACCCCCTCACTTCTAGATCTGCGCATGCTCTTCTTTTTTCCTTAAGCGAGGGACACAAATTCTCTGAATTAGCTTGATTTTTATATCTTTTAAATCTGATGAAATAAAATTCCTGAACTAGAATCACAGACATTGTTATAGGGAGGAAAGAAACAGAAATGCAGACTGTCCTGTGTGTAGTGCCAATTTGAATAAGCTTGGACAACGCCTACCCTATGCACATTGTGCAAATTCCAAATTGATTTGTTCAATTTCAGGCCTTCCACTCAATGAAAACAATCCTCCAATGGCATTACCTAATGGACATGTATACGGCTACAATGTAAGTATACAATTTCCTTCTATTGAAAGCATAGTGCTTAAGTATGAGTTGTCCAAAACAGTGATTCCATGAAAATTGCCCAATTTGTACAGAATCCAGACTTGTAAAATAATGTAGGAAAATATTTAAGTTTTATTAGGGCCCCTCAAGGATTTGTGGGTGCCCTATAGTAATCACTGTCTGTCCATCTGTCTGTCCTGTCATTCTTCCATCCACAAATTTTCTGTTTTTTTTTTTCTAATAACTTTTTTTAGGGTTGACCAATTAAGTTCAAATTTGGTATGTTGGTTGAATAGGCAGTAAAACATATTTTGATGCTAAGTTTGGTTCTCTTTGTCACCCGGTTTGGAGCTGGGATGGTGGGGTAGATTCCTTAACTTTATGTAAGAGTGAATGTGCAAAGAGAGATAACTGCTGAAAATGTTCCTATTGTAAACTATGAAACCTGCAATGAGTCTCTTGGGATTAATTAACTTTCCTCTTGAAGAAAATCCAAAGCATTTATCGATCTTTATCTATCACAATGAGATTAATTAACACCTCTGCAAATGAAGTTTGTTTTGAAGTTAAGGTCAATTCTGAATGATGTTTACATTCTCTGTTCATATTTTATTTTGGTAAAATACACAATGAGTAATGATTTTATTGAATTCTAAAAACAAGATATAGAAAAAGATATATTTTTTATTATTTTTTTTTCTTTTTTTTCCTTTTTTTCTGCCTTATGTAAATTCAAGAATACTAGTTATTTTAACAGGTATTCAGATAATAACTTCATAAAATCAATGCTGAAAAAGTTCTTATTGTGAACTTAGAAGAAAAGGTTGAGAGAGAGAGAGAGAGAGCAGTATAATTAATTCCCTGGGATTGATTATCTTGCTGGTTGCAGAAAATTTTAGAGGGTTTATTAATATCTTTCTGTCACTTTTAGATTAATTAACAGCTTTGTCTGCAACTGATGTTTGTTTTGAAGTTAAGGTCAAGCCTGGGTGATATTTGCATTCACTGAAGGCTGGCATTTTAGAAAACACATGCTTCATTCTTCTTTAAATATACATTAAATTGAGTTATTGTCTCCCGCGTGGTGCAGTGGTTAGAGCGTCTGCTCTAGTGTTGCAAAGTAAGGAGTTGATCCTTTCGTCGCGGGTTCGAATCCCACTGTGGGACGTGGAGACCGGTCCTTCGGATGAGACCGTATAAACCGAGGTCCCGTGTCGCAGTAGGTGCTGGCACGAAAAAATACCCTCACTGCTCAATGGCCGTAAGTGCCGAGTATAGGACAAAATTTGCAGCTCTCCACCGGCAAATGGTGGCGTCTCCATATGAGTGAAAAATTCTCGAGAGGGACGTTAAACAAAATAAAATCAATCAATCAATCGAGTTATTTTTAAGATATGATGTTTTTTACTGCCTTATGTAAATACAAGGATACTATTTACAGGTTGTTGGATATTTTGGAATTATCTTGAAATTTATAAATACATTTGCTGTTGCTTATTTTTCTTTATATAATTTTAAATTTTTGTAATCAAGTTAAATTCTCATCCCCTAATCTGCAGGGCCCTTGCTGACTGGTCAGATTTCTAGTTTCCCTTTGTTTCATTCACAAGTATGGTGTATAATTCAATAATATTTTGCCATGATATACAGTATATCATGACATAATAGATTTTCCATTGTCTCTCATCATTGTCATAAACTTTTCACATTTTCATCTTCTTTTTAAGAACCACTGGGCCAATTTCAACCAACTTGGCACAAAGTATCCTTGGGTAAAGGGGATTCAAGTTTGTTCAAATGAAGGGTCACACCCTCTTCCAAATGGAGATAATTAAGAAATGGTAATAAATTGGGTGGGGTAATTTAAAAATCTTCTTTTCAAGAACCACTGAGCCAGAAAAGATGAAACTTAGACACAGTGTAGATCCAAGTTTGTTTAAATCATGACCCCTGGTGCAATTAAAGTTTTACATAGGAAAATATAGGATAAATCTTTTTAAAAAATCTTCGCAAGAAGAGCAAAGTCATGAATAGTGATATATGCTGGAACTCCCAAACATTGAACTCTCTTTATTTGAAAAATCCATTAGTTTAAATTTAATTTAGTTTCCCTTAGAAAATTGGTACAGTTTTTTTGTTGAAAATACTTGTTTGTATTTGAATTGGTTAAATTGAAAATCTCTGCAAATTTGAAGTGATTTTGAGGTCCGCTAAACACAAAGTATGTTTTTTGGTAACGGTTACAGTGAAGTCACAAATTGTGATGCGTGGACACAGGTGACTGATTATAAACGAAGTCTAGCACAGATAATTTTTTTTCTAACACAGGTAAGTTGATATTGGTGGACTTGTAAAAATTCAATTATGTTTTGTATAAATAAAACAATTGAGCATTGTTGCAACCACTATTGAAAGAACACCCACTATTGAAATAATCATTTCAATAGTGGTTGAGATTGCTTTTCAAAACCAAAAACAGGTAAAAACTACTATTGAAATAACATTCACTAATGAAATAATTATTTCAATAATTTTTTTTTTTTTTTTCAATAAACCATTATTAAACAACGCCCACTTTTGAAATAAAAATTAGGATCAATTGATTTTTTATATCAGCAAGGATAAGTGTAGGCAGTGTGACCCAATGTCTCTATTGTCTATGAAATATACATACATAAATCTAAATGAAGAATAAATAAATATACCGATTTTCTTGTGATTATCATTATCTTCAGCAGATTTATTATCTCACATGTATGTAAAAGGAAATTATTCATGAAGAAAAAAGTACATATAGTAGGTTTTATTTCAATGTTACACCCACTATTGATATGACTCGCTATTTAACGAGGCCGATTCTAAAAGCACAGCTTTTTAGTTTCATGCAGTCATAGGTGCAACATAACACCTATCCATCTGTGACATTCATGGGTCTCAAAAATGTGCTTTTAAGATAATAATTAGGAATAAACGCTGAAATGGCTTTCACGACATCACTGTTTTCTGGTTCTGATAGCAATGCATGATGCTGAAGAAACTTGCTAACTTGCTTGGACATTTTATTAAAAACTGTTGACAGAACATCAAAAGAAACATACCAGCAATCTAAACATGGTTTTTTTTTACCAAAATAATCCATCTCCACCAATATATATACAAACTGTATGCCATAATATGGCAAATTTAGAGGTATTGGGTATTGGAAAAAATGAAATTTGTAATATTTCCTAGACCAAACCAGATGGTAAACTTTTTTTGAGTTTCCACAATTTGGTGCCTTTTTACAATAACTTTCATGTATTTGACTAAAAAGGAAATCCCTAGGGCAGAAATACAAAAGTATGGGGAAGATGTGATAATTTGGCCCTTTTCCAACAAATTCCAATAGGTTCCAATAGTTAAATTTGACAACTTTTGAGATACCCCCCTAAGAAATCGGGATGGTAAACATTTGATTTTTTATCTTAAAATAATTAGTATAATAGTAAAAATTCATTTAAGAAATTTTTTCAAAATATCTAGGGTAGAAGTAATTAGACTCGGCCTCGTTAAATAATTATTTTAAAGGTAAGCATTATTTAAATACTTTGTGGAAAAGCGGTTTTGGTTCTTAAATGCATTCTCATCCACTCCTAGAATGATTATGCCATTAGTCAATGTTATTTCAATAGTAATTGCAATATGGTTTTGCCTTTGAAATGCATTTTTAACTACTATTGAAATAATTATATCATTAGTAACATTATTTCAATGGTAGTTGCAACCCGTTTTTGCTTTTGAAATGCAGCCTCAACCACTATTGAAATAAGTATTTCAATAGTAGGCATTATTTCAATAGTGGTTGCAACATTAGTTAACAACGGGCAATCAAAGTTTTCCACAGGAATACATAGGAAAATTTTTTTTAAAATCTTAAGAACAGCTAAGCCATGATTGGTCATATTTATATGAAAGCATCCTCAGGTAGTATAGAATCAAGTTTGTTCAAATTATGACTCCTGGGGGTAGGATGGGGCCACAATGGGCAATCAAAGTTTTCATCGGAATACACAGGAAAAATCTTTAAGAAATGATTAATGATGTTCATAAAGAAGCATTGTCAGGTATTGCAGATTCAAATTTGTTCAAGTCATGACCCCTCAGATGAAGAAGGGGTAGGGGACACAACATGGTATCAAAGTTATACAAAGGAATATAAAGGATATATCAATAAAAGTTTTCTTCTCAATAACAGCAAGATCATGATTTGTCAGAAGCATTTCCAGGTATATTCAAGTGTGTTCAAATCATATCCCTGGGGTAGGGCAAAGCCACAATAGAAGATCAAATGTATAGGAAAAATGTACTTTAGCCATGATTACTCAAATAAATATTGAAGATCCTCAGGTAGTGTAGATTCAAGTTTGTTCAAGTCATCAAACCCCCTCCCCCAAACCACTTTTATATTCAAACTTTGCTCAGGTGAGCGATATGGCCCATAGACCTCTTGTTTCTTTTTCCATCTGCATATTTTTAGCTCACCTGAGCTGAAAGCTCAAGTGAGCTTTTCTGATCACCCATTGTCCGTCTGTCTGTAAACTTTTCACATTTTTAACTTCTCAAGAACCACTGGGCCAATTTTAACCAAACTTGGTACAAAGTATCCTTGGGTGAAGGGGAATTTAAATTATTAAAATAAAGGGCCAAGTCCCCTTACAAGGGGAGATAATCAAGAAAAGACAAAAATAGGGTGGGGTCATTAAAAAATCTTCTCAAGAACCACTGGGCCAAAAAAAGCTGAAACTTATGTGGAAGCATCCTGGGATAGTGTAGATTCTAAATTGTAAAAATCATGACCCCGGGGGTAGG
>NW_026889791.1:6157500-6420000 GCF_033153115.1 Saccostrea echinata
AAAACGTCAACTGAAAAGTAGGTCACCATGACCTACTTTTGAATTTATATGACTATAATTAAATATTTCAGGTACTAATTGGCTTAGAATCATCAAACTTTGTCAGTTGATGCATCTTGGGTCTTCGGAGTAGGTCATCTGAAAAGTAGGTCACAGTGACCTACTTTTGAAAATTTATGGCTTTAATGAAATATTTCGAGTACTAGTTTGCTTAGAATCGTCAAACTTTGTCAGTTGATGCATCTTAGGTACTTGGAGTACAACAACTGAACAATAGGTCACCCTGACCTGCTTTTGAAATTTTATGGCTTTATTCAATATCTTCAGGTACTATTTGGCTTAGAATTATCAAAATTTGTCAGTAGATATATCTTTGGTCCTCAAAGTGGTTCGACTGAAAAGTAGGCGTCACCGTGACCTATTATTGAAATTTTCTGGTTTATTTAAATATATCAGGTACTTATTGGCTTAGAATCATCAAACTTTGTCAGTTGCTGCATCTTGGGTCCTCAAAGTATGTCATCTAAAAAGTAGGTCACTGTGACCTACTTTTTAAATTTATGGTTATAATTTTAAAAATATTTTAGGTACTTATTGGCTTAGAATCATCAAACTTAGTTGATGCATCTTGGGTCCTCAGAGAATGATAAGTGATAAGTAGGTCACCATGACCAACTCTCAGTTACTAATTGGCTTAGAATCATCTAGGGATCTCAGAGTGTTTCATCTAAAATGTAGGTCATGATGACCTACCTTTGGAATTTCAAGGATTAATCTAAATATACAGGATACTTAGAGGCTTCAAATAGAAGTGATAGGTTGTACAGTTTATCAAAAGAGAGATTCAAGGCCCTTGGGCCTCTTGTTAATACTGAACTGATTTGTGCTTTTTCCTAGCCAATGTTCTCATATGAACAATGTGGTCCATGGGCCTCTTGTTTCATGAAAGGGGGGACACAAATTTTCTGAATTAGCTTATTATTAAGATCAAATATTAATTTACTCTATCTCTTGCAGTCTCTTTCTGATTTAGCCCGCCTGAATGACGGAAGGGTTGTTTGTCCACGGACAAGAGAGATTTTCCAATTAGATGAGGCAGAGAAAGTGTTTGTAATGTGATAATTAAACCAAAGAAAAAAGAAACATACCATTGTGTTTATCCACTAGACTAATCTTCCTGCATTCTGTAGTGTCTCTTTTGGAATAAAACTTACATTCCTAGGCTATCATGCAGAGACTACACAGGGATAATTGTATGAGCCAATTTACTCAAAAATGGACCCTGACAATCATGTACATGTATAAATGTATCCTTTGAAGAGATAAAACACAACTTGAACCCTAGTTTTCTTCACATTTTGTAAAAATAAGTAAATAAATTACTTTATGTGTGAAAAATTTTACGTATTTTTTTTAATTTTCAGATTTCATGTTCATGAGTACGAAAGCCGGAAAGGCTCATTATTGACAAGATTAAAAAAATTTCACTCATAATAAGGAGGTAATAGAGAGGTTTAAGAAGCTCACATGTACATGTAGGTGTGCTTGTACGTTTAAACTACTAGTCAGAAGTACATATTTACATTATTTTTCTTGTTTAGCAATGTATAACGTGTACTTGTAAGTGTTTTAAATGTAGTAGTACTTATCATTAATAATCCTTAGAAAGCAAATGAAATTTATTATGTATAACACTGTTTTTAATCAGGTCTGGACGATTTCCAAATATGGAAGAGAAGAACGATAACCGTGAAATGCAATAAATACAGAGAATAAACAAGGTGTGAATCATTCTGACCAATCAGATAACGGAATTTAGACAAACCTGTGAGAAAATAAATAAAACACGTGGTTTTAAAGTTTTTTGCTCAAAAGATTTTTTTAGAACAACATCATTGTAAACTTTATGCACATTTAGCAATGATATAGTATATATGACAATTCTACCGTGAACAAACAGGACTTTAAAGCTTAGAATGAATTCAAATTGGATTAAAAATCTGTCACTACGAGGTAGCAATCCCAAAAGTTTAATTTGTGTTAAAAAATTGATATAAATACGGCAGATTTTCAGTTTTTAGAGTCTGACATGAACATGTTTTCGTATGGGAATATAACAGTCCTAATTATTTCCTGAGTGTTTATCACAAAATCATCCATGCAGTTTTTGGTATGCGAGGTAAGATATGGTGATCAGATTCATGTACATTCCCTTTTCTCCACGTTTTTCACATTTCTTATGTCCATTTAAAGTGACACGTACATGTATATAACAAGGTATTCGGCGCTCATGAAACCTGTGTTATTTTAAAACTACATGTAATCTATACAGTGAATACTTGTGTGCAATAGATCTATATGCAGGGTAACTACATGAAAGCGTTATCGATGAAAATCGGACGGCTAAGCAAAATTATATTTACTAACATAGTATATGTTCTGGTAAATGTTGTACTTGATAATAGCTTGACGGTGTGGTCTATTCCTCCGCAAACGATTGCATTGTGTTACATGCATTAATTAAGGTCTTCCGTTTCAGACGGAAGACCTTATAGTGATTCTATTGTTTTTTAAGGTCTTCCGTTCCAGACGGAAGACCTTATAATAGGCCTTTCAACTAATTTTTCAAGTTGCGTATATGGTAAAAAACATTTCATAGATAGATTTATAGGTATAAGAAATTATCAAAAAAGATAATTACTTATGCATATCTTAAATTAAATCATTAAAAAGTTTATTTATTAAAAATTGACTTGTACGATGTTGTGTTTTAAGGACAGGTAACTCAAGTGTAGAAATTGAACAACTAAGTGCTGATTTATGAGTTATCGTTTATAGGAATGACATATAGGCTGCTTCAGTTGGTATTGTTATTTACACAAAAGGGTTCCTTACTTTGTTTTGTACACAAAAGTGTTGACCAAAAGAAGGAGAATGTCTTCACTCTACCTGAAATAACGGGATCAAATGAATGGGGAACAGACTATATTCAAGATTTTTAACTCTCTTTATCAATTGTCATGAAGAAGAAAATATAATGTTATGTTTTTTTTGTGTGCATTTTTGTGCTCCCTATATAAATATATATATTTCTACAAGTAAATGCAACAATTAATTATCTTACTTGTGTTACTAAGCACAAAGAAGAACGACCAAGTATAAAAATTTAATCAGGTTAAAATTTGGAAGGGGGGTAGATTTCACTTTATATTTTAATTTAAAATTTTACTTATATGTAATTAAACAGTGTCCGTAACTACATGGTAAGTAAGTTTCACATTTGTGCTAAATTTTAAAACCACTGGATTTTCCTGACAGCAAAGAAAGACTTGGAAAACGCTAAAAACTGACTTGCTTAAAAACAATTAGATCCCCGGAACTGCTCTAAACAAGTTCCGGTAATGAGTTATCGTTCTTAACATCGAATCCTAGCGGCAGTTTAAAGGCCTATTTATAGTGATTCTACTGTTTCTTCTTTTTCTTTTTATTAAGGTCTTCCGTTTCAGTCGGAAGACCTTATGGTGATTGTACTGTTTATTTTTTTTTCCCCTTTTCTTGTCCCCTCGATTTCTCAGAGATGGCTGGACGGATTTTCTTGAAATTTTCAGGGATGATAGAGAATAAAAATACCCCCAGGTATTTTTTTCATTTTTTCAAGATTCACTTCCTATCGTCAGATATGTCCGATTTCTGTTTTTTTCAAAAATATTTTGTCCCAGTCATATCTCAGAAACGGTAAGAGATTAAGACACCAATTTCTTATGGTTAATAGATCTTGAGGAGTAGGCAAAACCATTTGGGTTAAGAGCATCAGCCGTCACTTCCTGTCGTCACAGGAAGTGATAATAGAAATAAAAAATTTCAACTTTTCTTTTTTGAATCTTTTTTTGCATCACGTTATTGCATTCATTTGTAGTTTCAAATTTGTCAGTCCCACCGGAAACAAAAACGAAAACTTCCGGTTATAAGAGAAAAACTACATAATTTGGGTATTTTTCTTTCCCATAAATATTTTTTATAGATAACGTATTTGAACTGATTTTTACATATGTTATTAAGACTGCAAATGTCTAGAGTAACGTCAAATATCTTTGTAAAGTTCGCTTCCGGTCGCGCGTTTAGATGTCTGTAAAATGAAAAATTGTCGGAGTGAGATCTCAGAAATGGTAAGAGATTTTGACACCAAACTTTTATGAGTAATAGACCTTGAGGAGTAGACAAAACCATTTGGGTTAAGAGCGTCAGTCGTCACTTCCGGTCGTCACAAGAAGTGATCAAAGAAATCAAAAATTTCAACTATTCTCTTTTGGAATAAGACTTGCATCATGTAATTGTATCTTTTTCACAGTTTTGATATGTGTTGGTCCAACCCGAAACAAAAACAACAACTTCCGGTTATAAGAGAAAAACTACATCATAGAGTTTTTGGATTTTTCCATACATATCGCTTATAGATAGAGTTCTTTAAATGATTTTTATATATGTTATTGAGACTGCAGATGTCTAAATTGACGTCAAACATCTTAGTAAAATTCACTTCCGGTTGCGTATTTTCCTGCCCTCAAATTGAGATTTTATTCACCTAATTGCTCAGCACCAGTAAACGACTGAAGTCTAAAACTTTCAGGACTGATGGTCAGTCACCAGTTTTTCTACATCATGTGAAAATCGTACGTTGCCGTCAGTTTCCGTCGTGACCGGAAGCGATGGAAAAAAAGTGAATTTTCCAAGTTTTTTTTTTCTTTTTAGAGAAATGTTTGGCTATTGCAGATGTTAGATAGACTAAAACCATGCAAATCATTTTCACTGGAAGTGCCGGCCTAAAAACCGGAAGTTGTTTCAAACATGAGTAGTTTTTCATGGAAACTTTTAGGGATGATCAGTTGTGAATAATTTAGGTGTAGAATGAACATTTTATTTGTTTGGAGTAATTTCAGTCTTGATGAAGTAAAAAAAAAAACATAAGAAAGTAAATTTATTTCCGGGATTTGATCTTAACCTTTGACCTTGAACTTTGATGACCTTGACCTTTGACCAAAAGGTCAGAATCAATAATTAATTTTAATCCTCTTTCCCCCCTCCCCTTCCCAAAAAAAATTTATAAAAAAGTCAGATTAATATCAGCCTAGAATATTTCTCTAGAACTCATACAACACCTCGGATCGACATAAAATTTCGGGGTTTTGCAGAAGATACCTGAAAGAAAGTTTCCTGAAAAATTGATGGTGAATCTCTGAAGTATATAGAAATTATGAATGTTAACGGTAAACACTACATCTTTTTTCGTATCTGAAATTTAGGTGCCGATGAACATAAAAATTAATTAAAGCTTTTCTCGGTTATTTCTTCAGTTGTTATGAATAGCAGTCGATTCTCTTGATATGATATGATATTTTAATACAAAGCATTCTTGCTTTCTCTAGTATGTGGAATTTATTTCAATTTTATTTATAATTAATATTAATCGAATGAATGTCGAAAAACAGCGATTTTTTCCTAGCAAATAAATTTTCACGCTCCCATTGACACCTTTTTCTTCCTAAAATGCATATCTGAAATTTGATTCATGTTACTTACATTTAATTCAATCCACACAGAGATGCTTATTTTAATCTTACCTATTATTTCAGGATATTCAGTCACATCCGAACCCGATCCTATATTTTCATATATTTGTAAACAAAGTCTCGACACTAAAGTTCTAATGCATCATAGGCTCTGAATGATTAACTCAATGCATTCCAAATATAGACAAACTCAAATATTTTTTTAAACCGAAAATCTGCATTTGCATTATACACCAGTCGTGTTTTTCAATCTATTCAATACTGATTACTACATTGTACAACAAACAAAAGAACACGTGCTTTTATTTCTATTTATTCTTAAACAATTAATTTACACCGGTCTTATAATCCAAAGGTTTTGAGTTTGATCCCTGCTGGGAGAACTTTTTTTTCATTTTCTGTTTTTTTTTTTTCAAACCAATTCACAAAAGAATCAAGAAAACAGAAGACCTGTTACTGCCTAGGCAATAAATATCTAGTTATTCTTATTTTTTGGACTTTCTAATTTTGTGCACGCGATTTCTCCAAGACTATTGGATGGATTTATATTAAAATTTTCAGGAATAGTGTGCTGTAACATGAACTTGATCTATCTGAGAGGAAATTTCGAGATCCACTTCCAGTACCAAGTTACAGACCATTTCACTCGTCAGTTTATTGAATCGTGAGAATATACTGTATCGCCGTTACTTCCGATCGTGACTGGAAGTGATGCAAAAAAGTGAATGGTTAATGGTTAGCGCGTTGGAATTTTCACGCTGATGACCAGGGTTAAATCTCCAGAGTGTCTGAATTTCTTTTATCACTTTATAAGCTTGAATTTTCGTTTTTATTTTCAGAATCGGACGGAAGACCTCTCATTGCTCGCAATGAGTTTCTAGTTATTGTTAAGGTCTTCCGTCTTCACGGAACACCTTATAGTGATTCTACAGTTTCTTCTTATTAAGTCTTCCGTTTTCAACGGAAGACCTATAGTGATTCTACTGTTTCTTATTTTTTTTTTTTTTTTTTTTTTTTTTTTTGACTTTCTAATTTTGTGCACGCGATTTCTCGAAAACTATTCGATGGATTTACATGAAATTTTCAGGAGAGATGTGTCGTAACATGAACTTCACCTATCTGAGAGAAAATTTGGAAATTCACTTCCAGTGCCAAGTTACGGACCATTTTCTGAATTTAAAAAGGCATTTTGTCCGCGGATAATCTCAGGAACGGTAAAAGATATCAATGTGAAACTTTCAGGGATTATAGATCGTGATAGGTACTAGCCGGGTCGCTCCTTTTTTAAATCAATACTTACATCACATTATTGCATCTGTTTTGTAGTTTCGAAATATGTTGGTCCCACCGGAAACAAAAACGACATCTTCTGGTTATAAGAGAAAAACTACATAATTTGAGTATTTTTCTTTCCCATGTCTTTTGTAGATAAAGTATTTGAAATGAATTTTAAATATGTTATTCAGACTGCAAATGTCTAAAGTAACGTCAAATATCTTTGTAAAATTCACTTCCGGTCGCGTGTTTTTCTGTCCTCAAAATGAGAAGTCTGAGCAAGATCTCGGAAACGGTAAGAGATTAAGACACTTAACTTATATGAGCAACAGATCTTAAGATGTAGGCAAAACCATTTGGGTTCAGAGCGTCAGCCGTCACTTCCGGTCGTCACAGGAAGTGATCAAAGAAATCGAAAATTTCAACTTTTCTTTATTTTAATCTAAAATTGCATCACTTTATTACATCTTTTTCACAGATTCGAAAGATGTTGTTCCCACCGGAAACAAAAACGACAACTTCCGGTTATAAGAGAAAAACTAAATAATCTGAGTATTTTACTTTTCCATAAATATTCTTTATAGATACAGTATTTGAAATGAATTTTAAATACCTTATTCAGAGTGCAAATGTCTAGAGTAACTTTTAATATCTTTCAAAAATTCACTTCCGGTCGCGTGTTTTCCTTTCCTCAAAATGAGAAGTTGTCTGTGAGAGATCTCAATAACAGGTAAAAGGTTAAAACACCAAACTTTTATGAGTAATAGACCTTGAGGAGTAGGGAAAAAAACCATTTGGGTTAAACCCGTCAGTCGTCACTTCCGCTTTTCTTTTTTAAATTAAAACTTGCATCGCTTTATTGCATCTCTTTCGCTGTTATGAAATATGTTAAATTTCTCTGGAAACAAAAACGTCAACTTCCGGTTTTAGGAGATAAACTACATTATTTTTATATTTAACTTTCTCATATATTACTTATTGATAAAGGACTTGAAATAATTTTATGTATGTTGTAGATACTGCAAATGTCTAGAGAAAAGTCAGAGATTTTTATAAAATTCACTTCCGGTCGCGTGTTTACCTGTCCTCAAAATTAGAATTTGTTCTCACAATATTGCTCGGCAACAGTGAAAGTTTGAAGTGTAAACCTTTCAGGACTAATAGTCAGTCATCAGTTTATTTGAATCATGAGAAAAACTCGTATCGCCGTTACTTTCGTTCGTGACAGGAAGAGATGTAAAAAAGTGAATGATTAATGGGCACGTTGGATTTTCACGCTGACGACCAGGGTTAAATTTCCAGAGTGTCTGAATTTCTTTTATCATTTTTTAGCTTGAATTTTCGTTTTTATTTTCAGAATCGGACGGAAGACCTCTCATTGCTCGCAATGAGTTTCTAGTTTTTATTATTCTTATTTTTTTCCCCTAAATTTTGTGCACTCGATTTCTCAGCAACTATTCAGTGGTTTTCAATGACATTTTCAGGAATAATGTGCATCTATAGGATCTTGATAAATCTTGGAGGAATTTTGAAAATTTGCTTCCGGTGCCAAGTTATCGACAATTTCCTGATTTTAAAATGAAATTTTGTCGCCCCTTTTTTTCAAGAATTGCTAAAGATGTGAACTGGAGACTTGTTGGAGATGATAGTACATGACTTATAGGTGAACAGAATAACCTTTTCCTTCATGGTGGGCACTTTCGGTCGCTTGCGGAAGTGATCAAAGAAATCGTAAATTTTCAACTTTTTTTTTAAATCAATACTTACATAACATTATTCCATTTCTTTTGTAGTTTCGAAATATGTTGGTTCCACCGGAAACAAAAACGTCATCTTCCGGTTGTAAGAGAAAAACTACATAATTTGAGTATTTTTCTTTCCCATTAATATCCTTTGTAGGTAAAGTATTTGAAATTAATTTCAAATATGTTATTTAGACTGCAAATATCTAGAGTAACGTCAAATATCTTTGTAACGTTTACATCCGGTCGCGTGTCTCTCTGTCCTTAAAATGAGAAGTTGTCTGAGCAAGATCTCGGAAACGTTGAAAGATTAAGATACCAAATTATATGAGCAACAGACATTAAGATGTAGGCAAAACCATTTGGGTTCAGAGCGTCAGCCGTCACTTCCGGTCGTCACGGGAGGTGATCAAAGAAATCGAATATTTCAATTTTTCTTTTTTTATTTAAAAGTTGCATCACTTAATTGCATCTTTTTCGCAGATTCGAAAAATGTTGGTCCCACCGGAAACAAAAAGTCAGCTTCCGTTTATAAGAGAAAAACTGCTTAATTTGAGTATTTTTTTTCCCAAAAATATTCTTTATAGATAATGTTTTTGAAATAAATTTTAAATATGTTATTCAGACTGCAAATGTCTAGAGTAACCTTAAATATATTTCAAAAATTTACATCCGGTCGCGTTTTCCTCTCCTTAAAATGAGAAGATTTCTGCGCGAGATCTCAAAGACAGGTAAAAGATTACAACATCAAACTTTTATGAGTAATAGACCTTGAGGAATAGGCGAAACCATTTGGATTAAACGCGTCAGTCGGCACTTCCGCTTGCCTCAGGAAGTGATCAAATAAATAAAAAATTTTAACTTTTCTTTTTTAAATTAAAACTTGCATCACTTTATTGCATCTTTTTCGCTGTTTTGAAATTTGTTAAATTTCTCTGGAAACGAAAACGTCAACTTCCGGTTTTAGGAGATAAACTACATTATTTTTATATTTAACTTTCTCATAAATATTGCTTATCGATAAGGTACTTGAAATAATTTTATGTATGTTGTAGATACTGCAAATGTCTAGAGAAAAGTCAGAGATTTTTATAAAATTCACTTCCGGTCGTGTTCACCTGTCCTCAAAATTAAAATTTGTTCTCACAATATTGCTCGGCAACAGTAAAAGTCTGAAGTGTAAACCTTTCAGGACTAATAGTCAGTCATCAGTTTATTTAATTCATGAGAAAATCTCGTATCGCCGTTACTTTCGTTCGTGACAGGAAGAGATGTAAAAAAGTGAATGATTAATGGTAAGCACGTTGGATTTTCCCGCTGACGACCAGGGTTAAATTTCCAGAGTGTCTGAATTTCTTTTATCACTTTTTAGCTTGAATTTTCGTTTTTATTTTCAGAATCGGACGGAAGACCTCTCATTGCTCGCAATGAGTTTCTAGTTTTTATTATTCTTATTTTTTTTTCCCCTAAATTTTGTGCACTCGATTTCTCAGCAACTATTCAGTGGTTTTCAATGACATTTTCAGGAATAATGTGCATCTATAGGATCTTGATAAATCTTGGAGGAATTTTGAAAATTTGCTTCCGGTGCCAAGTTATGGACAATTTCCTGATTTTAAAATGAAATTTTGTCGCCCCTTTTTTCAAGAATTGCTAAAGATGTGAACTGGAGACTTGTTGGAGATGATAGTTCATGACATATAGGTGAACAGAATAACCTTTTCCTTCATGGTGGGCACTTTCGGTCGCTTACGGAAGTGATCAAAGAAATCGTAAATTTTCAACTTTTTTTTTAAATCAATACTTACATAACATTATTCCATTTCTTTTGTAGTTTCGAAATAGGTTGGTTCCACCGGAAACAAAAACGTCATCTTCCGGTTGTAAGAGAAAAACTACATAATTTGAGTATTTTTCTTTCCCATTAATATCCTTTGTAGGTAAAGTATTTGAAATTAATTTCAAATATTTTATTTAGACTGCAAATATCTAGAGTAACGTCAAATATCTTTGTAACGTTTACATCCGGTCGCGTGTCTCTCTGTCCTTAAAATGAGAAGTTGTCTGAGCAAGATCTCGGAAACGTTGAAAGATTAAGATACCAAATTATATGAGCAACAGACATTAAGATGTAGGCAAAACCATTTGGGTTCAGAGCGTCAGCCGTCACTTCCGGTCGTCACGGGAGGTGATCAAAGAAATCGAATATTTCAATTTTTCTTTTTTTATTTAAAAGTTGCATCACTTAATTGCATCTTTTTCGCAGATTCGAAAAATGTTGGTCCCACCGGAAACAAAAAGTCAGCTTCCGTTTATAAGAGAAAAACTGCTTAATTTGAGTATTTTTTTTCCCCCATAAATATTCTTTATAGATAATGTTTTTGAAATAAATTTTAAATATGTTATTCAGACTGCAAATGTCTAGAGTAACCTTAAATATATTTCAAAAATTTACTTCCGGTCGCGTGTTTTCCTGTCCTTAAAATGAGAAGATTTCTGCGCGAGATCTCAAAAACAGGTAAAAGATTAAAACACCAAACTTTTATGAGTAATAGACCTTGAGGAATAGGCGAAACCATTTGGATTAAACGCGTCAGTCGGCACTTCCGCTTGCCTCAGGAAGTGATCAAATAAATAAAAAAATTTATCTCTTCTTTTTTAAATTAAAACTTGCATCACTTTATTGCATCTCTTTCGCTGTTTTGAAATATGTTAGATTCCACCGGAAACAAAAACGTCAACTTCCGGTTTTAGGAGATAAACTACATTATTTTTATATTTAACTTTCTCATAAATATTGCTTATCGATAAGGTACTTGAAATAATTTTATGTATGTTGTAGATACTGCAAATGTCTAGAAAAAAGTCACAGATTTTTATAAAATTCACTTTCCGGTCGCGTGTTTACCTGTCCTCAAAATTAGAATTTGTTCTCACAATATTGCTCGGCAACAATAAAGGACTGAAGTCAAAAACTTTCAGGATTGATAGTCAGTCATCAGTTTATTGAATCGTGAGAAAATCCTGTATTGCCGTTACTTTCGATCGTGACAGGAAGTGATGCAAAATGGTTAATGGTTAGCGTTTTAGATTTTCACGCTGACTACCAGGGTTAAATCTCCAGAGTGTCTAAATTTCTTTTATCACTTTTTAAGCTTGAATTTTCGTTTTTATTTTTAGAATCGGACGGAAGACCTCTCATTGCTCGCAATGAGTTTCTAGTTATTAAGGTCTTTCGTCTTCACGGAAGACCTTATAGTGATTGTACTGTTTCTTATTATTATTATTCTTATTTTTTAGACAAATTTTGTGCACGCGTTATCTCGGGAACTATTCAGTGGTTTTTCATCAAACTTTCAGGGATAATGTGCTATTAAATGCCATTGTTACATTTGGAAGATTTTTTGAACAATTCGCTTTCGGTTCCAAGTTATAGACAATTTCCTGATTTTAAAATGAAATTTTGTCGCCCCTTTTTTTCAAAAATAGTAAAACTAAAATTATGAACTGGAGACTTGTTAGAGATTAAAGGGCATGTCATTTAGATATGCGGTATCTCCTTTTCGTTTGTCGTCAATACTTCCGGTCGCTACCGTAAGCAAATGTAAAAAGTGGAATTTTTTTAACTTTATTGTTTTTCAATATTGTTTTATTAGCTCACCTGAGCCGAAGGCTCAAGTGAGCTTTTCTGATCACATTTTGTCCGTCGTCCGTCCGTCCGTCTGTCCGTCTGTCTGTCCGTCCGTCTGTAAACTTTTCACATTTTTGACTTCTTCTCAAGAACCACTGGGCCAATTTTGACCAAACTTAGTACAAAGCATCCTTGGGTGAAGGGGAATTTAAATTGTTAAAATGAAGGGCCAAGTCCCCTCACAAGGGGAGATAATCAAGAGAAGACAAAAATAGGGTGGGGTCATTAAAAAATCTTCTTCTCAAGAACCACAGGGCCAGTAAAGCTGAAACTTATATGGAAGCATCCTGGGGTAGTGTAGATTTTAAATTGTTCAAATCATGACCCCCGGGGGTAGGGCGGGGCCACAATGTGGAATCAATGTTTTACATAGAAATATATAGGAAAAATCTTTAAAAATCTTCTTCTCAAGAACCACTGAGCCAGAAAAGCTGAAACTTATGTGGAAGCATCCTGGGATAGTGTAGATTCTAAATTGTTCAAATCAGGACCCCCGGGGGTAGGGCAGGGCCACAATAGAGAATACAAGTTTTGCATTGAAATATATAGGAAAAATCTTTAAAAATCTTCTTCTCAAGAACCACTGAGCCAGAAAAGCTGAAACTTACGTGGAAGCATCCTGGGGTAGTGTAGATTTTAAATTGTTCAAATCATGACCCCTGGGGGTAGGGCGGGGCCACAATAGGGAATCCAATTTTTACATTGAAATATATAGGAAAAATCTTTAAAAATCTTCTTCTCAAGAACCACTGAGCCAGAAAAGCTGAAGCTTATTTAGAAGCATCCTGGGATAGTGTAGATTCTAAATTGTTAAAATCATGACCCCCGGGGATAGGGCGGGGCCACAATAGGGAATACAAGTTTTACATTGAAATATATAGGAAGAATCTTTAAAATTCTTCTTCTCAAGAACCACTGAGCCAAAAAAGCTGAAACTTATGTGGAAGCATCCTGGGATAGTGTAGATTCTAAATTGTTCAAATCATGACCCCCGGGGATAGGGCGGGGCCACAATAGGGAATCCAAGTTTTACATTGAAATATATAGGAAAAATCTTTAAAAATCTTCTTCTCAAGAACCACTGAGCCAGAAAAGCTGAAACTTATGTGGAAGCATCCTGGGATAGTGTAGATTCTAAATTGTTAAAATCATGACCCCCGGGGGCAGGGCAGGGCCACAATAGGGAATACAAGTTTTGCATTGAAATATATAGGAAAAATCTTTAAAAATCTTCTTCTCAAGAACCACTGAGCCAGAAAAGCTGAAACTTATGTGGAAGCATCCTGGGATAGTGTAGATTCTAAATTGTTCAAATCATGACCCCCGGGGGTAGGGCAGGGCCACAATAGAGAATACAAGTTTTGCATTGAAATATATAGGAAAAATCTTTAAAAATCTTCTTCTCAAGAACCACTGAGCCAGAAAAGCCGAAACTTACGTGGAAGCATCCTGGGGTAGTGTAGATTTTAAATTGTTCAAATCATGACCCCTGGGGGTAGGGCGGGGCCACAATAGGGAATCCAATTTTTACATTGAAATATATAGGAAAAATCTTTAAAAATCTTCTTCTCAAGAACCACTGAGCTCTTCTCAAGAACCACTGAGCCAGAAAAGCTGAAGCTTATGTGGAAGCATCCTGGGATAGTGTAGATTCTAAATTGTTCAAATCATGACCCCCGGGGATAGGGCGGGGCCACAATAGGGAATCCAAGTTTTACATTGAAATATATAGGAAAAATCTTTAAAAATCTTCTTCTCAAGAACCACTGAGCCAGAAAAGCTGAAACTTATGTGGAAGCATCCTGGGATAGTGTAGATTCTAAATTGTTAAAATCATGACCCCCGGGGGTAGGGCAGGGCCACAATAGGGAATACAAGTTTTGCATTGAAATATATAGGAAAAATCTTTAAAAATCTTCTTCTCAAGAACCACTGAGCCAGAAAAGCTGAAACTTATGTGGAAGCATCCTGGGATAGTGTAGATTCTAAATTGTTCAAATCAGGACCCCCGGGGGTAGGGCAGGGCCACAATAGAGAATACAAGTTTTGCATTGAAATATATAGGAAAAATCTTTAAAAATCTTCTTCTCAAGAACCACTGAGCCAGAAAAGCCGAAACTTACGTGGAAGCATCCTTGGGTAGTGTAGATTTTAAATTGTTCAAATCATGACCCCTGGGGGTAGGGCGGGGCCACAATAGGGAATCCAATTTTTACATTGAAATATATAGGAAAAATCTTTAAAAATCTTCTTCTCAAGAACCACTGAGCTCTTCTCAAGAACCACTGAGCCAGAAAAGCTGAAGCTTATTTAGAAGCATCCTGGGATAGTGTAGATTCTAAATTGTTAAAATCATGACCCCCGGGGATAGGGCGGGGCCACAATAGGGAATACAAGTTTTACATTGAAATATATAGGAAGAATCTTTAAAATTCTTCTTCTCAAGAACCACTGAGCCAAAAAAGCTGAAACTTATGTGGAAGCATCCTGGGATAGTGTAGATTCTAAATTGTTCAAATCATGATCCCGGGGGTAGGGCGGGGCCACAATAGGGAAACATTGAAATATATAGGAAAAATCTTTAAAAATCTTCTCAAGAACCACTGGACCAGAAAAACTGAAACTTATATGGAAGCATCCTGGGGTAGTGTAGATTCTAAATTGTTAAAATCATGACCCCCGGAGGTAGGGCGGGGCCACAATAGGTATTACAAGGGGGGAAGTCTGGTAATGAACAGCATGGCCAAAGTTACTCAGGTGAGCGATGTGGCCCATGGGCCTCTTGTGATATTTAGAGGGTTGATAAATACCTCTTGCAAAATACCTACTATATAATTTGTTTGAAAATTGATAAATCCTTACTCTAGATATTGGCATTTCTAAATTTGAAGCGGTGGTCCAAAATTGCGACTGTCTTCGTAAACTCCAACGAGCAGGTCGGAGTTTACGGAGACAGCCGAGCTTGGCAAAGAAAAGGCGCGAAGATTAACTCATGATATTTGGCTTGAAATAATGTATCGTGTCCCACCTTTCATAGTAGACAAATGGACTGATGCAGTAGATTAGAAGTGCAGAAAACGATCACACGGACATGTTTGTTTGGAATTAAGAAAAAAAGAATGCATAAAGGATAATGGAAGTTAAAACATCAATAGTTTTAGATATTCGCATTTCTAAATTTGAAGCAGTGGTCCAAAATGGCAGCTTTCTTCATGAACTCCAACGAGCAGGTCGGAGTTTACAGGGACAGCCAAGCTTGCCAAAGAAAAGGCGCAAAGATTTACTCATGATATTTGGCTCAAAATAATGTGTCATGTCAAGCCTTTCAAATTAGACAATTAGACTGATGCAGTAGTATAGAAGTGCAGAAAACGATTGCACGGACATGTCTGTTTGTAATTGAATGGAATAAAAAATTGAATGCATAAAGAATAAAGGAAGTAAACACATCATTAATCAATAACAGATCATTTCTTCTGCTAACAGTTATTGTTAAAACTCAAGTAACAAATTCAGATGTAAATCTGCTTGCACAAATTTTGGCTGGTTAGCTAATATCCTATAATTCCGTACTATGAAAATATTAACCTCCCTGACGCTCTTTACTTCAGGCAATGAGTGCAAATAAACATCCATGATAGTTGGATTATATTGCGCTGGTAGAGTGGTTTTCTTAATTTTTCACGCAGGCGATCTGGGTTAAATTTTGTGCACGCGATTTCTCAGCAACTATTCGGTGGTTTTCAATGAAATTTTCAGGAATAATGCACATCTATAGGAACATGATACATCTGGGAGGTAATTTGAAAATTTTCTTCCGGTGCCAAGTTATGAACAATTTCCTGATTTTAAAATGAAAATTGTCGCCCCCTTTTTTCAAGAATGGCCAAAGATATGAACTGGAGACTTGTTGGCGATGATAGTACATGACCTATAGGTCAACAGAATTATCTTTTTGTGCGTTGACAGTACTTCCGGTCGCTAATTTATAAAGTTGAATTTTTCAACTTTACTGTTTTGGAATATTTTTTTGATAATAAAGGATGGTTAATCGGAAGGAGGACCTCTCGTTGCTCGCAACGAGTTTCTAGTTATTAGGGTCTTTCGTCTTCAGCGGAAGACCCTTCTATTATTCTTATGTTTCTTTTTTACCTTTATTAGGGTCTTCCGTCTTCAGCGGAAGACCCTTCTATTATTCTTATGTTTCTTTTTCACTTTTATTATTAGGGTATTCCGTCTTCAGCGGAAGACCCTTCTATTATTCTTATGTTTCTTTTTCACTTTTTAAGGTCTTCCGTCTCCAACGGAAGACCCTTCTATTATTGTATTGTTTCTTTTTCACTTTTATTATAATTATTATTATTATTCCACTTTTTCTTTACAATTTTTGTGCAGAAGATATCTCGCAAACGGTTCGATTGATTTTCATGAAATTTTCAGGGGTAATGCCTTTTGATCTGAAGATGATCCTTTTTTGTTCAAATCCTTAAAATTCACTTCCGGTCGGAAGTTATCGCCCTTTAATCGATTTTCAGATAACCATTTTGTCGACACAAAAACTAAAAACCGGCAAAAGCTAGAGCGCTGAAATTTTCAGCGATTATAGACGACATGTTGAAGTTTTGCACCTGGGTTTTCAAATTTTCCGGAAATACCTAGTATGGAAGCTCGGTAGGGATCGAAATTAAGGACATGAATCAAGAGTGAATTTTCGAGACATTTTTTATCATATCTCTAAAACTATGGAGATTTTCTGAAAATATATTGAAAAGAAATTGTGTAGAATTACAAGATCTTTTATATGATATCAAAGAAAAAGGGCTGATTCATCACATTAGGGGCCGAGAGGGGCCGAAAGTCTTTAGTCAATAGCTCTTTAACAATCAAAATTTTGTAATGCATTACTGAAGCAAAAATCTTTATCTCTACAATTTACAACTATATATTATAATATTCACATCATATGTTACATAATTAGGGGCCATTAGGGGCCAGAATGCAAAATCTTTGACGCTTTATTTTTCAAAGTGGGAAATATTTTGATAAGCAATATTGAACAAAAGATGTTCAAAATAATGTTCTAAACAATATGCAACCTTTCATTTTTCTCTAAACGTCCCAATTAAGGAGTTGAAGGGCTGGCCCCTAAATATTTCTTTTGCATATATCTCGGAAACGAAAAATAATTTCTGAATAGCTGTTGAACAAAAAGTGTTCAAAATCATAAGAGCTTTAAAGTTGTATGAAGAAAAAGGAGCTGGCCCCTCAAAATAAGGGCCGATAGGGACCGAAAGCCTTTAATGAATAACTCGTTAACGATCAATATTTTGTAATGCATTACTGAAGCAAAAATGTTAATATTAACGATTTACAAATACATATTATGATATTTACATTATTTGTTACATAATTAGGGGTCATAACGGGCCAAAATGCAAAATCTTTAACGCTATATATCTCGAAAGTGTGAATATTTTGATATGTAATACTGAACAAAAGATGTTCAAAATAATGTTCTAAACAATATGCAACCTTTTATTTTTTGCTTAACGTCCCCAATAAGGAGTTAAAGGACCAGCCCCTAAATGCTTCTTTTGCAAATATCTGGGAAACGAAAAAGAATTTCTGAATAGTTGTTGAACAAAAAATGTTCAAAATCATAAGAGCTTTAAAGTGATATGAAGAAAAAGGGACTGGCCCCTCAAAATAGGGGCTGAGAAGGGCCAATAGTCTTTGATGAATAACTCTTTAATGCTCAACATTTTGTAATTCATTACTGAAGCAAACATGTTTATCTCAACAATTTACAACTATATGTTATAATATTCACATCATATGTTACATAATTAGGGGCCACAAGGGGCCAGAATGACAAATCTTTGGCACTCTATATCCCGAAATTGGGAAATATTTTGATAAGCAGTGTTGAATAAAAGATGTTCAAAATAAGGTTTTAAACAATATGTAACCTTTTCATTTTTGCTAAACGCCCCCATTTAGGAGTTGAAGGGCTGGCCCCTAAATATATCTTTTCCATATATCTCGGAAACGAAAAAGAATTTCTGAATAGTTGTTGAACAAAAAGTGTTCAAAATCATAAGAGCTTTAAAGTGGTATGAAGAAAAAGGGGCTGGCCTCTCAAAATAGGGGCTGAGAGAAGCCGAAAGTCTTAAATCAATAACTCTTTAACAATAAATATTTTGCGATTCATTACTGAAGCAAACATTTTTATCTCGACAATTTCCAACTATATATTATGATATTCACATCACATGTTACATAATTAGGGGCCAGAATGCCAAATCTTTGGCACTCTATATCTCGAAAGTGGTAAATGTGTTGGTAAGCAATATTGAATAAAAGATGTTCAAAATAATGATCTGATCAATATATAACCTTTCGATTTTTGCTAAACGTCCCCATAAAGGAGTTGAAGAGCTGACCCCTAAATATATCTTTTGCATATATCTCGGAAACGAAAAATAATTTCTGAATAGCTGTTGAACAAAAAGTGTTCAAAATCATAAGAGCTTTAAAGTTGTTTGAAGAAAAAGGGGCTGGCCCCTCAAAATAGGGGCTGAGAGGGGCCAAAATTCTATAATCAATAACTATTTAATGATCAATATTTTGTAATATATTACTGAAGCGAAATAGTTCATCTTCACACTCGTTAACTATATAACATGGTGTTTACATCATATCTTGTGCAATAAGGGTAATTAGGGGTCAGATTGTATAATCTTTGGCGCAGTAAATCTTGAAAAGGAAGAATATTTTGATAACCAATATTTTAAGGGAAAAAAGTTCAAAATTATATTCTTAATTATATGCAATCATTCAATTTTTGCTAGTTAGGGTCTTCCGTCTTCAGCGGAAGACCCTTCTATTATTCTTCGCTTTCTTTTTTACCTTTATTCTTGGTATACCTTTTTTCTGGCCATAGCGAGCATTGGCGTTTCTTACTTCCGGTGGCAATGAAATACGAAATTCACTTCTACATAGTTTGCTCTACCATCACTGAAAATTTCATGCTTCTATGTTAAGTGGTTTTTGAGAAAACGCTCGGACAAAGTGACCTTCTGAAAATCACCAAATCGCGGAAATCTCCGAACCGGAAGTGACGTCATCAAAATAAAAAAATATATATCTAGATTTTTTTATGCTCTATTAGACCTGAAAGTTTCGTGAAAATCGGGCGAACCGTTTCCGAGAACTCGCGTGCACAAAATCGATAAGGAAAAAAAACAATAATAATAATAAAAATAGTGGAAAAGAAACCTAAGAATAACAAGAAGGTCTTCCGCTGAAGACGGAAGACCTTAATAATAATAACTAGATGCGATCTCGTTGCGAGCAACGAGTGGGTCTTCCGTCAGATTTTTGATAAGATGAGATACGAATTTGACTGAGATTTTCGTTCATAAATATATAAATAGTGAAAACGTACAATTTGCTTCAGTTATGTTTAACAAAATTTTGATCATTACGGCACCTAAAAACGCAATATTTGATGAAGATTTTAGAATATTTATTGTAGCAGATCGTGAAGATGAACATTACTGTAAAAGGGTTATAGATGAAAGACTTTTGACCCCTCTGACCCCCTGATTTGAGGGGTCGGCCCCTTTTTCTTGATATCACATGAAAGGTCTTGTAATTCTGAAGACTTTTTGTTCAACAACTATTCAGAAGTTTCGTTTCGTTTTCGAGATATGTAGACTTGAAATAATTAGGGGCCGTCCCTTTAAGTCCTTATAGGGGCTGTTTAGGAAAAATACAAAGGATGCACATTGTTGAGAACATCATTCTAAACAACTTTTGTTCAATATTGCTTTTCAAAATGTTTCCCTATTTCGAGATATAAAGCGTCAAACATTAAGCATTCTGGCTTCTTATGGCCCTTAATTACATAACATTTGATAAAAACTTTAAGATATATAGTTGCAGATTGTGAAGATGAACGTTTATGCTTCAATAATTGATATCAAAATATTTAACGTTAAAGAGTTATAGATGAGAGACTTTTGGCCCCTCTGAGCCTCTAATTTGGGGGGTTAGCCCCTTTTTCTTGATATCACATGAAAGGTCTTGTAATTCTGAAGACTTTTTGTTCAACAACTATTCAGAAGTTTCCTTTCGTTTTTGAGATATGTAGACTTGAAATATTTAGGGGCCATCCCTTTAAGTCCTTATAGGGGCTGTTTAGGAAAAATACAAAGGATGCACATTGTTGAGAACATCATTCCTAACAACTTTTGTTCAATAATGCTTTTCAAAATGTTTCCCCTTTTCGAGATATAAAGCGTCAAAAAATAAGCATTCTGGCCCCTTATGGCCCTTAATTACGTAATATTTAAAGAAAACATTAATATATATAGTTGCAGATTGTAAAGATGAACATTTTTGCTTCAATAATTAATATCAAAATATTTAACGTTAAGGAGTTATAGATGAAAGACTTTTGGGTCCCCTGAGCCCCTAATTTGAGGGGTCAGCCCCTTTTTCTTGATATCATGATTGAGATCTTTTCATTTTGCACAAATATTGTTCAATATGTTTTAACAAAATAAATATACTTTAAAAGATATGATACAAAATGTCTCAAAAATTCACTCATGATTCTTGTTCTATATTTCGACCCCTACCGAGCTTCCATACTAGGCACTTTCGGAAAATATCTAAACCCAGGTGCATAATGGCAACATGTCCTCTACCATCACTGAAAATTTCAGCGCTCTAGCTTAAACCGTTTTTGAGTTCCATCGCAGACAAGGAGGTCCTCTGAAATTTAATAAAAGGGCGATAACTTCCGACCGGAAGTGATTTTTCAAATTTTGAAATGCTGGTACAAACTTCAGATGATAAGACATAAAATCTGAAAATTTGAAGTAAATCGATCAATTCATCTCCGAGAAATCTTCTGCACAAAATCGGTAAGGAGAAAAAAAAAAGAAGAATAACTAGATGAGATCTCGTTGCGAGCAACGAGTGGGTCTTCCGTCCGATTTTTGATAAGATGAGATAAAATTTGACTGGGATTTTCGTTCAAATATAATGATATAAATAAATTGTTAAGACGAACAATTTTGCTTTAATAATGTTTAACAAAATATTGATCATTAAAGGGTTATAGATTAAAGACTTTTCGGCCCTTCTTGGCCCCTAATATGAGAGGTCAGCCCCTTTTTCTTGATATCGTCTTAAAGCTCTCATGAATATGAACACTTTTTGTTCAACAACTATTCAGAAATTCTTTTTTGTTTTCGGGATATATGCAAAAGAAATATTAAGGGCCGGTCCTTCAAGTCCTAAATGGGGACATTAAGCAAAAATTCAAAGAGTGCATATTGTTCAGAATATGATTTTGAACGTCTTTTGTTCAATACTGTATATCAAAATATTCTTCCTTTTCGAGACATATTGCGCCAAAGATTATGCAATCTGGCCCCCTAAAGACCTTTATTGCGTAACATATGATATCAACATCATGTTATTTAGATAAAGTGTGTGGAAGAAGAACTATTTCGCTTCTGTAATATATTACAAAATATTGATCATTGAAGAGTTATTGATTGTATACTTTCGGCCCCTTATTTAAGGGGTCATACCCTTTTCCTGGATATCACCTTAAAGCACTCATGATTTTTTTTTACACTTTTTGTTCATCAACTAGTCAGAAATTCTTTTTCGTTTCTGAGATATTCGCAAAAGAAGTATTTAGGGGCCAGCCCTTCAACTCCTTAATGGGGACGTTTAGCAAAAATGAAAGGTTGCATCTTGTTTAGAACATTATTTTGGACGTCTTTTGTTAAATATTGCTTATCAAAATATTTCCCACTTTTGAGATATAAAGCGTCAAAGATTTAGCATTCTGGCCCCTTATGGCCCCTAATTATGTAACATATGATGTGAATATCATAATATATAGTCGTAAATTGTTGAGATAAACATTTTGCTTCAGTAATGCATCACAAAATATTGATCGTTAAAGAGTTATTGTTTAAAGACTTTCTGCCCCTCTCAGCCCCTATTTTGAGGGTCCAGCCCCTTTTTCTTCAAATCACTTTAAAGCTCTCATGATTTTGAACACTTTTTGTTCAACAACTAGTCAGAAATTCTTTTTCGTTTTTGAGATATTTACAAAAGAAGTATTTCAGGGCCGGCCCTTTAACTCCTTAATGGGGACGTTTAGCAGAAAATGAAAGGTTGCATCTTGCTAAGAACATTATTTTGGACATCTTTTGTTCAATATTGCTTATCAAAATATTTCCCACTTTCGAGATATAGAGTGCCAAAGATTTGGCATTCTGGCCCCGTATGGCCCCTAATTATGTAACATATGACATAAATATTATAATATATAGTTGTAAATTGTTAAGATAAACATTTTTGCTTCAGTAATGTATACCAAAAATTTGATCGTTAAAGAGTTATTGATTTAATACTTTTGGCCCCTCTCGGCCCCTAATATGATAAGTCAGCCCTTTTTTCTTGATATCATATTAAAGATCTTGTCATTCTGCACAAATATTATTCAGTATGTTTTTACAAAATAATTATACTCGAAAAGATATGATACAAAATGTCTCAAAAATTCACTCATGATTCGTGTCCTAAATTTCGACCCCTACCGAGCTTCCATACTAGGCACTTCCAGAAAATTTGAAAACTGAGGTGCACAACTAGAACATGTCCTCTATTATCACTGAAAATTTCAGCAGTCTAGCTTTTGTCGTTTTTGAGTTTTTGTGTAGACAAAATGGTCACTAAAAATTCGATAAAAGGGCGATAACTTCCGACCGGAAGTGATTTATCAAAAACGGAATTGCCGGAATTAACTTCAGATAAAGACCCAACAACCCTGAAAATTTGAAAGAAATTGAACGAGCCATCTCCGAGAAATCTTCTGCACAAAATTTGTAAAGAAAAAAAAAGAATAATAAAAGTGAAAAAGAAACAATAGAATAATAGAAGGGTCTTCCGCTGAAGACGGAAGACCCTAATAATAAAGGTAAAAAAATTTTTTCTTTACAAAATTTGTGCAGAAGATTTCTCGGAGATGGCAGGTTCGATTTTATTCAAATTTTCATGGTAGATGCGTTGACATCTGAAGTTAATTCCGGCAAGTTTATTAAGGGATATTTACTCCCGGTCGAAAGTTATCGGCTTTTTATTAAGATTCAGAGGACCTCCTTGTCTGCGAGGGAACTCAAAAACGGCTTAAGCTAGAGCGCTGAAATTTTCAGTGATGATAGAGGACATGTTGCCATTATGCACCTGGGTTTAGATATTTTCCGGAAGAGCCTAGTATGGAAGCTCGGTAAGGGTCGAAATTTAGGACACGAATCATGAGTGAATTTTTGAGACATTTTTTATCATATCTTTTAAAGTATAATTATTTTGTTAAACATATTGAACAAAATTTGTGCAGAATGACAAGATCTGTAACATGATATCAAGAAAAAAGCGCTGACTCATCACATTAGGCGCCGATAGGGGCCAAAAGACTTGCATCGATAACTCTTAAACAAGCAATATTTTGGTATACATTACTGAAGCAAAAATATTTATCTTAACAATCTACAACTATATATTATAATTTTAACGTCGTATGGCACATAAGGGGCCACAAGGGGCCAGAATGCTGAAGTTTTGACGCTTTATAACTCGAAAAGGGGAAATATTTTGAAAAGCAATATTGAACAAAGGTTGTTTAGAATGATGGTCTCAACAATGTGCATCCTTTTAATATTTCCTAAACAGCCCCTATAAGGACTTAAAGGGACGGCCTCTAAATATTTCAAGTCTACATATCTCGAAAACGAAACGAAACTTCTGAATAGTTGTTGAACACAACAATGTGCATCCTTTGAATTTTTCTTAAACAGCACCTATAAGGACTTAAAGGGACGGCCCCTAAATATTTCAAGTCTACATATCTCGAAAACGAAACGAAACTTCTGAATAGTTGTTGAACAAAAAGTATTCAGAATTACAAGACCTTTCATGTGATATCAATAGAAAGGGGCTGACCCCTCAAATTAGGGGCTCAGAGAGGCCAAAATTCTTTCATCTATAACTCTTTAACGTTAAATATTTTGATATTAATTATTGAAGCAAAAATATTCATCTTCACAATCTGCAACTATATATCTTAAAGTTTTTATCAAATGTTATGTAATTAGGGGCCATAAGAAGCCAGAATGCTTAATGTTTGACGCTTTATATCTCGAAATAGGGAAACATTTTGAAAAGCAATATTGAACAAAAGTTGTTTAGAATGATGTTCTCAACAATGTGCATCCTTTGTTTTTTTCCTAAACAGCCCCTTTAAGGATTTAAAGGGACGGCCTCTAAATATTTCAAGTCTACATATCTCGAAAACGAATCGAAATTTCTGAATAGTTGTTGAACAAAAAGTCTTCAGAATTACAAGACCTTTCATGTGATATCAAGAGAAAGGGGCTGACCATTCAAATTAGGGGCTCAGAGGGGCCAAAAGTCTTTCACCTCTGACTTTTTAATGTTAAATATTTTGATATTAATTATTGAAACAAAAATGTTCATCTTCACAATCTCCAACTATATATTTTAAAATTTTCATCAAATATTACGTAATAAGGGACCATAAGCGGCCAGAATGCTTAATCTTTGACGATTTATATCTCGAAAAGGGGAAACATTTTGAAAAGCAATATTGAGCAAAAGTTGTTCAGAATGATGTTCTAGGGGATCAGAGGGGCCAAAAGTGTGTAACTCTTTAACAGTAATATTCACCTTCACTATCTGCTACTATATATATTTTAAAATCATCAAATATTATGTTTTTAGGTGCCATAAGAGGGGCCAAAAACCTACCGTTTATTTATAACACTTTAATGATCAAAATTTCGTTAAACATAACTGAAGCAAATTGTACGTTTTGAATATTTATATATTAATGAACGAAAATCTCAGTTAAATCCGTATCTCATCTTATCAAAAATCGGACGGAAGACCCACTCGCTGCTCGCAACGAGATCGCATCTAGTTAAGGTCTTCCTTCTCAACGGAAGACCTTCTTATTATTCTGTTGTTTCTTTTCAACTTTTTAAGGTCTTCAGACTTCAGTGGAAGACCTTACTGTTATTCTTAAGTTTCTTTTCCACTATTTAAGGTCTTCCGTCTTCAGCGGAAGACCTTGTTATTCTTAGGTTTCTTTTCCACTATTTTTATTATTATTTTTTTTTTCTTACCGATTTTGTGCACGCGAGTTCTCGGAAAGGGCTCAATGGATTTTCATGAAACTTTCAGGTCTGATAGAACATCAAAAAATCTAGACATATTTTTTTTTAATTTTGATGACGTCACTTCCGGTTCGGAGATTTATGCGATTTTGCGATTTTTAGAGGGTCACTTTGTCCGGCAATGTTCTCAAAAACCACAGAACACAGACGCATGAGATTTTCAGTGATGATAGAGCAAAATATGGAGAATTGAATTCCACCGGAAGTACGAAGCGCCGACGCTCGCTATTGCTCGAAAATAGTATTATTGAAAACTTCAAAATTTCTTACACCTTTTCTGCAATATCTTTTTACCTGTAAATATTTTGTTAAAACATATAGAACAAAAGTTGTGTAGAATGTTACGATCTTTCAAAGGATATCAACAATAAGGGGCTGGTCCCTAAAATTAGGGAGCTAGAGGGGCCAAAAGTGTTTTCCAGATATCTCAACAAGTATTGAGAATTTGTAAAGCATCATAGAAGCAAAGTTGTTCAAAATGACAAGAAGCAGCTATGGAGATCATTAAAAGTCGTCAAAATGACGTCACTTCCGGTCAAACCGGAAGTAATGGTAAATGGCTCATTCTTGCTCATATGACCGTAGATGTCTCTCGAATTCGATCCCATCTCCTTGAAATTTAGACGGAAGACTTATTTGTTGCTTTGCGACAAGCTCGTCTAGTTATATTTTTGTTTTTTTTCCTACCGATTTTGTGCACGCGAGTTCTCGGAAACGGCTCGCCCGATTTTCATGAAACTTTCAGGTTAGTTAGGAAATTAAAAAATCTAGATATATATTTTTTTATTTTGATGACGTCACTTCCGGTCCGGAGATTTTTGAGAATTGGCGATTTTCGAGGGTTAGTTTGTCCGGGCATTTTCAAGAAAAGCACTTAACACAGGAACGTAAGATTTTCAGTGATGATAGAGCAACATATGTAGATTTGTACTTGGATGTTCATTTTTACCCGAAATACCAAACATCAACGTCCGCTACAGTCCAAATTTTTATCTTCTTTTTCCTTCTTGTTAACTTTGATGCCTCATATCTTGCTTATTTCTCAACGGATTTTAATCAAAATTTCAGAGTTTATAGACGTTACAAAACTCTATCAGAATAATATAATATTTTTCCAAAATCCACTTCTGCTTTCGAGTTATTTCCCTTTAAGTGAAAATTTAGGGTCTTTAATTTCCAGACAAAATATTCCGAGACTACAAAAGTTGGAACATAAATACTACTGAATATAAGAAACAGAAGCAATGAAGTTGTGAACATTGGTTTTTGTTTTTTGATTTCTGCGTTCAAACTATCGCTAGATAGGGGTTAAAAATTAGGACACATGAAAGAGCAAAAATTGACACATGTTTTCCTTTGTATCTTTTAAATAAGAAATATTTTATTAAGACATGAAGAATAAAAGTTGTGTACAATTTAATTACCTTTTATTTGACACCACTAAAAAGGAGCTGGTCCCTCAAATTAGGGATCTAGGGCCCTTGAAATTTTTTGCTTTATAATTCAAAAACGAGAAAATATTTCGATATGGCTGTCGATAAAGAGTTGTTCCTTTATACCTTCTTTGTTTCACGAAAATATTATTTTGTTCGAGTCTTGTGTATGGTAGGGGAAAAAAGCTAGACCCGTAAACAAGGACCCGTTTTCATTTGGCTAATGAAGAAGAACTCTTTATGCGTATAACTGAAATAAACTTGCCATAAATAATATATCTTTCAACGCTGTATCCTAATTTTTTTAAATTAGGTTTTAAACGTGCTCTTTGATTCCTATTCATATTATTCGGTGACAACTTTCTCTTTTTATTGTGTTTTAAAATAAAGAGCCTTCCAAGAGAGAAAGAGAGAGAAACAGAAAAAAGTACAAGTATCTTTTCTTTGCTTAAATATGAAAGCAAACAATATAAACGCGAAAAAACTTTTAAGAGTCAAATAATTCACAATCATTAACTGCGTGATTCTTACATTCACCTGAACCCCAGATTCTATTCTGTTTACCGTTACGTAACCCATCCCTCGATCACGCGCGGCCGAGAAGATCTAAAGCGATCCACCGCTGTGAACCATTGACCCACAGTCGTAAACAAAATAAAAATCGGCGTATTAAGTCTATTTTGTAAACACGACAATTAATGGACAATTATTAATATCGAATATTTGAGATTATGTTGGTTTATCTTTATTTTAAATTTGATCATGATACATGTAGCCTTAATCCAAAACGCCTAGCCAGGTTGTGTGTTTGTTTACAATTACGCAACCATTAACCATTCCTTCGATCGCTTGTGGTCAAAGCAGTCCATCGTGTGCATGTAAACCAGTGCGCAGTCATCAAACATTGTTGTTCTAAATCTAATTTACAAACACAACGACTTACGGGAAAATATTATTTTCTTTAAGTAAATCGAATCTTTCAAATAAATTATCTTAATATCTTAGATTTGATTTAAGTACAAAACCCTAAGCATTTAATCAGTCTAAAATTTTAAATGTTCGTTATCTCCATATTTCAATTGTTTTAACGTTACCAACAATTTATTTCCCAACCGTGTGTAATGCGAGAAGGAATACATCCCGAATTTTCTCTTCATATAACATGTAACGGTAAGTTCTGTGAATAACAAGATAACTTTAACTAGCAAATTTTAATGGATGAAGATTATACTTTAAATAGACGACCTAGGCAACCAAATTCCACAATATTGTTATTACAAAGCCTGGAATTTTTTTTAATGCAGAACATTTATAAAGTTAGAGTTACCGTTATTGCACTTCCGTCCCAGCTGGTGCACATCAACAAAATTTACCCTAGATGCGGATGATTTAATCGAAATATTTACAAATCGGGGGCACGTAAAAATTAAATGGAAATATGAAAAGAAAGAATAATGTATAACGAATTTATTGATGTATGCATATTCCATGTTTTCTTATTCTTCATAAATAATCAGGCGAAGTTTAAGCGAGGTGAGGCAGACGATGAGAAAAGAGTTGCAAGCCTTCTCTCTTTTTATGTATCAGTCGAAAACGGTATATTTAAAAACAGCATATAGAGACAAAAGAGTTACATTATTGATAACATATAGTGCATATTAGAATACAAAAATAGGAAGAAGGTGAATCGACTCCATATTTAAAAAGAAAAAAAATGGAAAAGGGGGGGGGGGGTTCAGACCCCAAGTGCCTGTGAATTTAACCATTAAACGCACAAGCTTTGAGCTTTCTCTACGTTTTGAAACAGTAAATTAATCCGTTTTCAACACAAATATTTCCAATCATATTTTTTTCATCACAGGTTTTTATCATGGTTATACCAACTTTAAACTTTTAAAGAGAATCTTCCAAATTATAAGGGTGACCAGTCTTACTTTAAAAATGATTCGTTATTTTATTGAAAAGTAAACATTGATAGGTAACTCCGTCACGTGGCCAAGGTCTGAACTTCATAAGCGACTTCTGTGTTGCACTATGCCTATTTATATTACAGGGTTGATAGTAAAGTTATCTCAAGATTTTAAAGCAATGAATTTTGTTTTTATAATTAATTCAAAACCCGTAAATGATCTTTTTTAAGTATAGTATGCTAGTTACAACGCGAAATGTAATAACAACGCGAAATGTAATAAACTGGGATTATTACATTTTGCGTTATTGCATTTTGCGTCGAGATCAACGCAAAATGCAATAACGCAAAATGTAATAACTCATTTTTTTGATTATTACATTTTGCGTTATTACATTTCGCGTCGAGATCAACGCAAAATGTAATAACGCAAAATGTTATAACAGAGAATAAGGTTTATTACATATTGCGTTATTACATTTTGCGGTGATCTCAACGCAAAATGTAATAACGTACATTTTGATTGTTACATTTTGCGTTATTTCATTTTTGCGCTGAGAGCAACGCAAAATGTAATAAAAGCAAAAAGTATGAATACAAAATGCTATGTTTTATTTGCTTGGTTTTGAAAACGAAACGTTATGAAATAAGATTTAAACATATATTTTATAATAAAGGACATTAATTGGAATAGTAAATGAAGTGAATTGGTCGATAAGGGAAGAGGAATTCATTTAAGTTCCTTCATATAATTTTTTTCTTTATGTTTGCACAGGTTAGACGACAAATACTCAAAAATGAAATAATATGTGTCTTCAGACAATATTAAGAAACTCACATGAAATGTCATATCGCGAAGTTTGACTTGCATGTTTCAGTATTAAAAAAAAGAACTCTCGAATGCTAGGGAGCACAAGGAAGCAAATCTGCGACGGTTGATTTTGGAAGTTTATCGAAAGATGCTTTCTTTAACATACTGATGAAAAATTATGTTGCAAAACAAAAAAAAACAAACAAAAAAAAAAAAAAAAAAAAAAAAAAAGATAATGATGCTTTAGTAACTTGTTCCTGAGATTCAATATTGTTCAAATTTACCTTGTTATAATTCGATCAAACCATCTTAATCGGGAAATAAATTAAAATTTATGAAATCTTGTACTCATATTTTTGTTACGGTTACATGCATCTTTCGTAGCGGGAGTGGGAGTGGGGGATGGGGGATTTTAGTATATTGGAGCATTCAAGAGATCGAGGCACATGACGTAACGAACTTCCTTTTCTGCCAGGTAACGACGATTAAATTTATATTTCAAATAATTAGGTATAAAACTACTAAACATGTATTAATCCAAGTATTAATAATGCATAAATCAACGGAATATTTTTTTAAAATAATTCTTAAGGATTCAGTGGGAGGGACGCATATAGTTCAGCCTTGTATGATAGATCAGTTATAAGCCCTTCATAAGTTATATTTACTTTTATGAAAAAAAACAAAAACAAAATAAAGAAAATTTCATGATGGTAAAAACTAAAAAAAAAAGTTCCCTTTATGCCTTTATGATTTGGTGAAAAGAAACAAAAAGAGAATAGAAAGCAAAATGAAACGTAAAAAACTAGAAGTGTAGAAAATTAGAAGTGTGAGTTGGGGGGAGGGGTAACTTTGTATGTTGTTCATTTCATTTTTGCGCTTGCAGAAAGCTCCCCATTCTTTATGAGAGAGAGAGAGAGAGAGAGTTTTTCAGGTCTGCAAAGCACGTGATTTGAAAGACGGGTCGTGGAGTTGAAGTATTTTACAGCTTTTGGACTATGCACTCCCTGTCCTTTTTGATTGACGTGAACATTTTCAATTATTTCACTGTTTGAAATGGCATTCAACACTCGGAGCTCCTGGAATGGCTCGTACCTCGCACACTGATCATGGACGTCAAAGGTGTTCTACCATCTTGCTGATTCAGTCATGTGATCTTATTTTAATTTCTTTTAAATGTTATACATTTGAAATCTCAGTTGTTTTGTGGAACGCCCAACAGTTTGTTTTTGCTTTCAAAGCCTACTTACATAAGGTTGTAATCAAAATCTATTTACAATGAAGAATTAGACAAATTAAGAAACCTTTTCGAAGAACTTTATGCAGAGAGAAATATGAAATGAGTGACAAGGCAGTTTCCGGCAGAGAAATGTATCAACCTGATGCTTATTCCTCCACCTATCACATTAGAGGTTCGAGCGTAGCGGAGTCAGCCGAGGATTGCCGATTGGCCATGCAAGGCAAGGGATCTAATTTTCCTACGACTTAACAATTTTTCAAGCTTTTCATTCTTTAAATAATTAACAAAACGAACATATACCCGAAAATGAAAATAATATATTTAAAACAAATATTCTTCTTCATGAAGTGATATTCAAATCATGTTTAACCATTAGTTTAGAAAATAATTTTTACCATTTCATTCGTCAACATAAAAACAAACATAAAATACATGTACAGACAAAAAATACATGATTGTACAACATTCTTGTATAATTAATATACAGTTTAAGTATATCATTGAGGGAGTTAGCAAGATTCCAGTTCCCCAAGGCCAGGACTATTTCCCGAGGCAAAGCAATGTAAAAGTAAATTCTAGAGGATTATGGATAACCGAGAATTAGCTTTCGAAGCAGGGATTAGCTCACTTGACTAACACTCGGGGATTAGTCCATTCTTAATGACTTCTAGGGAATTAGTAATATCTAACGATCTAATGTTATATAGGGAAAAAATCAATAGAGGTGTAATAAAATAAAATAATGATGTTTATTTCGCCGTGAAAAGCGTGTGTACATTGTGAATATTCTTGTTTTATATTGATATGCACAAGAGAAAAGAAAATACACGTGTACATATTTCCGATTAAGTTTCGAATTTTTGAAGCACGGGTTCTCTTCTTATTTTTTTATACACCGGAAGTTTACAGAACGAACGATTCAAATAGAGTAAAGGGTTTCAAAGCAGTTTTGTAAGGTAACGTCAAACAAGGTTAGTTAAAAATCACAAACTATGATTAGTTATAATCTTTATGTTAGTATATAATCATTTTTTCTTTGTTTCTTTATTTTTCCTCTCAGATTAATTTTAACAAGGAAAAAAAAATCCGAAAATCAAGAAGCAAAATGTATTAATATCAAGGAAAATAATTGTCAAATATTCTTAAGAATTCCAAGTTTAAATTATATACGCTAACGTGAAAAGGTTGAACATATTTATTTTTTTCTTTAAGCCGTTTATCGTAAATGGACGGAAAAAATCAACCACAGCCAGTGGACGAGGAAACGTATGAGACTTTATTTCTTCTAACGAAAGACGAATTCAAAATCCCAGTGAAAGATAGAACAAGATTACAAAAGAATGCTGTCATAAAATTCTGGCGAAATAAGAACAGTTTTTCTATCAGTGTTGAAGACGGCGTGGAGAAGCTTTATCGTAATGGAAAAGAAGTTCTGAAACAAAACACCTTGCAAGAAGAAGTTTTAAAAGAATTCAAGAGAGCTCAAGGTACAGTCGCTAGATCTATTAGTCATACACTACGTAAGAAATATGCTGGGACCGGAGAGAGAAGAATCCTCAACATTTTGGGAAAAAGCAAGATTCATCAACGCCTCCATGCCCGCTTCACAAACAAAGCAAAGATGAAGCCAGTCACATCAAAGTCCGTTTTTGAGCGCATACAGATTGATCTCATTGATATGAGAAAGGAAAGGGTAAGCTTAGACGGACATTCTTACAGGTATGTATTATCTGTAGTTGACGTATTCTCGAGATTTGTATTTTTACGTCCACTACAGATAAAATCAAGTCAATCCGTCACCAAAGAATTAAAAAAGATTTTTAACGAGCATGGATTCCCAAAAATCGTTCAATGTGACAGGGGCACTGAATTCAAAGGTGAACTGAAAAAGTATCTTAAAAAGCATGGAGTACACATCATAAATAGTAGAGCCTATCATCCTCAGTCACAGGGAAAATGTGAACGATTAAATAGAGAAGTTAGGTCAAAATTCAGATACCTGATAAATACTTCAAAATCTAAGGGTTTCAACTGGGTTGAGAAACTTCCAGAAATATCTCATTCCATGAATACTTGTCCTAAAGAAGTACTGGGATATGCAACTCCTTTTGCAGTTTATTTTAACAGAGCTCATGATGGCTCAGGTGTACCGAAAAATGTTAGGGGGAAGGCAGCAAAGGCATCAAAAAGATGCAGAAATAGGATTATCAGGAGATCTTTGCTCAAACACCCCGTGTCCTCTTATTCAGTGGGGGAGAGGGTTTGGATAAAGTTTCCCACAAAGGGGCAAAGGGTTCCTACTCGTAGGCATGTATTACCTGGAATTATTATTGCTAGAAAGCTCCATTCATTGTACAAAGTGTTGTTCAAATCCCCTAAACAGAGGTTTTGTAAAGAGTGGATTTCAGTTGAAAATATAACAAGCCAGACAATCGAAAAAGAAAAACAAAGAACAAATCGACAAAAAGTCTTAGAAAAGAAGCAGAAAATCTTACATAGGAACAAGTATTACCTCGCAAAAAGTCCCAGAGAAATTCAAAATTTTCAAAAGCGTTTGCAGAGTATAGCTAAACGATCGCATCGAGAAAAGTTTTTTGTTATAAAGAATCATTCAGATCGAGTTCAAGAACTCCCTCTATCTGATGATATTCATGTTTCCTATGACCCCAAAGGAGATGGTAACTGTCAGTTTGAGGCTATAAGCGACCAACTCAAAACTATAGGCATACATAGCACTGCTCTCAGTCTTCGACAAGAGGGGGTTGATTATATTAGACAAAATATTTGTCTTTTCAAAGAATTTATAGATACATCTGAAATGTCTATTGAAGAGTATCTTTCTAGTATGAAAGAAGAAGGTACTTATGGGGACCGTCTTACCTTAACAGCTATATCACAGATATACAATGTGCAGTTTGGGGTGATTTCTACACAAGGTCAAGAATTTAACAGAATCGTATCTTCAACTAACATATACAACGAAAGTCATCCCATTCTTTTTCTTGGATACTTTCCAGAGAACGCTGGGGAGCATTATGTTAGTTTAACAGTTGATCCAGCTATTGTGCCAGTTCTTTTTGCTGATGGAAATAACATCAACGATGTTGAAAATGTAATTGAGGAAATTGAATCGGATGACGACACGATTATCTATGATTTAAATGAGATGCCAATTGAAGAAAAAGAGCCCCTCTCTTTAAAAGATCTGCCTCCCATTATTTTACGCAAGATTTTTAGTGTCTGCGTGAAAGATGACCCTCTTTCAAGGTATATTATTTCCAAGGTAGATCCAATTTTCGACGAGGTAATTAAAGCCATTCCTTGTCCGAGCATATATATATCCGGGCAAGTTATGGAGCAAGTGCCCAGCCCGGTAAGTGTTAGAAGGTTAATACGATTAGCCGGCAGATCAAGTGGATTGGCTGCTGAATTAAAAAATATATTAGGGAAAAGTAAAGTGTGGGCTAATGCATGGCTTTGCCTGATGGAGAAAGAACACAGATGGTTCGAAATAAGAGACGTTTGGTGGCGCTAAATTATGTATTTTTTCAAAACAGGCCAAAATCTGAAAACTCAATGATTGAAATTTTTGCCATAAGCGGTCGATATAAACCTCACTTATCTCTGTTCTGATTTATGTATTTTTGTATGAGGATTATTTTTGTTCCAGCATCAAGGCATCGATGTTAACAAACATATTTAGGTCATCGTATCAATGAAAAGAAGTGTTAAGGTAACATTATTGTGAATAAAAATATAATTTGTCTTAATTTTTTATCTTCTATGTCTTTTAATGATTTCAATGCACAGAAAAATGTGGGTTTTTTTTTTAAATAAACATGTCAAAAGAAACAATTTTAACATAATTATCTGTATTTTCTTGCTTTATTTCAACTATACACCGAATCTTTACATGAATATTTTTTGCAGAGATTTGTCAGGCTATGTAGGCATGTGATTAGATACAGTTCTCAGAAAAGAATTACTTGAATGTTTAAAATAAATATACATTGTAAGTTCTAACCTTTTGTCAGATTTTTTTTTGGACAGCTTTACAATATAAAGAACAATTCGCTGTAACTACGAAAACTTTTTTAGTCAAATACTCACCATATTTCAACTTAAAATATGTAAAAGGTAAAAAAAAACAAACAAACAAACAAACAAAAAAACAAGATGTATTTGTCAAACAATGATGCCACCGTATGGCAGCTTATGGCGAGAGTTGAAATTTCTCAAATGCAAGTTAAAATCCAAGGTCAGGGTTAAAATTGTTGGTACACAAAGGAAGGTCTTCTCACAAGGAATACACCTGTGAAATATGAAAGCCATAGCTCCACCAACTCAAAAGTTATGGACAAGGTTAAAGTTTTTGCGGATAAACAGATAAACAGACAAACAGACGTACGGACAGGGCAAAAACTACATACCCCCGAATCTTCGATTACGGGGGCAGAAAAAAGCATCGCTACATAAAAAAATTCCTATTCAACATCGTGACCATTTGACTTGAACGTTAACCTACTTTTTCAAAATTTTTCAGAGTGCTGATTTACAACACTTTTTTCGAAAAGAGGTACATGAAAGTTTATGCTAGGCCTATATAGCATGTAAGCTGTTTATCATAAAACACCCTGAAAAATTCAGCTTAACCGACCGATTGACCTTGACATGTTTATGAACTCATGACACTTCATTAAAAGTGTATGATATAAAATTACCAACAAACTGCTACACAATGAAAATATATCGAGATTGATAATCCACAATTGATCGTGAAATCTGATAAATGCATTAAAAACAAACTGAAATCTTTTTTTGAGCATTGTTGGAAACACGTATTAATTGTATGATTTAGGTTCTGTTCGAGGACTTTTTTCATTCAAATAGAGACATTGCCTTATATCGGTTGATAGGCCTCAAATTTACTAACGCATAAATATTATTAATTATTTCTAATAGTTTCAATTTCATAACTCGTTTGAGAGCTTGGGACCAAAATTTGTCTTTGATTGTTAATTTCCATCTTTGTCTTCTTCTATTCGTTGACCTCTCTTTTTCTTTGCAGACGAATGCATAAATTATATTGATACAGGTGTAGTAGCAAATAAATTGATGACCAGTCCTAGATTTATTTACGTCTTTAATATATTGATGAAGCTACAAGGCCGGCGACACATGCATTCTTTGGAACATTCTAGTTTTCATGTATTATAAAAAGTCTAGCGAATCAGAAGTGTGTTAAGTGTCACATAAATGTATTTTAAACACCTTGTGTAACATGTGCATGTAGGTAGAAAAGAAAATGCGGAATATACGTGTAACATTGCTTTTTATACATTTAGTTACCTTCAAATGAAAAAAAACAAATATTACTTTAATTTCCTGAACAATGTTGTAATTGTATTTCCTTTTCAACGTTGCAATTACACAAGTAGACATTGTTTGCCCAATAGGAGCGTAATGTACTGAAATAATTAACATAGCGAATTTGGAGAAAATATGTAACTACATGCAAACATGTATAAGTGCTAGGGCTTCTCTATGAAAGGAAGTATCATTCCCAAGATTCTCTATTTCAGAGTTTATTATTGACTTAGTGTTCCTTGGAATATTCTTTCCAATGCAGAAATATCAAATCAAGATAGAGTTACGAAAATAAGATTTAAATAAATTATCTTGAAGATATAAAAAAAAGAAAACAAATTTATATTTGATATGGCACTGAAGATGTCTTTTAAGTGTTATATGTTCATTTCATGAATCAATCAATATTTAGGTTATGCTTTCGGTTATGTCTTGAATACTGCACCCCCCCCCACGCCTATCCATTGTGTTTCGTTATTGACAGACCTGTTTTTGCAATGATGAAATATATGAAGATAACGAACAGTTTTCAAGCTCAACAGTCCTTAAAAAAATACAAATTTGGTGCAGAGCAATCACGGACCTCCAAAATATCAGAGGTGGGATCAGGTGCTATAGAGGAGTGAGCATCTCCTACCGACCGGTCACACCCGCCGTATGCTCCTTGTCATGATCGAGAAATAATGGAAAAAGTAGTGCAGCAGGATTTATAAAAAAAAAACTTATATATCAGATGAAGAAAAAACTTGCTGTGGCTTTCAGCTCGACATTTAGATATATATCAACGCCGAATTATCAATTAACAATAGTTACTTCCATTCATATGTCGACTTGATATCTCTCAGAGAGCTTAAATTAAAAATACCACAAAGTCTGACACATTCTGTTCTACATTTGGATATTTTACTAGAAAAATACCTTAATGGTAATCCAACAATAAAGTTATATCATAAACGTGATGATTTAAACTTTTCAATTCTGAACTTACTTGTGTAGCAATATACCCTTCCTACAGTACCTGAACCGTTCACGGTAGCTCAGTAGGTAGAGCGCTCGCTCCTTGATCGGGATGTCGTGAGTTCGAATCTCGGCCGCGACTGACCTAAGTCGATAAGAAATGGGTAGCAACTGTTCCTTCGCCATGCACTCAGCACTTTGAAGTGAAAGTTGCGGGTCCTTCGGATGAGACCTTAAAAACCGAGGCCCCGTGTCACGGCAAGCGTTGGCACGATATAGATCCCTCACTTCTCAATGGCCCTGAGTGCCGAGTAAAGGTCAAAATTTGAAGCCCTTCACCGATGTATGGTGATGTCTCTATATAAGTGAAAAATTCTCGAATGGGACGTAAAACAACATATAATCAATCAATCAATCCTACAGTACGTGCATATTAGGTATTCGACTCAGTTGATTCGATACACAAGATCTTGCTGTACCTACGAACATATTCTCATTCGAGGCAAACTATTGTCAAACAAGCTAACGAAACAAGAATTGAATATTAAACGTAATTGTTAAAAAATGTATGATTACATTTTGCGTATATGCGTTTTTGCTTCATGTCGACGCAAAATGTAATAACGCAAAATGTAATAATCCTAAAGATTCTGCAATTACATTTTGCGTTATTACATTTTGCGTCGAGATCAACGCGAAATGTAATAACGCAAAATGTAATAATCCAAAAATTGTATAATAACATTTTGCGTTATTACATTTTGCGTTGATATCGACGCAAAATGTAATAACGCAAAATGTAATAATCCAAAAAATGTATTATTACATTTCGCGTTATTACATTTTGCGTCGATCTCGACGCAAAATGTAATAACGCAAAATGTAATAATCCCAGTTTATTACATTTCGCGTTGTTATTACATTTCGCGTTGTATGCTAACATCATAATTTTGTCGTGGGATTAAATATCGGCAGCGGGTTATACATGTAGATAACAATAAACCTATATCGTATGTCCAGAACTGTAAATTTCAGAATGCATATAACATATTCTTTTTAAATATCAACTGGGACAGAAAAGGTACACACCGGGAAAATTTTAGTATCACTTGAATATCTAACTGCAGAACTGTACATGTAGCTTTCCGGAAAAAAAAATAATTTATTGACGGACCGGAGTCTCTGGTCATCCATCCCATTTTTTTTCAGACCAGTGAACTTCAGTGCAGCTACTGAATATCACAAATTTATCATTCTTAATTAATACACTTTGACAACTTTATTTTAATTATTAAAATCTTAATCGGCAGCCTTTGTATCATAAACTATTAAACTATTTGTATCGTTTACCGTATAGAATTGAGTATTTTCTTTCAAATAATTGACTTGTAACTTACGTACATTACTTTTCTGGGTTAGCTTTAAAAAAATACGATCGAGAGAAAGAGAGAGAGAGAGACTCATTTGCTCATGTACATACATACCAGGTAGTTCCTGTATCAAATATTGTTCAATTTTCTTAATTTTATTTACAATATCAATCATAATCTCTTTATTCTGTAAATCTATTTGTTGATTATTTTCAACTTCAATCACAATATGTAGTACTAAAATGAAGTCCATGCACGGTTGCTTTTGTACACCTGGAAATATTTTTTATTTAATCCTTCGTCCATGCCTTCCTCCTTCACAGAAAATAGATTAATTAATAAATTAACCGAACGAGGTTGATAAATGCCGGACTATTAACTGGATTGAATATACTTTTTTCATTTCCACTGTACACGTGTCCTGAATAAAACTGCGTGGTTTGGGTTTGTCAAAGTGGTTTTAGACCAAGATAAGTCAGTCGCAACTTCTCGGGCCTTTCCAACTAACGGAAAAAAACTTCGAATGTATTACGTAGACTCTCCCCTGTAACAAGATTTACAGAGTTATGCCGCTTGTCATGTGAACTGTATTAGTGTCCTTGTAATTGTGACGTCATGTAGTGTGTATTAAAGATGGCAACTGTGCACAAGTGTTGTTGAGAATCTTACATGGTGTCAGAAGAAAAATGGACCGGTTAAACCCTCCAGCCGCACTCAACTTAAACGGAAACTTAAAGGAGAACTGGAGGCGATTTAAGCAGCAATTCGACATATATAATATAGCGTCCGGAACGGCGAAGAAAGATGATAAAGTGCAGGCTATGACCTTACTCCACGTGGTTGGCGCTGAAGCCATTGAGGTTTATAATACGTTTACCTGGGATGACAAAGATAAAGAAAAAGTCGCGGACATTTGTGAGAAATTCGAGGCTTATTGCAATCCGAGGAAGAACATTACATATGAAAGGCACATGTTCAACACCAGGGTACAGAAAGAAGGTGAGCGCATAGATGCATATGTTACTGATCTAAAACAAAGAGCTGCGAGTTGCGAGTTTGAAAATTTACAAGATTCTCTTATCAGAGATCGGATCGTATGCGGGATCAAGAGTGACTCTGTAAGAAAGAGACTGTTGAGAGAAGAAAACCTTACATTACAGAGGGCTATAGACATTTGTCGTGCTAATGAAGCCAGTGAATCACAGATTAAAAATATCGCAGATGAGAAAGCTATAAATCACGTGGTCGCGCAAGGAGCACATGGCGGGTTCAGGCGTGGCAGAGGAAATTCGCGTCATAATAACAACAAACCGACACGTGATAGAGACAAAAGCAAACCACGGCAAGGAAAATGTAAGCGCTGTGGAACTTCTCATGCTCGAGGAAACTGTCCAGCGTACGGTAAGGAGTGCAGAAAATGTGGGAAAATGAATCATTTTGAAAAAATGTGTAAAAGTCGGAGAGACCGTGTACACATGCTCCAGCATGAGTCCGATTCGGATGCAGATAGAGATTCACTGTCAGATGACGAATTCCTAGCATACGGAATCGAGACCACGGACAAGGATAGGGAACAGGACTGGATGGTTCGAGTGAAAATCAATGACATTTCCGTTGACTTCAAGATAGATACAGGGGCACAGTGTAATGTGATCACGGAGAAACTTTGCAAAGAAGCAGGAATCAAGAATATTAGCAAATCGAAGTCGCGATTAATCTCATACTCCAAGGATGAAGTCAAAACTATTGGCAAGGCTCGCGTTGTGTTAGAATACAAACAGAAGTATTATGATGCTGTAGTTCATGTTGTGGATCATGATGTTGTACCTGTACTTGGCTTACAAACTTGTCTGGATTTGAAGCTTGTCCAACGTGTAAATCTGGTCGATGAAAATCAAAGTACTGCCAGTACTGACAGTGTCATCAAGGAATACCAACACTTATTTTCTGGAATCGGATGTTTGCCAGGAGAATATGACATTAAAGTGAATCCAAATGTTACACCTAAAGTGCACCCTCCACGAAGAGTTGCACACGCTTTAAAACCGAAAGTCAAGGAAGAGTTAGACAGGATGGTTAGTGAGAAAGTCATAACGAAAGTAGAAAAACCAACAGCATGGGTTAATCCAATCGTCATTGTAGAAAAACCCAATGGAAAAGTAAGAATTTGTTTGGACCCAAGGGACTTGAATCGCGGAATTCAACGGGAACATTATCCGCTGAAAACAGTTGAGGAGGTAGCCGCAACGCTAAAAGATGCAAAAGTTTTCAGTACTCTTGATGCTGCCTCAGGATTTTACCAAATCAAGTTGTCAGAGAGGAGCACTTGGGTGACAACATTTAATACTCCTTACGGGCGATACAAGTTTGAACGTCTACCCTTCGGAATTTCTAGTGCGCCGGAAATTTTTCAGAGAACAATATCGCAAATCTTTTCAGACATTGATGGGTGTAGTACTATAGCTGATGACATTTTGATTTATGGACGGAATCAAGAAGAACATGATCAGAGACTCTCAGCTGTCTTAGCAAGAGCACAAGAAGTTAACTTGAGGTTCAACAGACAAAAATGTAAACTCAGTCAGTCAGAAGTCAAATTCGTAGGTCATGTGTTTGGACCAGATGGATTGAAGCCTTGTCAAAGTAAAGTTCAAGCGATAATTGAGATGAAGAGTCCGGAAAACAAGAAAGACCTACAAAGATTCCTGGGAATGATTAACTATTTAGGAAAATTCATACCCAATATGTCAACAGTGAACAGACCGTTGCGTCAACTTCTAGAAAAGAATGTTGAATGGCATTGGACACAGACACACCAACAAGCATTGGAGGAGTTGAAATGTGCAATTACAAGTGCACCTGTTCTCAAATACTATGACGTGTCAGCACCAGTAAAAATTTCAGCAGATGCTTCTTCTGTAGGACTGGGAGCATGTCTTCTACAAGGAAATCAACCGATAGCTTATGCGTCGAGATCCTTAAATTCAGCTGAACAGAACTATGCTCAAATTGAAAAAGAGCTACTCGCTATTGTGTTTGGACTCATTAAATTTCATGATTACGTGTATGGGAAAGTAGTGGACATAGAAACGGACCACAAACCACTGGAAAGTCTTTACAAAAAGCCATTATCCAATGCACCACCGAGATTGCAGAGAATGATGTTAAGAATCCAGAAATATGACTTGAGAGTAAAGTACTCACCGGGAGAAACACTTCACATTGCCGACACTCTTAGTCGCGCAGCATTAAGAAACGATGAATCAGAAGATGACTTTGAGGTTCATATACTCGAGAACAAACCAATAACATGTGAAAATGTGGAACGATTCCAGGCTGAAACTGCAAAGGACGAAATACTAGGGAAACTGATGAAAACCGTGATTAATGGTTGGCCAGAATCCAAACAGAAAATTGATCCGGAGTTAAATCTGTATTGGAACTTCAGAGATGAGATCAACATATCTGACGGACTTGTGTTCAAGGGAGATAGAATCATTTCTCCTTTATCTATGCGTCATGAAATGCTGAAAAGAATTCATCTGAGCCACATGGGAATTGAAAAAAGCTTAAGCAGAGCACGAGAATTACTTTACTGGCCTGGGATGAGTCAACAAATTAAAGACCTTGTAGAACAGTGTGAAATTTGCAATAAACACAGAAATAAACAGCAGAAACAACCACTCTTACAACATGAAGTGCCAAACCGACCATGGCAAAAAGTTGCCACTGATCTCTTCTACTTGAATGGAGACTCTTACCTAGTACTTGTCGACTTCTTCTCTAAGTTCTTTGAACTGTCAATGTTACAGGATACCAAAAGTCTGACAGTTATCAAATGTCTCCGTCAAAACTTTGCTAGATATGGAATTCCAAAAAAACTCGTTAGCGACAACGGACCAGAGTATTCAAGCTACGAATTTCAAGCTTTTGCTAGAGACTTCGGTTTCAAGCACATCACATCATCTCCAAGGTACCCTCAGAGCAATGGACTAGCAGAGAGGACCGTTCAGACAGCCAAAAAACTTCTGAAAAAGGCCATTGAAGACCATCAAGATCCGTATTTATCTCTTTTAGAGCTTCGCAATACACCACTTCCTGGTGTGGGACTTTCACCTGTGCTACTTCTGATGGGTCGCAGAACCAGATCTTTCGTTCCAGCCAAATCGTCACTCTACACACCCAACAACTTCCCTGGGAAATCCGTCAGGAAAAATCTACAATTTAAACAGCAGAAGCAAAAACACTACTATGATAGAAATACCAAAGAAAGAACACCATTATCAGAAGGAGACGTAATTAGAATTCGTTCACATCAATCATCATCAACTTCATGGAATCCAGGACAAGTCGTCAAACAATGCGAGGAACCAAGATCCTACATAGTAAAATCAGGAAACCGCATATTCAGGAGAAATCACAAGGATTTAGTGAAAACCAAGGAAAGGAGTGTTCCAGAAAATTCTAGGGAGGAAGAAGACGACGTAGTGATCATTCCACCAATGCAGGCAGATTCAACGCATACAGATTCGAGGAGTGTTATAGGTAGTAAAGAGTCGTGTCAGCCAGTAAAGGCAGTGAAAAGTGAAAGTGTCAAAATATGTGAAAATAATGAAAATGTGAAAATTTCAAATCCCAAAGTCCGATTCACAAGGTCGGGAATAGCGTCAGTGTTACCGGCAAGATACCAAACTTAACGCTTCTAATAATTGTGTTGTGTTTGTCTACAAGTATGGACGTTACCAAACTCTTTTTCTGTTTAAAGTTAATTCATGTGTCCAGTGATGTTTTGAAATGCGGCGGATTTGTTTAAGAAATGTTTTATTGTTATCATGTTATGAGTAATTGAAATACACAGAACTCTAAATTCGGACATTTCAAATTTACAGTATATTTATTTAGCAATAGGATTCTAGGATTTGTAAAACTGTGAACGCACAAATATCTTAAAAAGGGAGATGTAACAAGATTTACAGAGTTATGCCGCTTGTCATGTGAACTGTATTAGTGTCCTTGTAATTGTGACGTCATGTAGTGTGTATTAAAGATGGCAACTGTGCACAAGTGTTGTTGAGAATCTTACATCCCCCCCCCCCATTTCCCAAACTTTGAAATAAATGACTATGAAAGATCTTCCCTCAATGAGGGAAGATATTTTATCTGTTGAGTATTGAGTTTAAGTTTATTGAATGTAAAGATATTACCTAATTAAAATATACTAATTAGCTAGGATGGACTTTCAACTCCGTCTATCCTTAATAAATAGGAAGCGACTCAATCTTGTATAAAATTTTAAAATCCGGTAATGTTAAAACATTCGGGGTTGTTTTTCCGACCTCTGACGGAAACGCCCGAGTTGATGCGATTGCGGAATCAGGATTTTTAAACATCTTCATTGGCCAGTTTCGCTTATTTTGCACTCCGGGGTTTTTGAAAAAAATGTGTTGATCGACATCCGAATAAAATGGTAATTAAATAGAGTGCCAAATATATCATGGGCGAAAATTTGTTTATGAAAAGTGGTTCTTACAAATAGATCTACATGTAGATAACCCTAAATAGCTAAAAATTTATTGGTTTTGTCTATAGCAGATGTTAAATAAATATAAAAGCCATGTAATTGTAACCAAATATTCCGAAGCAATCATTCATATTTATAGACTGATAGTTGATTAAATTTCCTCTCATCAATAAACGTATACCCCCCCCCCCCCGGAAATAGATAAAATGCTTCCCTTCAGAGGCGAAGTTTTCAATCATTTTTTTGGGGGAGGGGGGGGGGGTGCGTCAAAACGTCGATCGTAAAAAAAATGACTGTATAAAAATAATTTCAATTTTTAATCAGTACCCCATCTATCATGCCAAAGGCTAAGTAAGATTTTCTGCTCACAATTTGTTTGTTCTCTGACTTCGATGTTGGCTTTCTCGGTGTAAGCATATTCCACGTTGTCGATGTAAACCTGGTACTTGTAATTTTTTTTCTCATTCTTATCTTTTCAAGAATCACTGGGTCAGTATCAACCAAACGTTGTTGATCAAATGAATGACCACATTCTCTTCCAAAAGAAGATAATTAAGAAATATAAGTAGTAAAAATTGGAAAGGTCATTTGAAAAAAAATTATTCTCTAGAAACCTGTGGGCCGGAATGAGAAAACATACTTATAATATCTTCCTGAAATAGTAAAGATTTAAATTTTTTTCAAATCAGAATGGGTGTTCAAAATTTAACATAGGAATTTATATCCCCCGCAAACGAAGTGTCTGGGCTGGGGAGAGGGGGATTAGGAATCATATTGTCCGTCTGTCTGTCCGCTTGTCTAGCTGCCCGTCTGTCCCTCCAAGTTTGCCCAGGCTATGACTTTTTGGATTAACTGGAAGCTCATATTTGGTACAAAGATTGCCAATGATCCTAGGGTGTGTCATGGTCTTGATCCAAGGTCATTCCAGCAAATTCAAGGTCAGTGAAGAAAGAATAAATGTTTTGTCCGAGCCATTTATTTGTAATTGAGAATCACTGGAAGCTCATACTTGATACAGAGAATGCTTGTGACAAAAACGTTTGCTTCGACTTTGACAAAGAAAATTGTATTATTACGATCTAGGCTGTAATTTTTTATGTTCGCACTTGGTACACAGATTGCTTATGGTCCGCCGGTTTTAGATGACTTAAACTAAGGTTATTTCAGAAAATTCTGGGTCATTGGCAGTAAAAGTTGTAAAATGCCTGTCTGGGATATGAATTTCTAATCACTAGAACCTCTTTCTTAAAACAGGTTGTTTGAGATTGAGGGTTTGTCTTGACACCGACCAAAGGTTATTCCGTCAAGTTCAAGGATGCTGACAGAAAAAATTAATTTCTATTTCATGCTATGATTTAGTTATAGAAAATCACTGGAAGCTCTTACTTGAAACAGAGATTGCTTATGAACGGAGGCTGTGTCATGACCTTGATCAAAGATCTTTCTGGCAAGTTCAAGGTCACTTGCAGAGAAATAATTTTTAAAAAAATGTCCAGGCATATTGTTTTTTTTCCTACCGATTCTGTGCACGCGAGTTCTCGGAAACGGGTTGTTTGATTTTCAGGAAACTTTCAGGTCTGGTAGAAAATTAAAAAAAATCTAGATATTTTTTTTTTATTTAGATGACCTCACTTCCGATCCGGAGATTTTGCGATTAGGTGATTTTTAGAGGGTCACTTTGTCCGCTCGTTTTCTAAAAAAAAAAAAACACTTCAAATAGGAACTTGATATTTTCAACAATGATAGAGCAATGTTCATAAATATGTACTAGGTAGTTCATTTTTCCCGGAAGTGCCGCACTTTGACGCTTGGTATGCTCCGAAAATAGTCTTATTGAGAATATCAAAATTTTTACCATTTTTTCAAGAATATCTCTTTACTTGTAAATATTTTGTTAAAACATCTAGAACAAAAGTTGTGCAGAATGGCAAGCTGTTTCATTTGATATCAACAATTAGGGGCTGATCCCTTAAATAAGGGATCTACAGGGGCTGAAAGTTTTTCTCAATATCTCCAAAACTATTGAGAATTTGTGATACATCAAAGAAGCAAAATTGTTCAAAATGACAAGTAGAAGTAAATAAGACTGTCGAAAGTCGTCAAATAACGTAACTTCCGGCCAAAACGGAAGTAGTCCGAAATGCTTATTTTTGCCGTTTTCGACATGTTATTAGTTAATTTATGTAACCAGAAGCATCCAACCAAATTTATCATCCCTCAACATCACTTCCGGTCAAACCGGAAGTAGCCAGAAATAGCTTATTTTGCAGGTTTTGATGCAAAATTGTAATTTTAAAGTCACTGGAAACGTCTAAACTCATTCCTTTCTCTTGTTGACGTCACTTCCGGTCAAAACAGGACGGAAGACCTACTCGTTGCTTTGCAACAAGCTTTGCTCTAATTATTTTTTTTCCTTTCTTGTTTTCACGATTTCTCAGAGATGGCTGGACGGATTTTCTTGAAATTTTCAGGGATAATAGAGAATGAAAATACCTACAAATGTATTTTTCATTTTTTTTCAAAATTCACTTTCGGTCGTCAGATATGTCCGATTTCCGTTTTTTCAGAAATATTTTGTCCGAGTCATATCTCAGAAACTTAAGAGATTAAGACACAAAATTTATATGAGTAATAGATCTTGAGGAGTAAGCAAATCCATTTGGGTTAAGACGGTCAGTTGTCACTTTCTGTCGTAACAGGAAGTGGTCAAAGAAATGGAAATTTTCAACTTTTCTTTTTTGATTTTTTTCTTTCATCACATTGTTGCATCTTATTTGTAGATTCGAAATATGTTGGTCCCACCAGAAACAAAAACGTCAACTTCCGGCTATGAGCGAAAAACTGCATAATTTGAGTATTTTACTTTCCCATAAATATTTTTCATAGATAACGTATTTGAACTGATTTTTGAATATGTTATCAAGACTGCAAATGTCTAGAGTAACGTCAAATATCTTTCTAAAACTCACTTCCGGTCACGCGTGTCCGCAAAATGAGAACTTGTCCGAGTGAGATCTCAGAAACGGTAAGAGATTTAGACACCAAACTTATAGGAGTATTAGACCTTGAGGAGAAGACGAAACCATTTGGGGTAAGAGCGTCAGTCGTCACTTCCGGTCGTGACAGGAAGTGATCAAAGAAATAAAAAATATCAACCTTTCTCTTTTGGAATAAGACTTGCATCATATAATTGTATCTTTTTCACAGTTACTATATGTGTTGGTCCCACCGGAAACAAAAAACGACAACTTCCGGTTATAAGAGAAAATGTACATAATAGGGGTTTTGAATTTTCCCCAACATATCGCTTATAGATAGAATTCTTTAAATGATTTTTATATATGTTATTGAGACTTCAGATGTCTAGAGTGACGTGAAATATCTTAGTAAAATTCACTTCCGGTCGCGTGTTTTCTTGTCCTCAAAATGAAAAGCTATTTCAGCGAGATCTCGGAAACGGCAGGAAAGTAAGACACCAAACTTATAGGAGTAATAAAACTTGGTGAGAAGGCAAAACACATAGGGTTAAAAGCGTCAGCCGTCACTTCCGGTCATCACAGGAAGTGATCGAAGAAATCGAAAATTTCAACTTTTCTTTTTAAAATTAAAACTTTCATCACTTTATTGCTTCCCTTTCGCTGTTTTGAAATATGATAGATTCCACCGAAAAAGAAAACACTTTAAACTTCCGGTTTTAAGAGATAAACTACGTTATTTCGTGGTTTAACTTTCTCAAAAATATCACTTATAGATAAGTATTTGAAATGTTTTTTTACATATGCTGTAGATACTGCAAAAGTCAAGAGAAAATTCAGAGATTTTTATTCAGTTCACTTCCGGTCATGTGTTTTCCTGTCCCCAAAATTAGAATTTGTTCTCACAATTGTTCGGCAACAGTTAAAGACTGAAGTCTAAAACTTTCAGGACTTATAGTCAGTCATCAGTTCATTTGCTTCGTAAAAAAATCGTGTTTCGTCATTACTTCCGGTCGTGACAGGAAACGAAGCAAAAAAGTATTCTTTTAAGTTATTTTGTTTCTACATAAGTTTTAGGCTAATACCGACGTTGGAAAAGACATGTTCATGCAAACAGGAAGTAGTATACGGAAGACCTTCTCATTACTAGTAATGAGTTTCTAGTTCTTTTTAAGGTCTTCCGTTTCAGACGGAAGACCTTATAGTGATTCTACTGTTTTTTCTTATTAAGGTCTTCCGTTTCAGACGGAAGACCTTATAGTGATTGTACTGTTTATTATTATTATTAAGGTCTTCCGTCACAACGGAAGACCTTCTACTGATTCTGATGGTTAAGATTATTATTCTCTTTTTAAGGTCTTCCGTTTCCAACGGAAGACCTTCTACTGATTGTGATGATTAAGATTATTCTTATTATTAAGGTCTTCCGCTCCAGGCGGAAGACCTTCTACTGATTCTGATGGTTAAGATTATTCTTATTCTTTTTTTTTTCCTAGACGCCAACTTTGAGACCTCATATCTTGCTCATTTCTCAACGGATTTTGCTCAAATTTGCAGGGTTTAAAGACGTTACAAAATTCTATCAGAATGTTGTCAAACATTTCAAAAACCCACTTCCACTTTTGGGTTATCTCCCTTTAAATGAAAATTTAGGAGGCTTCATTTCCAGACAAAGGCTCAGAGACTACTGAAGCTGGAGTAGAAATTCTACCGAATTTAAATAATAGAAGCACTGAAGTTGTGCACATCGGGGTTTTTTTTCAATTTCTGTCTTCAAAATGGCGCTAGAGAGGGGTCAAAAAATAGAACGCCAAAAAGAGCGAAAATTTACACATATTTTCCATTTTATCTTCTAAACTAAAAATATTTTGATAAAACATGTAGAATAAAAGTTGTGCACAATTTTAAGGCCTTTCATTTGAGACCACTAAAAAGGGTCTGGCCCCTAAAATTAGGGATCTGGGGCCCTTTAAAGTTTTTGCTTTATAACTCAAAAACGGTAAATATTTCGAAATAGCTGCCGTAATTAAAGTTGTTATTTAACATCTTATTGATCTCAAGAAAATGTTATTTTGTTTGAATCTTGTGTTCTAAATGAGCTAGAAGCATAACACATATACAGGTAAGTTTTTTCATTCAGCAAGTAAACAAGAGCTCTTCATGCGTGTAATTAAAATAAACTTACTATAAATAATAAACCTTGCTATATTAGATGCTAATATTCTTTAGAATCAGGTTTTTGAAGTATTTTGTGCTTTATTTCCAAATTATTTACTGACAACTTTCCCTTTTATTTCGTTTGTTTTCAAATTTGGATAAACCAGTCTACTAAACAGGGAAAAAAAGATAACCTTTTCTTCTTCTCATATAAAAACAAACAATAAAGTTAGAAAATAAAACAAAACTTTAAACATAGACTATTCATAGCCATTAAGTACACGCCTTTTACATTCACCTCGTGTGTTTACAATTATGTAACCCCTCCCTCGATAGCGCGTGGCAAAGGAGGTCACCGAGGATCAATCGGCGTGTGAACCAGCGACCTAAGGTCATACACAAAACAAACCATAGAATGGCCATTCCAAATACATTTTAACTAAGTGATGAGTGGATAAATATGTTGAATCTTTCAGATTATTTCATATCTTTGATTAAGTCGCTAGTACATTTCAATTTATATTTTATTCGCTGAATTACAAGAAAGTTGCATATTTATTCTTATAAACATTGCATTGTTGAGATAATTGCGCTTTGTGGAAAATTACTTTAAAATCATTTCGAATCTTTCATATGATTCCATCTTACTGTTTAATTATCACTCGCTCGTTTTAATCAGCTAGTCTTAACTGCCTTTCACTTATTCACTTCAAATTCAATGCATTTTGAATGCCGAAAAGACCACTTTCTTTGCGTATTAAAGAAACAGTTTATTTATCTCTCTTATGTTATTATTTAACGAGTTGCTATTTCTTTCATGAACATTAAACAGGATGTATATAATTAAAAACGATAATTGTATGTAGAGGTCACATTTTTAATTGTCAGGAAAATCGAAAATAAAATGAAGTACTTTTGAGTTTGTATTATTTTCTTCCTAACTTACAATGTTATTGCATACAAAATACTAGGTCGGAAGCATGTAACTTAACCGCCTCAATATTTCACTTGTATTTGAAAATTCTATCGAGCGTCGAATGAATTTTACCCGTTAAAAAGTGTACCCAAAAAAAAAAAACACCCCTTCCTATGCAGTTTTCTTTGGGAAGCAATTGGCTTAGATAGTCTACTCCGACATGTGTTGACAAAACTCACGCAATGAGAAGCCATACATTTCAAACTTGTGACCTCTTGGTCAGTGCATGTGAAGATTACGCATGGCAATTAGTGTCTGGAAACGAAGTATGTTTTATAAGTGATTTGACAGTTTAAGATTTGTTCTCATTCCAAATTAAATACAAACACAAACCCTTTATTTTCTTTGTTATTTTATACCGTCAGTTATATCAGATAGATTGTTTTAAAAACGTGTTTAGGAAGATTAATCTTATGCATTGTTTTATTTCATCTAATAAATTGAATTTACCCATGACACAAATTATTGGTACATGCATGTAAGTACGCGTAAATGCGATTTAATTTGTTTATGCGGAAGAGCGCCCAAAATAAATACACTTCGAACTCTGGAATTTCCCTATTTTACTGTTTAAATCATAGGTCCACTCAGCTGACGAGTTGTTTTAATCAGTTAATAACGGTAATAAATTATATTCAAGTCCTGGCCAGCGATCGTTACGGTTGTTGACATTGCAATTAAACAGGTCGATACTACGGTACTAAGATAATAATGGGTGTATATATTTTCACCTAATATGTTTTCATTGAGTGTTTTCATAAGAAGTAAATTGCTGGAGGGTATCATGTTCTCCCTGATCACATCGATAGCGTGTAGAAACAGCGGTATATGAACACACGCTTTTGTGTACAAAGCAAACGTGTAAACCAAAAGGATGGGGAAAAAACGACGAAATAAAAACATTTCTCTATTAACTGAAAATATTGTCTTTAGACAGATAAAAATAAATGATTATCCGCCTGAGAACATGTGAAAATTATACCCAAATACAATGTAACGAAGGATTTTGGGTTTAATCCCGAGTACACAATTATAGCAATGATGTGTACATGTACATGCAGAATACCTCTTTTTTTATCCTTCGTCCATGTGTTCCTCCTTAACGGAAAAAATTATCAGTAAATTATATTATACCGAACGAGGTTGAAAAATGCCGAACTTTATTTCTTAAAATTAACAGCAATTATCCGACTTTTCTTATATCACTGTAAAAATGCCGTAAAAACTAAAACTGTCTGGTTTGACTTTGTCAACGCGTTTTAGATCGGGTTTGAGATTTTTATTAAATGTCTGGAGTATTTCGCTTATTCTGCAAGTCCGTATAATGAAAGAAAACACTGACATATTTAGAGGAGGTTCAGGGGCCTGTCCCCACTGGCGGATTTAAGTGGGGCTTGGGGGCGCACGCCCCCCCCCCCCCACATTTTCAAAATATGACATGACTAATATTAATAATGCCATACTTTGGTTTTATAATTAATGGTCAATTAAAAAATGGTAATTTTATTTTATGACCAAGTATCGGTTTTCTTAAAAATCAAGTCTGAAAACATTGCATTCCCTAGGCCATGAATATTATCTCATAATTATTCAAAGCGGAAAACGTCTCCCGATTTCGTTTGAAGGATAGACAGCACTTGTCAATTTCCTATGATGATGCAAAGAAAAATACTGCAATATTTAAAGGCTGGTCGAAGGTAAATAACATTCGGCAAACCTCGGCTGATTCCGTCACCTTCATCCAGATGAGGTACGAATCGGCAGAGGTGTGCCGAGTGAGGTAAATAAATGAATTTAAAATCATCAGGTCTACGTTACAAACCTATCCACTGATTGATGTATTTATTTATCAAATGGTGTAACTATGCAGTAATTTACTTACATAGATACAAGACTTTTTTTTAACGTCAGGATATAGGTTAGGATGGTCACAGACGAGTGTAACTTCGACCACCTGGTTAATTTCGACTGTTCATAAATACCTTAAAATAATTTGTTTATAACCCATTATAGTGTACGTGTACACATCTATTTTATGCAGAAAGAAAATGCATTTTTCATATGCAAAGCAATGTTGATAATAATAGGCGAAATTTATTTCTTTACTGGAAAATTACATCCAAGAAGAGACTTTATCGCCCGAAAAATTACGGACCAATGCGGGGAATTATCAGTTTATCACCTCTAAAAATATCTTGTATATACAGAAAGACACAGTGGATATTCCTGGCGTGAAATTTATCAACTATGTTTAAATTTGCAACTTAAATTCATACCTTTTAAATTTATAGTATTTAGTTTTTACAAATAAAATGCAAATCAGCTGAACAGAAATCGGCCGAAGTTACCCTTTGCATGAATACGGCGTCAGCAGGTAACTCAGTTCGACCAATGAAAATGACGCAATGCTATTTGTTACCAGAAAAAAAATCATGACCACCATCCGTATAAAAAAAACTTTTAAAAAGTATTAGGATAAGTATTGTGTACAAGAATACTCCGTAGAAACTAGTTCTATAATCGTGAAAAAATCATCTGTTTTGTTTACATGCGGTTTAGATGCCTGCGCATATATATATTTGTAGCATGCCTTGACAAATCGGTAAATTAGTCTCTAGGCACCTGGTGCACTTAATGTCTTCAAATTAGGTACATTTTGAAAATTGCTTTTTTTTTCTTTTTGTCAGCATTTTTTCCACAATCTTTTATGTTTTACAACAGAATTGTTTAAATTAATATATATGTATTTTTAGCTCACCTGAGCCGAAGGCTCAAGTGAGCTTTTCTGATCACATTTTGTCTGTAGTCCGTCTGTCCGTCTGTCTGTCTGTCTGTCTGTCTGTCCGTCCGTCTGTAAACTTTTCACATTTTCGACTTCTTCTCAAGAACCACTGGGCCAATTTCAACCAAACTTGCCACAAAGTATCCTTGGGTGAAGGGGATTCAAGTTTGTTCAAATGAAGGGCCACACCCTCTTTCAAGGGGAGATAATAAAGAATAAGTGAAAAATTAATAGCATCTTTTAAAAATCTTCTTCTCAAGAACCACAAAGCCAGGGAAGATGAAACTCATGTGGAAGCATCCTCAGGTAGTGTAGGTTCAAGTTTGTTCAAATCATGACCCCCAGGGGTAGGGCGGGGCCACAGTGGAGGATCAAAGTTTTACATAGAAATATATAGGAAAAATCTTTAAAAATCTTCTTCTCAAGAACAGCAAAGCCATGATGAGTCATATTTATATGGAAGCATCCTCAGGTAGTGTAGATTCAAGTTTGTACAAATCATGACCCCCGGGGGTAGGGCGGGGCCACAATGGAGGATCAAAGTTTTACATAGAAATATATAGGAAAATCTTTAAAAATCTTCTTCTCAATAACAGCAAAGCCCTAATTGGTCATATTTATATGGAAACATCCTCAGGTAGTGTAGATTCAAGTTTGTTCAAATTATGACCCCCGGGGTAGGGCGGGCCCACAATGGAGGATCAAAGTTTTACATAGAAATATATAGAAAAAATCTTTAAAAATCTTCTTCTCAATAACAGCAAAGCCCTAATTGGTCATATTTATATGGAAGCATCCTCAGGTAGTGTAGATTCAAGTTTGTCCAGATCATGACCCCCAGGGGTAGGGCGGGGCCACAATGGAGGATCAAAGTTTTACATAGAAATATATAGGAAAAATCTTTAAAAATCTTCTTCTCAAGAACAGCAAAGCCATGATGAGTCATATTTATATGGAAGCATCCTCAGGTAGTGTAGATTCAAGTTTGTTCAAATTATGACCCCCGGGGTAGGGCGGGGCCACAATGGAGGATCAAAGTTTTACATAGAAATATATAGAAAAAATCTTTAAAAATCTTCTTCTCAATAACAGCAAAGCCCTAATTGATCATATTTATATGGAAGCATCCTCAGGTAGTGTAGATTCAAGTTTGTCCAGATCATGACCCCTGGGGGTAGGGCGGGGCCACAATGGAGGATCAAAGTTTTACATAGAAATATATAGGAAAAATCTTTAAAAATCTTCTTCTCAATAACAGCAAAGCCCTAATTGGTCATATTTATATGGAAGCATCCTCAGGTAGTGTAGATTCAAGTTTGTTCAAATTATGACCCCCGGGGGTAGGGCGGGGCCACAATGGAGGACCAAAGTTTTACATAGAAATATATAGAAAAAATCTTTAAAAATCTTCTCAATAACAGCAAAGCCCTAATTGGTCATATTTATATGGAAGCATCCTCAGGTAGTGTAGATTCAAGTTTGTTCAAATTATGACCCCCGGGGGTAGGGCGGGGCCACAATGGAGGATAAAAGTCTGAAATAGAAATATATAGGAAGATATCTTCTAATGAAGAACTGCAAAGCCATGATTAGTCATTTTGATATGGAAGCATCCTCAGGTAGTGTAGATTCAAGTTTGTTAAAATGATGACCCCAGGGGATAGAGATGGGCCATAATGGGGGATCGAAAATTTTACATAGGAACATATAGGAAAATATCTTCTTCTCAAGAACTGAAAATCATGTTTAGTCATTTTGATATGGAAGCATCCTCAGGTAGTGTAAATTCAATTTTGTTCAAATGATGACCCCCGAGGGTAGGGTGGGGCCCAATAGGGGGATCGAAAGTTTTACATAAGAACATAGAAAAAAATTTCTTCTCAAGAACAGAAAAGCTGTGTTTAGTCATACTGATATGGAAGCATCCTCAGGTAGTGTAGATTCAAGTTTGTTCAAATGATGACCCCTGGGATAGGGAGGAGCCACAATGGGGGATCAAATTTTTACAAAGGAATATATGGGAAATTTTTTAAAAATCTTCTCAAGTACAACAAAGCCATTTGTTATATTGACATGGAAGCATCATCAGGTAGTTAAAAATTCAAGCCCCCCCCACCCCCCCATAATCTTTTCAGTACTGAACTGATTTGTGCTTTTGCCTTGCCAATGTGCTCAGGTGAGCGATGTGGCCCATGGGCCTCTTGTTTTAAATTAGAGATGACGCGAATAATTTCATTTATATTTGCACATCGATCGTGTGCAGTTGAAGTTACCCAACACACATATCTTATAAATCGAACACATTTATTTTATATCATGACGAATAATACATATAACACAATGTAATCTGAACAATAAAAGGTATTCCGAAGGAGAAAAAATCCAGTAAATGTTGAGCGTAATACATGTAATAGGCAGTGACATACTTGAACAAATCTAAATATAAAAAAAATAATCGGTCGAAATTACAACCCCCTACTCTACAGTGTATCTGTCATATATGTATAATACTTATAAAAACAAACGTTGCAATATTTAATTTTTCAATATTCAGATATTCTTTGTGTATCATTGTGCTTCGTTTATTTCATACTGCTATAAAGGGAACTGCACGTTACAGCGTGTTTGTTTATATTGTTTCGTTGGCTGCGGTGGAGATACATGTGTAGGTCAGTGAATGGAATTTAAAAAAAAACAACAACACTTTTTGGAATAACATTAGAGTTACATACAAGTATCAGGTTGACTAGCATCCTTGCTGAAATAATAATGATTCAGAACGACTTCTGACATACACGAAGTTCGGAGATTCACGAAGTTCGGAGATACACAAAGTTTCTGCTTTCTCAAGAGTAAATTTGAAATAAACATTATCAAATGATTAATAAATTTGTACATTATTCTTAAGCAGACGTGAAATTCCTACGAAGACTTTAGAGTATTGTAAGTTACAAACTTAATTCATATCTTATAGGCTTTTGTGTAAAGGAAGTAATCAATACAACTATTTTTGTGTCTGGTTTTACTAACTCTTAAAATTCACGAAAACCCAGGAGCTTCCGGGGGCTTCACGCCCTGGGCCACCATCAGGGCTTCGCCCTGGACCCACTGGGGGCCTTAAGGCGGCCCCCAGACCCCCTGCCTGAACGAAGTTATCCACGCCCCCCCCATCACAAATCCTATATCCGCCCATGGCCCCTTTTTGTATCCAAAATATACACAAGATTTAATAAATCAATTTATAATGTGGCTTTGGGCCCCTACCCCGACACAAAACTGGTCGGGCCCCCTTTTCAAGATTCCTGTTTCCGCCACTGACAAAGAATGTGTTGTTCTCTTGGATGTCGATATCTGAATTATGTTTTATTTAAACACCTAGTCTAATATATCATGGGCGCCAATAATAGGACGATTATTTGTTTTTTAAAATAAAGTGGTTCTTACAGATGTTAAAAAAACCTTATAAACGGCTAAATAATTATTTAATTCATCTACAACAAATGTTAGTTTAGTTCTTTGCTTTCATAATCTAACTTTTTATAAATTAACATGAAAGTCGTGCGATCGTATACAAATACTCAGAAGCAATCTTTCATATTTAATGAACGTATAGGTGAATAAATTTCCTCTCATCACTATACGTAAACCCCCATCCTCGAAATAAATAGAATGTTTTCCTTCGCAGTCGGTTGGTTTTACCAGGTACATGTCAGTACAAGTGAGGATGGAGCTTTATAGAAGCAGGTGATGAATTCCGAGAGAAAGGCACTGCCTATTTTATATACATGTACATTCTTAGCTTCATACCTAAGACTTTTCATACCAATTTAACACAGATCCGCGTTTTCGAGGAAGGGTCCGTGTTTATCTAAGGGGGGGGGGGGGGGGCATGGTCACTTTTACTTGTTAGCTCACCTGAGCTGAAAGCTCAAGTGAGCTTTTCTGATCACCCGTTGTCCGTCGTCCGTCCGTCTGTCTGTCCGTCCGTCCGTCTGTAAACTTTTCACATTTTCAACTTCTTCTCAAGAACCACTGGGCCAATTTGAACCAAACTTGGTACAAAGTATTGTTGGGGGAAGGAGAGTTTAAATTTTTAAAATAAAGGACCAAGTCCCCTTACAAGGGGAGATAATCAAGAAAAGACAAAAATAGGGTGGGGTCATTAAAAAATCTTCTTCTCAAGAACCACTGAGCCAGAAAAGCTGAAACTTTTTTTGGAAGGATCCTGGGGGTAGTGTAGATTCTAAATTGTTCAAATCATGACCCCCGGGGGTAGGGCGAGGCCACAATAGGAAATACAAGTTTTACATTGAAATATATAGGAAAAATCTTTAAAAATCCTCTTCTCAAGAACCATTCAGCCAGAAAAGCTAAAACTAATGTGGAAGCATCCTGGGGTAGGGTAGATTCTAAATTGTTCAAATCATGACCCCCGGGGGTAGGGCGAGGCCACAATAGGGAATACAAGTTTTACATTGAAATATATAGGAAAAATCTTTAAAAATCTTCTTCTCAAGAACCACTGAGCCAGAAAAGCTGAAACTTTTTTGGAAGCATCCTGGGGTAGTGTAGATTCTAAATTGTTCAAATCATGACCCCCGGGGGTAGGGCGAGGCCACAATAGGAAATACAAGTTTTACATTGAAATATATAGGAAAAATCTTTAAAAATCTTCTTCTCAAGAATGATTGAGCCAGAAAAGCTGAAACTAATGTGGAAGCATCCTGGGGTAGTGTAGATTCTAAATTGTTCAAATCATGACCCCCGGGGGTAGGGCGAGGCCACAATAAGGAATACAAGTTTTACATTGAAATATATAGGAAAAATCTTTTAAAATCTTCTTCTCAAGAACCACTGAGCCAGAAAAGCTGAAACTTATGTGGAAGCATCCTCAAGTAGTGTAGACTCTAAATTGTTCAAATCATGACCCCGGGGATAGGGCGGGGCCACAATAGGGGGAATCTCAAGTTTTACATTGAAATATATAGGAAAAATCTTTAAAAATCTTCTTCTCAAGAACCACTGGACCAGAAAAACAAACTTATGTGGAAGCATCCTGGGGTAGCGTAGATTCTAAATTGTTCAAATCATGGCCCCTGGGGGTAGGGTGGGGCCACAATAGGTATTACAAGGGGGGAAGTCTGGTAATGAACAGCATGGCCAAAGTTACTCAGGTGAGCGATGTGGCTCATGGGCCTCTTGTTTAGTATATACATTTAACTGCCCCCAACCCCCTCTAGATCCGCGCATGGGGTCATTTGAAAATAGTATTCTCAAGAATCCCTGGACTAGAATGAGAAAATTTCCAACATAGCATACATTCCTTTTTTTTCAAATATTGATTCCAGGGAGAAGGTTTGGGCCGGAAAGAGTGTTCATAATTTAACAAAGGAATTTATATATCCCCCCAAACGAAGTGTGTGGGTTTGGGATGGGGGTGTTTTGAGTCTTTTGGAATCACACTGTCCGTCTGCCTAGCTGTCCGTCTGTACGTGATAGTTCGCCAAGGATATTATAACTTTGTTATGAAGAAACTGGAAGGTCATACTTGGTACAAAGATTACTAATGATCCGAAGGTGTGTCATGGTTTTGATCCAACATCATTCCAGCAAGTTCAAGGTCATTGGAAAAAAATAGCAAGTATCATACTTGATACAGAAATTGCTTATGACAAAATTAAAGGGTTTGACACGACTTTCATCCGAGGTCATTCCTGTAAGTTCAAGGTCACTGACAGAAAACTGTAAGATTACTGTATGTGTTATAACTTTTGAAGCTCATACTTGGAACAAAGATTGCTTATGATCCACCGGTTTGAGATAACATAGTACTAGACTGGCAGAAGAAGTGGCAAAATTCGTGCCTGGATTATAAATTTATAAGGGGTGGGAGGAACACAGGAAACTTTTTCTCAGATTGCTTGAGAAGGGTTTTCCTGACCTTGAACAAAGGTTTTTTCGGCAAGTTCAAGGTCACTTGCAGATAAATATTATTTTTTTTTCCACATGCTATAACTTTGTTATATAAAATCACTGGAAGCTTTTACTTGATACAGAGATTGCTTATGATCCAAGAATGTGTTTTGACCTTGATCCAAGGTCTTTCTGGCAAGTTCAAGGTCACTGACAGAAAAGTGCAATATTCTTTTTCAGGTATATCTTTGTTATTGGGTATCACTGGAAGCTCATAATTTGTTCAAAGGTTGTTTTTGACCTTAACATAGGTCATTTAGGCAAGTTCAAGGTCACTGATATAATAAGTGTAAAATTCAAAAAGGTCTAGTCGCCCAAGTGGCGCAGTGGTAAGAGTGTCTGCTCTAGAGTCGTGGATTATGGAGTTGATCCTTACGTCGCAGGTTCGAATCCCACTGTGGGACGCAGAGACTGATCCTTCGGATGAGACCGTACAAACTGAGGTCCGTCTGGCAGTAGATGCTGACACGAAAAAGATCCCTCACTGCTAAATGGCCATGTGTGCCGAGTATAGGTCAACATTTGCAGATCTCCATCGGCAAATGGTGGCGTCTCCATATGATTGAAAAATTCTCGAAAGGGACGTTAAACAACATACAAACAAATAAACAAAAAGGTCTATACTTTTGTAATAGAAAAAATTGCATGCATTTGCATTTCACTGAAAAGATGATAAATATATCATCCAGAGTGTGTAATGGCCTTGACTTAAATTCGAGGTCACTTAGAATATGATGTTTTGGATGAATAGTCTGAAAGAATACGTGACTGTGATTTTTTTTTTTATGTCGGTGACATAAAGATGGTGTTTGCTCTTAACAAGCTGCAGAATGTGTCATGGCTTGACGCAAAGTTATTTGGACAAGTTCAAGTTCACTGACAGGGGAATTTTACATTCCTTTACTGTCTTTCTACTGTTGAAACATTGAAAGTTGATGCCCCTTACAGGATTGTTTATAACCTTAAAATGTTGCATGACCTTGACTCAAGGTCGCTCTGTCCTGTCCGGAGCTCCGACGGAAGACCTATTCGTTGCATTGCAACGAGCTCGGCTCTAGTTCTTTTTTTTTTCCTAGACGCCAACTTTGACGCTTCATATCTTCCTCATTTTTAAACAGATTTTGTTCAAATTTTCAGAGCCTTTAGACTTTACAAAACACTGTCAGAATACCGTAATACAATATCAGAAATTACCTTCTGTTCACGAGTAATTCCCCTTTGATTGAATTTTGCATGCCTCCGATTTCCAGACAAAGGCTCAGAAATGGTTATAATTGGAGCACAAAACCCTTTGAAATTGAAAAGAGGAAGCATTGAAGTTGTGCACATCGGTTTTTGTTTTTTTGATTTTTGCATTAAAGATGGCGCTAGAGAGGGGTCAAAAGTTAGAACGCGGAAAACAGCAAAAAAATTGACATATTTTCCTTTATATCTTGAAAACTAGAAATATTTTGTTAAGACATGTAGAACAAAAGTTGTGCATAATTGCAAGGGCTTTCATATTATACTATTTAAAAGGGGCTGGCCCCTATGATTAGGGATCTTGGGCCCTTAAAAGTTTTTTGCTTTATAACTCAAAAACGGTAAATATTTCGATCTGGATATTGGGAACAAAATTGTTCTTTTACACCTTTTTGATCTAATGAAAATGTTGTTTTGTTCGAGTATACCATGGGTATTGCGTAATACGTATTAGAAAGCAGGCCAGGTAAACAGGTAACGTTTTTCATTCAGGAAGGAAATCAGACCTCTTCATGTGTATAACTTAAACAGACTTGCTATCAATAATATACCCTGCGGTATTTAATGTTAATTTTCTTTTTAATAAGGTTTAAAACGTGGTTTATGGTTCACTATTAAATTATTTATTACAACTAGTCTTTCTTTTCTTCTTTTTTAAATTAGGTTAATAGTGTTCAAAAGCGGAGAATATTAAATCTATCTTTCTACGTTTATTATTACAACAAACTTTGTAAGTGATTTTAAACTGTATGCATTGAATAATTCACGATCATTAGCTGTATGCATATCACGGTCTCCATGTTCAGCTCGATGTTTAGTTATGTAACCCAACGCGCGAATCCCACTCTGTTGATCGAGGTCACCAGTGTACTAGCCACCTGTGGCCATAAACAAAGCTAGTATTTGTGATCGCGTATAATGTCAATTTTGTACAAAGAGCTATTAATTAATGGAAAGTTATGTTTTTAATTATATCGAATCAGTAAGATTACTTTACCGATCTTTTATAATCTTAATTCCAAATACTGGTGCATAAAAATCATTTTGAATTTTAATCGCTGTTTTTGTCTGTTCACGCAACAAAACATTTTTAAAAAGTTGTATTTTAGTTCATCTGCAATTGTAATTGAATGGGGGCTTCGGTAAATAATTGTAATTACTACGCATGCTACGCACATATTATTTTTACCATCACTCTTGTGAATGTCCATTTATTATTTATAGAATTAAATAAACATTAGCTAAACATAAATAAAAATTCCTTCAAATATACATGTACTATAATTCAAGTCTTTGTAATATAGCAAACAGTTTCATCCATCTCTGCCGCTTTGTGTCTTTAAGTGTTGTAGTCCAGTCCTCGTTTACATACACGTGGCCACAGAGAGCCGCGGGCACCTCGATGTTGAAATACATTGTGTACTCTGATAGTTGCTCTACACCGCACAAACAACTAACGTGTACATGCAGTGTAGTAATTGGCAAAGATTGTTTGAAAAATATAAACTCGCATGTGTTCGCTACGAAGCATTCGTTTTAAAATTTTATTTACATGTAGATACCTTATAAGAACAAAATAAAGTAAATGTATAACACCTAGAACAATGTTTAAAAATTAAAATACAAATATCGTGTGCTCGGGAGGGAAGATGGCTTGAAAGGGTGTGTCTGTGAATGCTTAGATCTAGCAACACACTTCGCAAAGTTAAGCATACTTGTGTCCAAATCCTTTAAAAGTGGGGGCAATCCCCAATCCTCGCACCCTTCCTTTTTAAATCTAAAAATATATACCATACTGAGAGTTGTATATAGAGCGGGAATGTTATTTTATTAGTCCTTAAAGGCACAATTTAAGAAATGACTTATAAATTTTTTTTAGATAAGATTGTTTCGCGATACAGCTGTGATAAATCTTAGGAACTTCTAAAGTTATAACAGGCATATCTTAAGATAACTTAGGAAACGTTTTTGAAACAGGCATGTCAAGCATTCAGTCAGATCTATTACGACGTCCATATTACCATATAAGAGAATGAAATTTTGTTTTGTATATAAAGTGGTTATTACAAATATGCGTGTTACAAAAATGTATGTTGAAATCTTCAAAAGCTATCGAATTATTTGCATACGTGTACTCGTACATATGAACATTGATCAACACTGATCAAGTGTATACCGGGACCCGTGATAGTCTTATTATAGCTCTTGCTTTGTCAAATCATTACTTTCATACCCCTTGCATTTAAGAAAAACAATGTTATAAAAAAAATAATAATCTGACATATAACAAGTATACATGTAGCGTGTGCAATTTATTTGGCTAGGGACATGTACACACGTGGTTCGAAACTGTAGGGGGCTACAAATGCGGCCATAACTAGTATATTTTTGAGGTGTTATAAAAAACAAATAATACTCACAAAAGCTTATAAAATTGCCGTTCTATCGATACCTTATATGCCATGTTTCATCCACCAACAACGCCACGACATCGATGAGAAATACGTTTCTACACGGGCATTTTCTTCGAAAAGGATAGGAAGTTAATGAATTAAAATAATTAATTCTTTTAGTTAACGCATTATGTTTACCTCTTTATTTGTTGTATGCAATAAGTATAGACCTTACTAATAATGGCTGTTTGGTTGTCACACCTGTGCATGTGTCGTGCGAGGTACAGCGGTAAGGTAAATTACCGAGAGTCGCGATGTGCGGGGTGATTCGGAATACCCTAAATGACTGTGGTCCATTGAATTTCTACTAGTAAATCAACCTGTCAAATCTAACATGGGCCCACATAATACGACTAAATTCGTTTCATGAATGAACTGGTTCTTAACAAATATATGTACAGTATACAATATCTTTTCTTTAGATCTTTTTGTTTATTATTTTCAACCACAATCTGCAGTACATGTATAGTTACACGAAATCCATGCACAACGGCGCTACACCTGTCAATCAAAATCACTCGATATTGTGAACTCAGTCTGGTGTGAAGGCAGCATTTCCGAAGTGATTCAAAATATTCTATCGGCTAATTCTAATTTTTCGCGTTGAATAATAATATTTTGGAACAAAGTTGGAATTAAGGCTGGAGCTGCATGCTGTGAATTTATCACACCTGCAGTCTGCAGTCTTCCCTTCTTACATGTATATGAAGCATCTGTTGATTAATGAATCAGAGAGCATAATATGCGGAACAAGTTTGATTGAGATTTTTACTTTTCCTTCAAGATAAAATGATTAATAACATAATTTATGCATCTAATAGATACATATAAATGTACATGTATAGCTTTTTAAAAACAAGAATCTGTAATTGAAAATGTGAAAGTGAAGAGTTTAGGTAATAGTTCTTAACCAAAATTTAATGACAGTTCATTCCTTCCTAGTCTCTATATAATTTTTAATTACGGCCGTGCCCTCTCCCCTTCAAAAGATGTCTAATACATGTTTTTAAATTCTGTTTATGTATCAAGAAATTTCCACAGGTACTTGTGGACAGAACCCCCCCCCCCCCAAATTCAACCCCAATGTTTGTTGGACATTTTTTTCCACAAATTATATTTATTACACTTATTCATCATGTGTACCATAGGAAAAAATCGAGTACAAGTACCTGTGGAAATTTCTATTTGCCCACCCCCCTTCCCAAAAAAACTGAAATTGTTTTCTACGGGCTTGACAACAGGTACTTGTGGACAGAACCCCCCCCCCCCCATATTCAACCCCGGGGCTTGTTGGACATTTTTTCCACAAATTATATTTATTGCACTTACTCATCATGTGTACCATATGAAAAAATCGTGAAAACCCCAAAATAATCGTTCCACACAAAAAATGCCTCACTATGTATAGTTAAAACATTAATTTTTCATATTTCTTGATGAAATTAACATTAATAAAATCAACACAAAATTAATACCGAATTACATATCACTTGAATTTATCATAAAGCAGAAAATCTGTTCTGCTGGCTTCAAGGCCAGCTCAGGAACCTAAAGATGTCCTCATTTTCCAAGTCCAGTACAGAACGTAAATTAAATGAAATAAATCACACGATCACTGGGAAGAACTCAAAGAAAGAAGACTCTTGAGGAAAAGATATTTTGATTCGACTTATAGACTGAAATAAACCGATATTCTCTTTTTGCCACTCTTTCCTGGTGCCCTGGGACTCTGAAAGTAGGATCAGTATTTTTCTCACAGGTCCGTTGTACGGATTGTACGGGGGGGGGGGGGGGGACAGACCTTCTGAAAATAGTCTTTTGTTGTAGTTTTAATATGTAAATTTTGATTTAGTTGCTGCTTGCACCCTCCCCACTCTTTGTTTCTCTACGGTCATACATAGGCGAATCCAAGCAAAAATGTAATGACCCCCCCCCCCCTCCAACACACACGTTTTTTTTTAAATGTGTATTGCGATAGGACTTAAAATTGGAAAACATTTTCTGTATATCTCTACATCGAAAAATATAAAACAAATATTTTTTTTTATATTTCCTTTTTAAAACAACATAGATAATTATGCATAGCTAATTAAATACTGAATTAAATATTTATCTTTGCAGACAATATGCTCTGGGTTATAGAACATGATGTGAAAGCGTATCGTAATGCACCTTGTAATCCTTTGGATTTTCAGATTCAAGGCCAATGCGAAAACCCAAAGACGCCGACATTTTATTATGCTACTGTAATCGAAGATCCGGGGGGCAAACAGTTTTTGTCCTGTCCACCTGTCTATTTGTCTGTTAGACTGTGTTAGCCTCTTTGTCCGCAAAAACTTTAACTATGCCCATAAAATTTGATTGGTTGGAACTACTGCTTTCATATTTCTTATGTGTATTCCTAGTAACAAGGACTTCCTTCAGGTACCAACATATTTATCCTCTTGACCTTGAACTTTGATCCTCTTTCGCAAAATTTTACCAAACTATAACCTTGGCCAAAACTTTTGAACAGTTGGTGCTATGGCTTTTATACTTCACATCTGTATCCCTTGTGATAAGTCTCCTCCTTGGGTATAAATATGTTTGACCATTTGACCTTGACCTTGGAGTTTGACCAACTTTTAAACAACTTTAGCCTTGACAATAACTTTTGAATGACTAGTACTAGGGCTTTTATATTACATAGGTAATTTTCTTGTGACAAGGCCTGTCATTGTATACCTTTAATTTTGACCATTTTACCTTGACCTTTGAGTATGTCGTACTTTTGAAAAACTTTAACCTTGGTTTTAACTTTTGAACAGTTGGTGCTAAGGTTTTTTTAATACCACATGTGTATTCCTTGTAACAATTAAGACCTTCCCTCAAGTACAAACAATTATGATCCCTTGACCTTGGAGTTTGACCTTTTAAAGAAATTAACCTTGGCCATAACTTTTAAACTGTTGCTGCTGTGGCTTTCATACTAGTATATATTTCACAGTATATTCTTTGTTCAGGACCTTTATTTGGGTAATAACATTTTTTTTATCTTTTGATCTTGTCCATGGAGTTTGACTTGCATTTGAGAAACTTTAAACTTTTGACATAAGATGCCATATGGGGGCATCAGTGTTTCAAAAATCACACGTTGTTCAGTATCCAAATCGGGCATAAAACATTTACAATGATCCTTTAAAGCAGTGAGTTGAACCTAATAAATTACGACTATAGAAATTATGATAATTTATTTCGATGTATGGTCTAAAAAAACGTTTATTATACCTCTGTGAAAACTAGCTTACAAGTGAAAAATCACTAGTAAAATAGAATTTGATTGGCCGAGAAAGTCACGTGTCCATCATGTTTGCCCTGCAACAAAACGTCGTGTTTCACGATTGTGACGTCACAATTAAACGAGTGAGGAGTTAGATTGTTTATAGCGACGCTGCTAACTTCGTTCGCGCAGTAGCAACAACTAAAAATTCACCCCAAAAAATCACCTTAATTAATGGAATTGCATACAGATAGTAGATTAAACGTTCTTTGTTAAAATGTTTGCACTTTTCAAAATTCGTTTATGGAAATACAGCTAACATACGTCATGAGACGTCACAGTCTAGACGTTCCAAATGTCTCGTGCTGTTTGAAGAGGCGGATCTTAAAATTAAGTGAACAATGCACTCGCCCAACGGTCGCACCGTCAACATATTATCGTTGATTGATTGTGTCGATTTAAATGTGTAAAAATGTAATGGTGTTTGAATGTTACTGGTATGATCACACAAACTTGTCACGTAGGAATTTTTTTTTAATGAAACGAGGCTATTGGTGTACCTGTAACTTACATCTCTTTCATATCGTTCTCATCAAATGCATGTTTGCTTTATTCATTGGATCTCCTTTGTAATTCCTGCATTTTGGTTAATTCGGTATTATAAACAATTTATTGCATAATAGTTAGGGAGACATAAAGATTTTTTCGCAGATGAAAAATCATATTTCTCTCGGGCGTTGCCTTCGGGGAGTATGATTTTTCATGGGCGAAGAAATCTTCATGTTGCCCTCGGGGAATATGATTTTTTATGGGCGAAGAAATCTTCATGTCTCCCTCACTATCATGCAATAAATGCAAACTGTGAACTTGTCAATTCCGAAACACACAAAAGGGTATCGCTGATATCATACAGAGTGTATCATTGCCTTGATCAGGCCCATATGAAGCAAATTCAGTTTTTTTTTTTTTTTGGGGGGGGGGGCACAGCCATACATTTTCAGTTGACAGTTGAGGGGGCACTACTACCATAAATTTCCTGACAAGCAAAAAAAAAGGTCACCAACTACCAAAAATTCCTTGACAAGCAAAAAAAAAAAGAAGGTTATCAGACGTTTTTATTGAGGTGGCACAAGCTATAGTATCTATGTCTACTATAGTAATCTATATATCGGCAAAATTATTGGGGGCACCCCCCCTCCCTCGGTTCCTACGGCCATGTTGATTAAATTTAGGGTCACTAAGGAAAGAATGTTTTGACTGGATGAATGGTCTGAAAGAACATGTTTTAACTTGTCGAGTCGGTAACACATAGATGGGGTTTGCTTATAACCAGAGTGTGTCATGGTTTGATGCAAGGTCATTTGAACGAGTTCAAGGTCATCAACGGAGAAACAACATTCCTTAACTGTCTTTCTACTGGTGAGACATTGCAAGTTGATACCCCTTACAAGATTGCTTATAACCTTAGAATGTGGCATGACCTTGACTCAAGGTCACTTCTTCCTGTTCGCAGCTCCAACGGAAGACCTACTCGTTGCTTTGCAACGAGCCCTGCTCTAGTTTTTTCTTCTCCTTTCTAGACGCCAACTTTGAGACCTCATATCTCGCTCATTTCTCAACGGATTTTGCTCAAATTTTCAGAATTTATAGACGTTACAAAACTCTATCAGAATCCTGTTATACATTTAAAAAGTCCAATTCTGCTTTGGAATTATTTCCCTTTAAATGAAAATTTAGGGTGTTTCGTTTCCAGACAAAGGCTCAGAGACTAAAAAAGCTGGAGCAGGAAAACTTCTGATTTTGAATAATGGACGCATTGAAGCTGTGCACATCTATTTTTGTTTTTTGATTTCTGCGTTCAAAATGGCGCTAGATAGAGGTCAAAAATTTGGACGCCTAAAAGCGCGAAAATTTACACATATTTTCCTATGTATCTTTTAAACTAAAAATATTTTGTTAAGACATGTTGAATAAAAGTTGTGCACAGTTTTAAGGTTTCATTTGGCACCACCAAAAAGGGGCTGGTCCCTTAAATTAGGGATCTTGGGTTCTTGAAAGTTTTCGTTTTATAATTCAAAAACGGTAAATATTTCGATATAGCTGTCGCTTAAAAGTTGTTCTTTAACATATTATTGATCTCATGAACTTGTTATTTTGTTCGAGTATTGTTTAATGAATGAGCTAGAAGCTTGACCCATATTCAGGTAACTAGTTTCATTAGACAAGTGAAGGTAAAATCTTTATGCGCATAACTGAAATAAACTTGCTATAAATGATAAACCTATCCAAAATAAATACTAATATTACTTTGAAATAAGTTTCTACATGTTCTGTGGCTTCTTTCCAAATTATTGAATCACACATTTTCAATACGTCTCGGGATTTGTTTTTGTTTATAATTACGTAACCGGCCATCCCCCGACCACGCGTGACCTAGATCCAGTGATCAGTGGCCATACACTAAACAGGCATTGCCGTTCTAAATCTATTTTGCAAACTAACGATGCACGGATAATTGTGTTTTTTAATCATATCGGATCTTTCAAATTATCTCATCTTATCTATATTGGTCAAGTTGGTGATATACTTATTAAATTATTGTGGCATAAATCGCAAGAGATCCATTGCGTGTGAACCAGCGACCTGCGATCGTAAACAAAACATCTTTTCGTCGTTTAATGTTGAAACATACACTTTATTAAATTATATTCATTTTGCTAACACAATGATTTACGGAAAATTATTGTTTAAATCATATCGGATCATTCAATTTAATCATTTAATCTTATCTTAATTTGATTTAATTTAAAATCCAAAACATTTTATTAAGGGCGTATAAAGGTCCCCGATTTCATGAATGCTAAGCTTGAAACTGCATACATGTACATGTATTTAATAAACGATTTATTTCTCAATTATGTGTTATTGTGTGTTTAATTTCGGAGATTCATTGCGTGTGGTTAATTCTGCAGATAATTTTAACTTGACACACAAGGTTTGTAGACAAAGAATTCAAAAGAGATATATTTTGAAAACAATAAGACGCATTGCTTAACACTCTTAAATATATTTTAATTTTAAAATGGCTATCTTTATGATTACACCAGCTCTGAACATGCTATGTGAAAAACTCTGTCGACTATAGTTTTGTAACTCCAGCATATGGCAAGTACGTGTGCTTTTATTAAACACCCAATTTTCCATTAACGCCCACAAAATCTACCTAGCTTAAGATCGATAATATACCGCCCGTCAATCAAAATAAAACAATAGCTGCTGATTTGATTGACAGGCCAGCAACCTGTGCTACCTGATAGTCTGAGTTTGCATGCTTTGAAAGCAATTACATGTACATGTAGGCCTACCTGGTCACGCGTCAAAGCTTTCATGTACATGTACCTCTTGAAAAGTCGCTTTGTATACACTCTGGTAAAAAAAAACTTATATATTGGTTGGTAATTATATTTCAAAAAATAATTGAGAGAAGAGAATTAAACTTTGAGTTCATTATTTTTATTTTCACTGCTGTTTTGTACTTGTACGCGATATGTCGCCCAAGATAACTGCACAGCTTTCCGAAGAAAAAAAAATGGCGGCTATTCGAGCCCCTTTTCGCCGTGAATGTCGACCTGTTTACAGAGAAGAGATCGTAATTTTTCAGTAAAATATTTCATATTATAATAATGTAATTTGATTTGTATGTATACGTATCTGAAAGGTTATATTGTGCTAATTTTTTTTTAAATACATGTTTTATGTTATACATATTTTTAGCATACGATATAATATCGGCAACACTATAAGCTTAATTATTTCTAATGTCCAGAACTGTGTAACGTAAATGTCATGCATTTAAGAACTATGTTAACTTTTTATAATTTAATTCCACCTGCACGCGCGGTTCAAAGGAAAAAAATATACGTCAAGGAGTACATATACATGGACTTTAATATAACAAACATATTAGCACACATCTAATGATGAAAATGAAAATAATTGATAATACACTTTTACAACTTCATTTCAATGATGAGTTATTCTAAAACTTTACTTCAAATGTCAGAAAGGCCAGCACAGCCAAACTACTCTTAATTGTCTTGTCTCTGTTTTAATTACAATGTCAATCACAATAACTCTTTTCTTTAGATCCCTTCAATGATCTCAAGTCTAAAAATTCGACTCTGAGAACGGAAAATGAAACACTAAAAAGTGACCTAGAGTCTCACGCAACTGGATTTGAGACTTTTCGTAAACTAGCAAATACACAGCTTAAGTCTCTTCAGGGTCTGGACTTCACAGAGTACGAAGTCAAATGCAACCATTTTCAACAGGAAATTTCAAAACTCACAAAACTCTGCTCCAGTGTTCAGAAACAGGTCAGAGAAGTAAAGACATGTAATCCTAACACCCCTTCGTGGGCCTCTCGCGTTAAATCTGGGACGCAATCTACCTGTAACGGTCCGTCTCGGCTGATTGACCTTGACTCGCCTGTATCGTATCAAGGTGAATCTACCAAAACAACTGAAGTCGGTACACGTGACCCAGCTCTAAAATCAGTATCGGTCATATCACATGTCCTTGATCCTGCTCATAACAACACTTCTGTTGCATCGACTGAACAACCGAAAGAGAAACTCACAATAAAGTCTGCACACCCTTACAAGATTTCTCAAATAAATAACAATTCGAAGGAGCGGGACAATGTTCTAAACGTTAAGGAACAACAGCAGCCGCCCACTCAATCATACGGCTCCCATTCCACACAAACACCCCCGTCTTCTATACCAGAAACGGTAAGCGGATCTACTGATGCTAGAGGGGAGGAGGATATTTTTGAGGGTGTTACCTACAAACGGAATGCGCGCTTTTATATATCCGGAATAGGCCCGCGGTCCACACAGCTCGGCATGATTAACTTTCTTAAAGACAGAGGCATATCCGTTTCCCTGTGTGTGTTTTTCAAACCTAAACGAGAAGGTGCTCGCCGCAATGCCAAAATCAATGTGGCTGTGCGTGATGCTACTATCATAGAGTCGAGTGGCTTCTGGCCAAAAGGTATCTCGTGCAGACCTTGGTTAAGCAATAAGCAGTGGCAAGACAAGATCGCGCGTTCTGACGACGAGGCAGACTATGCTGACGAAGACTGGGAGCCGGAAGACCATACTAGTAGTCATGATTAAACAAACATTTCTAGTATTTGCTTATTTGTGTATTTTATCATTATTTATACACATGTCGGGTAATCTCAGTGTTTTTTCTTGGAATGTCAGAGGCATTATGTCATCATCAATTTGTCTGTCCAATATGCTTGAATATGTTAATTGCGATATTGCAATTGTATCTGAACACAAACTCAAGTCAAATAATGCTACATATCTAGACTCCATCCATTCCAACTATTTAAGTTATGTTCGTACAGAACCCATTGTTTTGTTGAAAATACCAAATTTTCACGTTATTTAGGTAAAGGTGGAGTTGGAATTTTGTATAAAAAGGATCTAAAACTGTCTGTATGTGAGTTAACAGAAATAGACTCATCACGTATAGTAGGATTAGACATCAAACAATCATGCGAACGTTCCCTGTTTATCCTTGGTGCTTATCTCCCGGCAGATAATGTTATCCAGTCCTATGCTAATGAGTTAAGCTTACTTGAAGATCTTGTAGTTCACTTTTCATCCACAGGAGATGTAGTTATTGAAGGTGACTTCAATGCTAGTTGTTATGACACAGACTCTGGTCATGTTAATGTGTACAAATCTAGTTTGCTCAAACAGTTTGTAATGCGTAACTTCATAGGATGCCCCCGTGTCGATTTCAACGCATCTGGTTCACAATTTACTTTTCTGCAAACTAAGTCTACACTTAATTATATATTTTGTAGCAATTCTCTTTGTAAGCATGTTAAAACGTATCATGTGTTTGAGGAAGGCTTAATTAGCTGTTTCCATGGTTCTTGAACATTATGTTAGTAATCGTACTTTAGATATAGGATTTCAATGTTTGCCAGCATGGCATAAAACTGACTCTTGTAAAATCAAATCATATCAAGACTTTGTTTCAAAAGAATCTAGAATATTGCTACAAAGAAACCTGGATTGTGTTGATGATATTGATGTTTTTTGTTTTGATCTTAACTGTCTGTTACGCAATGCTGCATCCCAGTATATCTCTGTGCCTATAGAAACTATAAACGCGCCAAAAGGGACTTTCGTAAAGAGCTTCAATCCGCACACGACGATTTCTTGACAAGTGTATTTAAGGACATCGATGAAGCTTCTGAGTGTGATGTGCGACTCTTTTTGTTAAACGACAAATACCTCGTAGCTCCCGAATATATCCTGAAGTAGAACTTGGAGATGTTACCTATTCAAACCCTGAGGATATAGCTAACTGCTTTGCGCATCACTTCGAAAATATCTACAATCCACAGGATAATGGAACCTTTAACTCTGACTTCTTCCAATTTATCGAAAATTCTTACTACGATCTTAAATCAACTGCCAAAATTCTGACCGATAAATCCTTTCCATGTGGAGATGTCACCACCGACGAAATTTCCACAATCATTAGTGAGATGAAACGAAGAAAAGCTCCCGGGTTAGACAAAATCCAGAATGAACATATTATCTACGGAGGCTCGGGACTCAAACTGTGTATACAGCATCTTTTTAACTCTATTGTTAAAATCGGCCAAATCCCAGATTCCTGGAAAAAAGACATTATTGTCCCTATACACAAGGGAAGCAACAAACCACGGAAATCACCTGACAGTTATAGACCAGCTTTACTTCCGTGCCTTCTTAAGATTTTCGAGAAACTGCTACTACTCAGGATAAAAACACACCTTCTTTCCACTATTGATTTTCCAAACACACAACAAGGATTCCAGCAAAAATTCGGCTGCCTCACTGCATCTTTCAACCTTCAAGAAACCATATATCACAATATAGAACTCGGTAGTCCGGTATACGTCGCTTTCCTGGATACTCAGAAAGCATTCGGCACAGTTTGGAGACACGGTCTTATGTATAAGCTACACCGCTTGGGAGTCTCTGGTCGTCTTTGGACTCTTATCGACGACTGCCATACAAATACCTCCTGCTCTGTCGTAGTAAACTACGTAAATTCGGACTGGTTTCCTGTGTCTCAAGGAGTTCGCCAAGGTGGGATACTCTCGACATTCCTTTATTTAGTTTTTATCAACGACCTGCTTCATGAAATTCAAGGTCAGTGTCCCAATATGGGTATCTACAACATTACAAGTTCCAATCCTGCCCTCGCGGATGATATTTCCTGCATCGGGCTATATCCTGCAGCAATCCAAAACATTCTGACCACAGCATATGACTATTCTAAAAACTGGAGATTTAGATTTAATGCTGACAAATCGAGCGTTCTTCGATTTTCCAAAACATACACCAACAATGACGATTCTCTAATATGGTTTCTTGGCACAGATCCTGTCTATTTATCTAAAACGTACAACCATCTAGGAATTCTTCTTCAATCCAAACTTACCCATACAGAGAAAATTGCCAATGCGTGCAGGAAAGGTCGACAAGCTTATTTTGCCCTTAAAATACAAGAACACCTTAACCCAGTTACCATATCACGGCTGTACACCAGAATTGTTCTCCCTTCCACTTTGTACGGATGTGAGCTTTGGTACAATTTACGTCAACGTGATCTTCAAACCCTTAACACCTTTCAGCACTTTATATGCAAACATGCAATTGGTCTGCCAAAAGACACTAGATCTGATATTTGTGAATCCTTACTTGGACTTCTCCCGATTTCATCTGAAATTGACAAAAGAAAACTGCAATTTTTCGGCCGCTTATGCGAACTGGACACCAAAACTCTCACCAAACAGATATTTCTCCACCGGCTTTTTTCTTACATACAGTCTCCCGAACTTAAACATTATGGTTTTATCGACGATGTCATGGCTCTCCTGTTCAAGTATAACCTTCATTAACACCTGTTAATATACTTACAAGATGGTTACTTTCCTCCAAAGTACCTGTGGAAAAGGTGTGTCAAAGCAGCTGTCACGAATTTACACCTAGAAGCAAGACGTCAACGGATGTTTTCAGACCCATCCTTTCTTCTGTTCAATACAATAAACGCAGGGAGACCGCCGCAAACTATCTGGGAAATTCCAAGCAACATCCATGAAATAGAAATCTGTAAATTTATTGCCAAACTATGGATTCTTCCAGACTCTCCTCCAAAGCCTTGTCTTCTCTGCAAAGAAAACTTCAGAGACATTTTTGAGCATATCTCTACAACCTGTTTTGGCATAACCGCCTTCCGCGAGGCATGGTGGCACACAATAATTGAGGACTTTGACATTATACTAAGTGCCGAACTCTCCGGTCTCTGTCCACGTGACCTTTATCTTTTTCTGCTAGGCGCTAGATCTTTCTCAAGCACTACATCTCATTTTGATGGGTCCAGTTTACATATTTTTAATTTTCGGTTCCTCAGGGATACAGCAGCATGGTTTAACAGACAACTACGTTGTATACGTTTATAGTCTGTCATATGTTAAAAAGATCTGTTTTGCACATAAAAGTTTTGTGTCATTTGTACATCGCTCCTGTCAGCAACCTTGTTCTTACCTTTGTACATCGCTCCTGTCAGCAACCTTGTTCTTACCTGTTGTAATTTAATGTACATATAATTTTCTTCTGTTTTTCCCCATATGACGATATGTATTTATATATATTTATTTATTTATTTTGTAATGCTCCTATAATTTGATGTGTTCATATTCATGCAATCTCCTATTGGAGGAAATAAAGCTAGAATGAAAGAAAGGCCAGCACAGCCAAACTACTCTTGATTGTCTCTGTTTTAATTACAATGTCAATCACAATAACTCTTTTCTTTAGATCCCTTCATTTATTTGTACATAGTTACGTGAAATTCATGCACGGCGCTACACCTGTCAATCAAAATTGTATACTTCTGGTGCCACTGCTTTATAGATACATGTACAGTGCTTTATAGATACAGTGTAATATTTCGAAACAACGTTTTAATTAAGGCTGAAGATGCATGTATCAAACCTGCAGTCCTAATTGACGATCCGTTCTCACATGTATATTATAATTAATCAGAGAGTCCAGTATTTGTGACAAGTTTTGATTGAGATTTCACTTTCCCTTTAGAATAAAATGATTGCTTAAATAGATTATGCATAAGAGATGGATACCTGTACTACATATAAATGTATACTTTTCACTTTGTAACAAGAATCTGTTATTGACAATTAAAAGTAAAGAGTTTAAGTAAAAGATTTTGACAATGACAAGTCATTCCTTCTTAGTCACTATATAGCTTAAAGCTATAAGGTCGTCCCCCCGGCAATTATGTTTTTATTTTTTATTCATTTTTTTTTCTTATATATCAAAAAATTTTGATTGTTTGTGCCTCATCCCAGAAAAAAATGAAATTGCTTCCTACAGGCTTGAGTCAGAACATGATTTTCATAATGATAGTACCTTTATCAAAATGTTTCTACCCCTACGATTCGGAGTCACAGTTCCGAATACCACCACGTCGCCCGCGTGGCGCAGTGGTTTGAGCGTTTGCTCTGGAGTGGCGGAGAAAAAAGTTAATCTTTACGTCGCGGATTCGACTCCCTCTGCGGGATGTGGAGACCGCTCCTTTGCATGAGACCGTATAAACCGAGATCCCCTGTAGCAGTAGATGCTGGCACGAAAAAGATCCCTCACTGCTCAATCGCCTTGAGTGTCGAATTTGCAGCCCTCCACCGGCAAGTAGTAGTGAAAAATCTCGAGAGGGACGTTAAACAACACACAAACAAACAAACAAACAATTCCACTACGGGACGTGGAGACTGGTCATTCGGACGAGGCCGTATAAACCGAGGTCCCGTGTAGCAGTAGGTGCCGGCATGACAAAAATCCCCCACTGCTCAGTGGCCTTGAGTGTCGAGTATAGGTCTGAATTTGCAGCCCTCCACCGGCAAGTGGTGGCGTTTCCATATGAGTGGGACATTAAACAACACACAAACAAACAATTCCACTACAGAACGTGGAGTATGGTCCTTCGGATTAGACCGTATAAACGAGGTCCCGTGTAGCAATAGGTTCTGGCATGAAAAAAGATCCTTCACTGCTCAAAGGCCGTATGTGCCGAGTACAGGCCTAAATTTGCAGCCCTCCACTGGCAAATGCTGGCAGCTCAATGGACGTTAAACAACAAACAGACAATCAAACAAACATTTTTGTGTCGCCTGCAGAGCAGAGCAGCACTTAGCGATCAATTTGCCTGGCGTCTGTCCGTCCGTCTTGCTGTCCGTCCGTCTGTCCGTCTGTCACACCTTAAATCTCGAGAACTGTAAGAGGTATGGATTTGATAATTTGCACATGTAGCTTGACACTATGGCTTTTATATTTTACCATGGCTTCCGACCTAGATATCCTTGAACTTGACCTTTGACCTACTTTTCAAAATAACCAATAATGCCGATATACAACTTCTTTTTGACATTTAAGAGGTAAATCTCTGCTATTTAGAATGTGCACTGTTTGTCATAAAACATTTCGAAAAATATCAGCGTTACAGTCCACTTGACCTTGACCTTTGACCTATTTTGCAAAATATACTGTGGAGGGTTAATTTTAACTTATGTCTTTTGAAATTAAAGATGCAGGGGTTTGATAATTAATATTTATACATGTTTATGAGCTCATGACAATGTATTTTGACACTGTATGAAATAAAGAAACCACAAAAACTGAAAATGAAGTACTATGAAAATACAACGGGATCGGTATTCCAAAATGGATGGTGTAGACTGACAATTGCTGATATGATAGACTGAAGCCTCTTTCGAAGGATTGTTGAAATCACGTACTTAAATAATTTATATATAATTATTCATAATAAATTTATTCAAATTCCATTAATATCCATTTTAGCTTTGAGGGGTTAAGGATTTGTATTTCTATTTGGTTGTTAGATTCTATTGCAGTCTTACTACCCCTGGATTTTTTTTTTTTTTTGCATGAACTATATGCCATGCCGTAGCAAATGAATAGCTGATCACTTTTAGATTTAGTTACATCTTTAATGAAGCTAAAAGCAGGCGACACATGCGTTCCTTGGAACACTCTAGTTCTGTAAGAAATCGGCAAAGATAATTAAGCAGAGATTTTTAATGATTAAAATGGCTTGTTTTTTTTAAAACCTTTTTATAACGCTGACTATATATACATGTATGGTCTGCGTTATAAAACATGATGTGATAGGGTAACGTAATGCACCTTGTACATGTACTTAAAGACGCCGACGTTTTTCAATATCGAAATTGGACATAAAACATATTTGCGATAAATTTTGAAGCCAGCAAGTTAAACGTAATAAATTACAACTATATGGAAACGAAATTAAAAAAAAAATGTATAAACTTGTCAAGTCGGAAACACTCAGAAGGGTATTGTTGGTATCATACAGACTGTGCCATGGCCTTGACTCAAGTTCAAGGTCACTAAAAACAAGATGCTTTTACTGATGTGTGGTCTGAAAGAACATGTGTGAACTTGTCAAGTCGGTACCACAGATAGGTTTGCGTAATAACCAGAGTGTGTCATGGATTGACGCAAGGTCATCTGGACAAGATCAAGGTCACGAAATAGAAAGTGTACATTATTTTATTGTCTTTCTACTGGCGAAACATTGCAAGTTGATAGGTCCCTTGCAAGATTATTTATCATCTTAGAATATGGCATGACCTTGACTCAAGGTCACTGCTCCAACGGAAGAAATATTCGTTGCTCTGAAACGAGCTTGGCTCTAGTTATTAAGGTCTTCCGTTTCAGACGGAAGACCTTATAGTGATTCTACTGTTTCTTTTTATTATTTTTTTTTTTCCCCTTTTCTTTTCCGGGCGATTTCTCAGAGATGGCTGGACGGATTTTCTTGAAATTTTCAGGGATGATAGAGAATGAAAATACCCCCAGGCGTTTTTTTCATTTTTTCAAAATTCACTTCCGGTCGTCAGATATGTCCGATTTCCGTTTTTTTCAAAAATATTTTGTCCCAGTCATATCTCAAAAACGGTAAGAGATTAAGACACCAAACTTATACGGATAATAGATCTTGAGGAGTAGGCAAATCCATTTGGGTTAAGAGCGTCAGCCGTCACTTCCGCTCGTCACAGGAAGTGATCAAAGAAGTCGAAATTTTAAACTTTTCTTTTTTGATTTTTTTCTTTCATCACATTGTTGCATCTTATTAGTAGATTCGAAATATGTTGGTCCCACCGGAAACAAAAACGTCAACTTCCGGCTATAAGCGAAATACTGCATAATTTGAGTATTTTACTTTCCCATAAATATTTTTTATAGATAATGTATATGAACTGATTTTTAAATATGTTATCAAAACTGCAAATGTCTAGAGTAACGTCAAACATCTTTGTAAAATTCACTTCCCGTCGCGCGTTTAAATGTCCGCAAAATGAGAACTTGTCCGAGTGAGATCTCAGAAACTGTAAGAGATTTAGACACCAAACTGATAGGAGTATTAGACCTTGAGGAGTAGACAAAACTATTTGGGTTAAGATCGTCAGTCTTCACTTCCGGTCGTCACAGGAAGTGATCAAATAAATCAAAAATTTCAACTTTTCTTTTTTGGAATAAGACTTGCATCACATAATTGTATCTTTTTCACAGTTACGATATGTGTTGGTCCCACCGGAAACAAAAAGCAACAACTTCCGGTTATAAGAGAAAAATTACATAATAGGGGTTTTGGATTTTCCCCAACATATCGCTTATAGAAAGAGTTCTTTAAATGATTTTTATATATGTCATTGAGACTGCAGATGTCTAGAGTGACGTGAAATATCCTACTAAAGTTCGCTTCCGGTCGCTTGTTTTCTTGTCCTCAAAATGAGAAGTTATTTTAGCGAGATCTCGGAAACGGCATGAGAGTAAGACACCAAACTTATAGGAGTAATAAAACTTTGTGAGAAGGCAAAAAACATAGGGTTAAAAGCGTCAGCCGTCACTTCCGGTCGTCACAGGAAGTGATCAAAGAAATCGAAAATTTCAATTTTTCTTTTTAGAATAAAAACTTGCATCACTTTATTGCTTCTCTTTCGCTGTTTTTAAATATGTTAGATTTCACTGGAAAGAAAAACTTTAAACTTCCGGTTTTAAGAGATAAACTACGTTATTTCGTGGTTTAACTTTCTCATAAATATCACTTATAGATAAGTATTTGAAATGTTTTTACATATGCTGTAGATACTGCAAAAGTCAAGAGAAAATTCAGATTTTTTTATTCAGTTCACTTCCGGTCGTGTGTTTTCCTGTCCTCAAAATTAGAATTTGTTCTCACAATTGTTCGGCAACAGTAAAAGACTGAAGTCTAAAACTTTCAGGACTTATCGTTGCTTCGTGTAAAAATCGTGTGTCGTCATCACTTCCGGTCGTGACAGGAAACGAAGCAAAAAAGTATTTTTTTTAAGTTATTTTGTTTCTACATAAGTTTTAGGCTAATACTGACGTTGGAAAAGACATGTTGATGCAAACAGGAAGTAGTATAACGGAAGACCTTCTCATTACTAGTAATGAGTTTCTAGTTATTATTATTATTTTCCCCTTTTCGTGTCCCCCTCGATTTCTCAGAGACGGCTGGACGGATTTTCTTGAAATTTTCAGGGATGATAGACGATGAAAATACCCCCAGGCGTTTTTTTCATTTTTTCAAAATTCACTTCCGGTCGTCAGATATGTCCGATTTCCGTTTTTTCAAAAATATTTTGTCCCAGTCATATCTCAGAAACGGTTAGAGATTAAGACACAAAACTTATATGTGTAATAGATCTTGAGGAGTAGGCAAAACCATTTGGGTTAAGAGCGTCAACTGTCACTTCGGGTCGTCACAGGAAGTGATCATAGAAATCGAAATTTTCAACTTTTCTTTTTTGAATTCTTGTTTGCATCAAATTATTGCATCTTATTTGTAGTTTCGAAATATGTTGGTCCCACCGGAAACAAAAACGTCAACTTCCGGTTATGAGAGAAAAACTACATAATTCGAGTATTATACTTCCCCATAAATATCGTTTATAGATTAAGTATTTGAAATGATTTTTATATATGTTGTCAAGACTGCAAATGTCTAGAGTAACATCAAATATCTTGTTAAAATTCACTTCCGGTCGCGTGTTTTACTGTCCATAAAATGAGAATTTGTCTGAGCCAGATCTCAGAAACGGTAAGAGATTAAGACACCAAACTTTTATGAGTAATAGATCTTGACGAGTAGGTTGAACCATTTGGGTCAAGAGCGTCAGCCGTCACTTCCGGTCAATCACAGGAAGTGATCAAAGAAATCAAGAATTTCAACTTTTCGTTTTTGAACCTTTTTTTGCATCACTTTGATGCATATTATTTGTCGTTTCCCACCGGAAACAAAAACGACAACTTCAGGTTATAAGAGAAAAACCACATCATTTGAGTATTATACTTTCCCATAAATATCTTTTATAGATAAGGGATTTGAAATGATTTTTAGACATTTTATTCAGACTGCAAATGTCTAGAGTAATTTCGGATATCTTTGTAAAATTGACTTCCGGTCGCGTGTTTTCCTGTCCTGAAAATGAGAAGTTCTCTGAGCGAGATCTCGGAAACAGTAAGAGATTAAGACACTAAACTTATAAGAATAATAGATCTTGAGGAGTAGACAAAACTTATATGGTTAAACGCGTCAACCGTCACTTCTGGTCGTCACAGGAAGTGATAAAAAATCAAAAATTTTTAAGTTTTCTTTTTAAAATTAAAACTTGCATCACTTTATTGCAACTCTTTTGCTGTTTTGTGATATGTTAGATTCCACCGGAAACAAAAACTTAACTTCCGGTTTTAAGAGATCAACTATGTTATTTCTATGTTTAACTGTTTCATAAATATCACTTAGAGATAAAGTATTTGAAATGTTTTTTATATATGTAGTAGTTACCACAAATGTCTAGAGAAATTTCAGAGATTTTTGTACAATTCACTTCCGGTCGCATGTTTTCCTGTACTAAAAAATTAGAATGTGTTCTCAAAATTGCTTGACAACAGTAAAAGATTGAAGTCTAAAACTTTCAAGACTGATAGTCAATCATCAGTCCAAATGCATCATGTAAAATCGTGTGTCGCCATTACTTCCGATCGTGACAGGAAAAGATACAAAAAAGTGAATTTTTGCTAGTTGTTTTCTTTCTACAATAGTTTTATGATAATACCGAAGTTAGAAAGGACATGTCCATGCAAATTATTTCCGCTAGAAGGGCCAAAAAACCGCTCAAAACACTGTGTTACATAGGCGACTCCCAACAGGAAGTGGTATAACGGAAGACCTTCTCATTACTAGTAATGAGTTTCTAGTTATTATTAAGGTCTTCCGTTTCAGTCGGAAGACCTTATAGTGATTGTACTATTAAGGTCTCCCGTTTCAGACGGAAGACCTTATAGTGATTTTACTGTTTTTAAGGTCTTCCGTCTCCAACGGAAGACCTTATAGTGATTGTAGTGTTTATTATTATTTTTCCCCCTTTTCTTGTCCCCCACGATTTCTCAGAGATGGCTGGACGGATTTTCTTGAAAGTTTCAGGAATGATAGAAAATGAAAATACGCCCAGACTTTTTTTTTCTTTTTTTCAAAATTCACTTCCGGTTGTCAGATATGTCCGATTTCCGTCTTTTTCAAAAATATTATGCCCCAGTCATATCTCAAAAACGGTAAGAGATTAAGACACCAAGCTTACAAGAGTAATAGACCTTGAGGTGTAGGCAAAACCATTTGAGTTAAACACGTCAGCCGTCACTTCCGGTCGTCACAGGAAGTGATCAAAAAATCAAAAATTTCAACTTTTCTCTTTTGAAATGACATTTGCATCATATAATTGTATCTTTTTCACAGTTTCGATATGTGTTGATCCCCCCGAAACAAAAAATGACAACTTCCGGTTATAAGAGAAAAACTACGTAATAGAATTTTTTTTTTCTTCCCCATAAATACCGCTTATAGATAAAATTCTTTAAATAATATATATATATATATATATATATATATATATATATATATATATATATATATATATATATATATGTGTGTGTGTGTGTGTGTGTGTGTGTGTTATTGAGACTGCAGATGTCTAGAGTGACGTCAAACATCTCAGTTAAATTCACTTCCGGTCGCGTATTTTCCTGTCCTCAAAATGAGATTTTGTTCACATACTTGCTCAGCACCAGTAAACGACTGAAGTCTAAAACTTTTAGGACTGATAGTCAGTCACCAGTTTTTGTACATCTTGTGAAAATCGTACGTTGCTGTCACTCTCGGTCGTGACAGGAAGCGATGCAAAAAAATGAAAAAAAGAATTTTCCACGTTTCTTTTTTTCTTTTTACAGAAATGTTTGGCTAATGCAGATGTTAGATAGACTATAACCCTGCAAATTATTTTCACTGGAAGTGCCGGCCGAAACACCGGAAGTTGTCTCAAACATGAGTAGTTTTTCAAGGACTTTTAGGAATGATCAGTTGTGAAAAATTTAGGTGTAGAATGAACATTTTATTTGTTTGGAGTAATTTCGGTCATGATGAAGTAAAAAAAACACATAGAAAGTAGAGTTATATCCGGGGGGGGGGGTCATGACCTTGACCTTGAACTTTGATGACCTTGAACTTTGATGACCTTGACCTATGACCAAGAGGTCAGAATCAATAATTAATTTCCTCCTCTTTTAAAAAAAAAAAATCAAACCAATATCAACCTAGAATATGTCTCTTAAACTCATACAACATCTTGGATCGACATCAAATTTCGATTAACTGTAGAAGAGACCTAAATGAAAGTTTCCTGAAAGTTTGACGGTGAATCTCCAAAGTATATAGAAATTATAGAATGTTAACGGCAAACACTACATTTATTTCGTATCTGAAATTTAGGTGCCGATGAACATAAAAATTAAGCTTTTCTCGGATACTTCTTCAGTTGTTATGAAAAGCAGTCGATTCTCTTGATATAATATGATATTTCAATACCAGGCATTCTTGATTTCTCTAGTACGTGGAATTTATTTCAATTTTATTTAGAATTAATATTAATTGAATGAATTTCGAAAACAGTGATTTTTCTTAGCAAATTAATTTTCACACTCTCTTTGACACCTTTTTCTTCCTAAAATGCATATCTGAAATTTTAATTTTTGCTACTTACATTTAATTCATTCCACACAGAGATGCTTATTTTAATCTTACCTATTATTTCAGGATATTCAGTCACATCCGAACCCGATCCGACATTTTCATATATGTAAATAAAGTCTCGACACTGCAGATCTAATGCATTATAGGCTCTGAATGATCTACTCAATGCATTCCAAATATAGAAAAACTCAAATTTTTTTTTTTTTTTAACCGAAAATCTGCATTTGCATTATACACCAATCGTGTTTCTCAATCTATTCAATACCGATTACAACATTCCATAACAAACAAAAGAACACGTGCTTTTATTCCTATTTATTCCTAAACAATTCATTTACTAATCTCCATTTTCATCGGTATACTTGGTCTACTGGTTAGCGTGCCTGCCTTACAAACCAAAGGTTTTGAGTTCGATCCCTGGTGGGAGAACTTTTTTTTTTTTGCATTTACAGCTTCTTTTTTTCAAACCAATTGACAAAATAATCAAGAAAACGGAAGACCTGTTATTGCCTAGGCAATAAGTATCTAGTATTCTTAATATTATTGTACAGACGAAATTTTGTAAAGGACCTTTGTCCGCTCCATTTCTCCAGAACAGCTTAAGATATGAAAGTTAACTCTGTCAGATATCATAGATAATGACTTGTAGATGTCACCATGAATATTCTTTCCGTCGTCAATACTTCCGGTCGTCACAGAAATTGGATTAAAAAGTCGATTATTTTAATTTCTTCGTCTTTCTAACTGTTCACGGTAGCTCAGTCGCTAGAGCGCTCGCTCCGTGATCGGGAGGTCGTGAGTTCGAATCTCGGCCGCGACAGACCTAAGTCGATAAAAAATAGGTAGCAACTGTTCCTTCGCCATGCGCTTGGCACTTTGAAGTGAAAGTTGCGGGTCCTTCGGATGAGACCTTAAAAACCGAGGCCCCGTGTCACGGCAGGCGTTGGCACGATAAAGATCCCTCACTGCTCAATGGCCCTGAGTGCCGAGTAAAGGTCAAAATTTGAAGCCCTTCACCGGTATATGGTGACGTCTCTATATGAGTGAAAAATTCTCGAATGGAACGTAAAAGAACATACAATCAATCAATCAATCAATCAATCGTCTTTCTAACTTTTTTTTCTGTTTATATTCATAGGGTATGTAAAGGCCCCTCTTTAAAGATTTTACGTATTACCAGTTTCTTGATAGGATTAAGAAGGAATTAAATATCTTTAAATATCTTAGAATTTCCGAAAACGTAGGACCAACGTTTCTTAAACACTACAAAATATTGATTTTTTCCCCGTATATATAGTTTGCGGGGACTGCTCAGTGCTCATTCACGTAGGAAGTGGTGTAGAGTTAACACCTACCTGGTGATTGGGATAGGCCAGAAAAACCTTCCTGTTGCCATGGAAACGAGTTTATATTTAATAAAAACGGTTGTATATGATATGTGTGTGTGTATTTTATTCGCCCCTCTTTTTTGTCGACTGTAGAAGACATTGTCATCTCCCCCCCCCTCCCCCCCCCTTTTTTTTTCTCTTTTCGCTTTTATGTTTTGGATTCTTAATAAAATGACCTTGACCTTCATATCATAAGCAACTCTTCTTGACCTTTTCCAAATTATAAGCCTTAATTCTTTCTACAAAATAATGGTTATTTACATGTTAATGTTCAAGACCCCCCCCCCCCCCCCGCCCTCGAAGCAACCAGGTAGAATACACAGATATAAAATTCACAACTTATAAGGAACTTCTTAAAAGTTTCATTAATAAAATTCGGTTCCCCTGATGTGATTTGATATTTTGCTACCATTCATTCTTCTTCTGTTTTGTCTATAGAATTTATAATTATTTTATTTAGAATTAATTTATCTTTAAAAAGTAGTGATTGTCAGCTGCATTCATTAGCATTCCGCGTTTTTTTGTATATCTATTACTTGCATATTAATCATTTCATTAAATAATATTTAAAAGTATTAAAATTTCATTTCTATTAAATGTCATTAATTTGTAAATCCTTGAATCCGCTCCTGCAGGTGCGCGTAAGCCTCATCACTACTGTAAACAAATTATTCATCAGGCCGAAAATGTTCATGATTCCGCTAAACTAAGAAAGTTTACACATAGTTTATCATCTCATAAACAACCATCAGCCCTGTCCAATGCAGAAATGCTCGAATTGAAGGGGAAAATTCAGGAATTGTTTTGCGTCAGCCATGTTTTTACGTGAACCTTACACGGCATTCTGTTATTAAGGTCTTCCGTCCCCAACGGAAGACCTTATTGTTTTCGTTCGGTTTCTTTTTCCCTATTATTAAGGTCTTCCATCTCCACGGAAGACCTTATAGTGATTCTACTGTTTCTTATTATTAGGTCTTCCGTTTTCAACGGAAGACCTATAGTGATTCTACTGTTTCTTCTTCTTCTTATTATTATTATTCTTATTTTTTTTGACTTTCTAATTGTGTGCACGCGATTTCTCGAAGACTGTTGGATGGATTTACATGAAATTTTCAGGAATTGTGTGTTGTAACATGAACTTGATCTATCTGAGAGAAAATTTGGAAATTCGCTTCCAGTGCCATGTTACAGACCATTTTCTGATTTCAAAGTGACATTTTGTCCGCGGATAATCTCAAGAACGACAAGAGATATCAATGACAAACTTTCAGGGATTATAGTTCGTGATAGATACTAGCCGGGTCGCTACTTTTCGTTCGTCGTCGGAACTTCCGGTCGCTTACGGAAGAGATCAAAGAAATCGTAAAATTTCAACTTTCTTTTTTAAAACAAATACTTATATCACATTATTGCATTTCTTTTGTAGTTTCGAAATATGTTGGTCCCACCGGAAACAAAAACGTCAACTTCCGGTTATAAGAGAAAAACGACATAATTTGAGTAATTTTCTTTCCCATTAATATCTTTCGTAGATAAAGTATTTGAAATGAATTTTAAATATGTTATTCAGACTGCAAATGTCTAGAGTAACGTCAAAAATCTTTGTAAAATTCACTTCCGGTCGCGTGTTTTTCTGTCCTCAAAATGAAAAGTTGCCTGAGCAAGATCTTGGAAACGGTAAGAGATTAAGACACCAAACGTATATGAGCAACAGATCTTAAGATGTAGGCAAAACCATTTGGGTTCAGAGCGTCAGCCGTCACTTCCACTCGTCATCAAAGAAATCGAAAATTTCAACTTTCTTTTTTTTAATTAAAAATTGCATGACTTTATTGCATCTTTTTCGCAGATTCGAGAGATGTTGGTCCCACCGGAAACAAAAACGTCAACTTCCGGTTATAAGAATAAAACAACGTAATTTGAGTATTTTTCTTTCCCAATAATATATTTTGTAGATAAAGTATTTGAAATGAATTTTAAATATGTTATTCAGACTGCAAATGTCTAGAGTATCCTTAAATATCTTTCAAAAATTGACTTCCGGTCGCGTGTTTTCCTGTCCTCAAAATGAGAAGTTGTCTGAGAGAGATCTCAAAAACAGGTAAAAGATTGAAACACCAAACTTTTATGAGTAATAGACCTTGAGGAGTAGGCGAAATCATTTTGGTTAAACACGTCAGTCGTCACTTCCGCTTGCTACAGGAGGTGATCAAAGGAATCAACAATTTTAACTTCTCTTTTTTAAATTAAAACTTGATCACTTTATTGCATCTCTTTCCCTGTTTTGAAATATGTTAGATTCCACCGGAAACAAATACGTCAACTTCCAGTTTTAGGAGATGAACTGCGTCATTTCGATATATAATTCTCCCATAAATATTGCTTGTCGATAAAGTACTTGAAATGCTTTATGCATTTTGTAGATACTGCAAATGTCTAGAGAAACGTCAGAGATTTTTTTTAAAAATAAAATTCACTTTCGGTCGCATGTTTACCTGTCCTCAAAATTAGAATTTGTTCTCACTAAATTGCTCGGCAACAGTAAACGACTGAAGTCTAAAACTTTCAGGACTGATAGTTAGTTATCAGTTTATTTGAATCGCGAGAAAATCTTGTATCGCCGTTACTTCCGGTAATGACAGGATGTGATGAAAAAAAGTGAATGGTTAATGCGTTGGATTTTCACGCTGACGACCAGGGTTAAATCTCCATAGGGTCTGAATTTCTTTTATCACCTTTTCAGCTTGAATTTACGTTTAAATTTTCAAAATCGGACGGAAGACCTCTCATTGCTCGCAATGAGTTTCTAGTTATTACTCTCTTTTTTTCTTACCGATTTTGGGCATGCGAGTTCTCGGAAACGGCTCGGTCGATTTTCACAAAACATTCAGATCTGATAGATATTGATCTGAGCCTTATTGGAAATTTTTTATATTGAAGACGTCACTTCCGGTCGTGAGATATGGACGATTTTCTGATTTTCAGAGGGTCGGCTTGTCCTGGCAATCACTCTTAAACGCTTAAAGATATTGAGTTGAGATTCTCAGTGAAGGTAGAGGAAGGATAGTAGATATGCTTTTTTGAGTCTATATCTTCCCAGCTCAAAAGGCGCCGATGCTCATAAGCATCTCGCAAAATTTGACACGTTTTCTTTTATATCTTTATATCGAGAAAAAAGGGCTGACCCCACCTAGTAAGGGCTCAAAGTTGCCAAAAGTCTTTTAATTATAACTCTTTAAAGGTCAATATTTCGTTATAAATTAGTGAAGCAAAAATGTTTATCTTAACAATTTTCAACTACATTTTTATAAAATTGGGGTCATATATTACGTAGTAAGGGGTCAAGAGGGGTTAGAACGATAAATCTTTGATGCTTTATATCTTGGAAAGAGGAAATATTTTGATAAGCAATATTGGACAAAAGATGTTCAGAATAATGTTCTTAACAATTTGCACCGAGCCGTCCCATGCGAAAAGGGCCCTTATGTATTTTGACGTCATAATGAGAAAAACGCCGGTAAAGATACCGTCATAAAATGCAAGTTGCGTATGTTATATATTTTCCCAACATTTTTACCTGAGCTCTATCAACTTATTTTCATTGTAGTTTATATCATCTAGAGCCAATAAGATATCAGGAAAAAAAGAAAACGAAAAAAATTGACCAGGATTTTTTAAAAATGCATTAATATGGGAAGATTTGACTTCGCTACAAAAAATGGGGGTGGGGTTGTTAGAGGTGAGTGCAATAAGCCATTCAGTGAACATTCTATATCAATCAATTACCATTGAAAAATTATGTATGGACACCCCAAATACAGCATGCCTTTATTTAATTCCTAGTAAATAATGCTTTATTATGTATAAAACCCCCGGAAATTAAATCTGAAAGATTGAATACAGATTTATTTCCCTGTAATATTGCATCTGATTATTATTTTAATTTCTTAGTACAAAGATGAAGTGTTTGTCTGCATTAAAGGTTATGAAAATCAATACCGGGTCATTTTTGTGTAGGAAGGTTTGCAATAAGTTCAGTTTAATCTTTGAATTGTTTTTAAAATGGAAAGAATGACTGCTTATTTTTTTAAATGAATCATATTTGGCCATTTCTTTAGGCATATACGTAACAACCTTTTTTTAGGGAAAAAGGGGGCTTAAAATGACAAGTTAAAAATAAACAAAAAATCAAAAAACAAAACAAAGAAAGAAAAAAATGTATTTCGGTAATGGCTTAATCCCTTTTGACAAAAGAATATTGAGCTAAAATGGCAGTGCTCAGCAATGTCGGCGATACCATTAGAGGTTACTCAGTAGATAGATACAAGAATATCCAACGCGTAGACCTAAGGTCAAGGGGCGTTTCATCGATACTATAGTACAACATGTCAAATTTTTATGAAACTGAAACGACAGGTTGTTAGTGTCAGCGAAGAAAATTTAATTGCTTTTTAAATCTGAGATACTTTTATAAACGTGCAAAATTGACTCTTGAAATAAATCTTAGTTTGAATATTATTTAAAAACATATATTCTTTATAACAATTTAATTACAAATCTTTATTTATTCTTTGACTACAAATTACTTAGAATTATTAGTGACACTTACTGGATAATGGTTGTGAACTATAAAGGGACAGAGTGTAAATTGCCTTCAACACTTTTTAATGTCCTATATAAAAAAAAAAATCAAGTAATTATTTAATTTAAACTTCTCTGATGTCCATGCATCTTATATAAGCTTTTCACAGAATATGTTGAAAACAAAAAGGCTGAAAAATTCGACTTTTTAAATTCGCTTCCGGTAGCAAACGGATGTAGTGACGACGCACGAAAAGGCAATTCTGGTAATCTAGAAGACATGTTCTATAATCTCTAATAAGTCTCCGGTTCATAACTTTCTTAGATATGCCGCAGAAAAAATTCTGTTAAAAAATCAGGAATTTGCCCATAGTTTGGAACCGGAAGCGAATTTTCCTTTTGTTGAACAAAGTTCATAAGATGACTCATTTTTCGTGAAAGTTTCATTGAAAACTACTTCATAGTTTTTGAGAAATCGCGTGCCCAAAATTTTGGTCTAAAAAGAAAGAATAATAACTAGAAACTCATTGCGAGCAACGAGAGATCTTCCGTCCGAATAACCCATCTTAATATTATCAAACAATATTCAAAAACAAAGAAAAGTTGAAAATTTCGACTTTTTATATTCGCTTTTGGTAGCAACCGGAAGTAATAACGACGCACAAAAAAGAAATTCTGCTTAGATTATCTAAAGGCCATCTTCTATCATATCTAACAAGTCTCCAATTCAGATCTTTAGCCATTTTTGAAAAAAGGAACGACAAAATTTCATTTCAAAATCAGAAAACTGTCCATAATTTGGAACCGGAAGCGAATTGTTAAAAAATTCTTCAAAATATAACAATGGCTGTAATAGCGCATTATCCCTGAAAGTTTGAACGAAAAACCACTGTATAATTCTCGAGATATCGCGTGCACTATATTAAATTGGTTATTGTTTTAAAATTCTAATAACTTTGAAAAATGATTGATTTAAGTTGAGCACTGGCTAATTCCATGATAAAACGGTAAATTACCTTTTCTTGCTTCTTGGATTATTTGGGAAGTTGCCCCCCCCCCCCCCCCCTTACTTTTGAAACTGTTGCTAGGGGCCTGTGTAACGAATAGAATTAACCACGTTTGAATAAGATAAGAAATAATTATCGCTTTATTTCTTATTCATTATAGTACAATTCTCTGATATGCCTGGACTATCGGTATATAAGGCGTGCAATGTTCGGCAAGTGCTACACTGTACATTATTAGCGTGTCCTAGATTAAAAGGGGCTAAAAGGGGCCAGAATGCTAAATCTTAGACGTTTTATATCTCAACAAGGGGAGATATTTTAATAAGCAATATTTGAACAAAAGATTTCAGGATAATGTTCTGAACAATATGTCTCCTTTCAATTTTTGCAAAACGAACCCATTAAAAACTTGAGGGGTTGGCTTCTAAATATTTTTATTCTACATATCTCGAAAACGATAAGAAACTTCTGAGTAGTTGAACAAAAATGTTTAAAATCACGTCTTTTCATTTGATATCAAGGGCTAACCCTTCAAATTAGGGGCTCAGAGGGGCCTAAAGACTAAAATGTAACTCTTCAATGATCAAGACTTTATAATTTACTGAAGCAAAAATGCTTAACGTAACAATATGCAACAATATGTTGTAAAATTTTGATTCTCTGTTGCGTAATTAGGGGCCATAAGTGGCCAGAATATTAAATCTTTTACGCTTCATATCTCGAAAACGGGAAGAATTTTTAAAAGCAATATTGAACGAAAGATGTTAAAGATTATGTTATATTAATCAAAATAATTAAATCTTTATATCATTATCATTAACGAAAACTTAATCAATCACATCTCATCTCATCAAAAAATCGGACGGAAGACCTACTCGTTGCTCGCAACGAGATCTCATTATTATTATTTTTATTTTTTGGACCAAATTTTTAGTGCAGGCGTTTTCTCAAAAACTATTCAATAATTTTCTATGAAACTTTCAGGAAATATTAGTCATCATATGAACTTTGTTCATCACAAGGAAAATTTGGAAAATTCCATTCTAGTTCCAAGTTACGGGCAATTTCCTGATTTTTATATGGAATGTTGTCCACTGCAGATCTAAAGAACGGTTAAAGTGAACTGGAGACTTATTAAAGAGCATAGAACGTGACTTTCAGATTTGTGGGATTGCCTTTTCGTGCGTCGTCAGTATTTCCGGTCGTTACTGCAAGCAAATTAAAAAAGTTGAATTTTTCAACATTTTTGTTTTTGATGATATTAGTAGGGTTAATAGTAATAATAGGGACTCTTTTCAGAATGTATAACATATAATTTGTTTGAAAATCGATAATAAACATTATAATTATTATGAATACTTTGTATAAATATATACTTTGTATATTTACCGACTCCGTATTTGAATAACAGAGACAGTTTAAAGTCAATTTAACTATGGAAACAAAGGGTTATTCAAGTTCAAAATCGGTGAAAATTTAAATTTGAACGTAAATAACATATATCATATCTACATGTATCTACACTCAATCTCGTATTTTTATTTTTTAGCTCATATACGCCATATATAGCTTTAAATTGATTTCATTGAGATATTTGATATATTATATTTAAAAATTCTGATGTTGAAGTCTGCACTTTCATCCCGAATGAAATTAAGCTGATAAAATTAACTCAAAATAAAAACATCAGCAAATTTTGTCATTCTGATGTAGTTAACAAGGAGAAATCAACTTGCTTAATAAGTTTAAACTTATTTGAAAACAATGCTCTGTTTATATTCTGTCTAATATACTAAGATATATGCCACAGACATAACAAATTCATGAAAGAATTTTCCGGATTTGCAATTAAAATTCTTAAAATTTAAAAATTAAAAATTAAAAGTCTTCAAATTTTGGCTCTGCTTTATAGTTATTTACATAATCTAGGGTAAGAAAAAAGGGAAAACTCAATAGAAGAGAAGGTGACATAGAAGAGGGATGAAAGGAGAGAACAATTTTACCTTAAGGAAATAACGTAGTTATTAACTGTTATGTTCTTATTCCCTGTATGATTTAAGAGTTTCAATAATTGAAGAATCTTTGTGCAATTTTTTGATGTCTGGTCTCCTCTGAATCAAATTTATAAAATTACCAGTTAAAACTATATTTTTGTTAAATTCTCTTTCAAAAACTAAAAGAACATCTGATGGTACTAATTGTAAACATAATGTAATAATATTTTTGGAAAATTATCAGTGAAAAGGTATATTGTAAAGTTTATGTGCATGTGCATTGCCTAGTATGTCCTAGTATATCTTTTGCATATAAATGTTTTGTCGCCTGACCACTGCATCGTCACCACTGAAGGATCGATCCCGATGTTGATTCTGTAGCACATTAAACATACGTATTCACGATGTAGAGTATTTGTTGATTCACTGGTTTATTTTTTTTACGATCTAGTCTTGAGAGTACATTTCTGAACTTAAAATTTAAACTGCTTTCTCAGTGGTAAATTATATAAATTATACATGTACTTTCTAATATTACAATTACGTATGTATACATTCTAAACAAACTCGAAGTACTTAAGTTGTAAATTACATTCTGAATATTCTTAAGCATGCCCAGATCCAGGAATTTTTTTCCAGTGGGGGGGGGGGGGGGGTTCCACCCAAGTCCCAAAAAAAAACCCAACCCAGAAAATTTTTGACAAGAAAAAATACTAAAAGATTACTTCCCAAGTGTGAAAAACCTATATTTCGTGGTGGTGGTGGTGATAGGGGCGGTGTGGGTGGGTGGGTGGGGGGAGGGTTGTAGCCGTTACTTCTTTTTTATGACTTTTCATATCAACTTAACAGGGGTCCGCGTTTTCTGTAGGGGGGTGGGTCAAAGGTCACTTTTAGTTGCTTTGGGATATACATTTAATAACTCAGAAAATTCACACGAATTGAACTGTATAAGACCCGCAAGTATCCGGTTTTATCAGAAGGGGGGGGTCTTAAAGAGTAGGCTTTCCCCTCTTAAATCTTACCTCACGGAAAAATGACTCTAGAGTAGGATTTCCCCTACGGATATCTCACACCAGATTCAATTCTCCAGCGGAATCCTACTCTGTGCGTAATAGAGTGCGATTTCCCCCAGAGCCAATTTCCTCCCAATGAAATACTATGGCTGAACTAATGTTATGAGGGGGAATATGCGACACATGTGCCCCTTCTTGAAAATGGTGACCGGTTGTATTGATTGATTGATTGTTTGTAGTTTTACGTCCCATTCGAGAATGTTTTACTCATATAGAGACGTCACCATATACCGGTGAAGGGCTTCTAGGCACTCTCCCTGAATGCTGAGTACCGAGTACACATTGAGCAGTGCGGGATCTTTCTCGTACCAACACCTGCCGTGACACGGAGCCTCGGTTTTTAAGGTCTCATCCGAAGGACCCGCAACTTTCACTTTAAAGTTCCGAGCGCTGGTGAAGGAACAGTACTGTTGCTACCTATTTTTTTTTTTAACTAGGGTCAGTCGCGGCCGAGATTCGAACTCACGGCCTTCCGATCACAGAGCGAGCGCTCTACCGACTGAGCTGCCGTTACAGCCTTCCAGAAGAATTGAAACATACGAAGAATGAAAAATGAAAATTTTACATCTCATTTTTCTCAGCAACTGTCAAACTATTTTTAAGGCATTAAAATATTATTCTTTTCATGTAACGAAATAACAACTAATCGATATAACTAGATAATTAAATCTTGAGGGGATAAATATCTGGTTATAAGGAGATATCTAACTCGTTATGAAATAATGTATTCGTTCTAACGAGATACTAGTAAACTCAGTTCTTTTGTTCATTGGATTCAAACAACATACATGTACAAGTATACATAAATTACTTTCTTTGAAAGCAAACTGAATCTTTAAACTTAAGATAGCCTTGATATACTGGACATTAAAAATATGGGACAAAAACAAGTACCACTGTGCCATTAGAGGTGTTATGCTTCGAATATGAGGAGTTTTACATTTCTTTTGAAAGAATATTCGGGTTCAGACTCAATGATTGGGAAAATATGCTAAGAAAATTCTTACTACAATTGAACAGTATACGAGTAAAACATTCATTTTTCATTAAAAAGTCAGTGTGTCGTTTATCTTTTTTTCACAAAAATATTGCTGTTTATATTGACTCCATAAAAAGGGCGGAAATCCTACTCTGAGAAAAAAAAAAAAGAGGGGAAAATTTGACTCCGGTGTGAGATTTCCCTTCCGGGAAAATCCTACTCTAGGGAACAATTTCCGGGGGAAAAGCTGGCTATGGGGGAAATCCTACTCTTCAACACCGGTAAAATACACCAGAAAAGATCTTTTAGAAATGAAATATGCTAGAAAAAGAAAAAATAAAAAGAATGATAAAAAATATCACACATTCACTCAGTCAAATAACAATGCATATGACGCCAAGATCCCGGTTGGGGGAGGGGGGTTGAATTTTTTGTATCAGTAAAGGATGCGACTGCAACGCTAAATGATATACTATTGTGTATCATTAACCGTCGATTATGTAGATATTTGCTTGTTTCATTAAGGGTCGATGTTGCTCTGCATTTGTGACGCTTAATGATATAATTCTTATCATTAGAGGCGAATTAGCATTAGCAGTTGAGAATGTCAACTATCAATGCAATAATTTATGGCATTAAGCGTTGCACTTGCAACGCTTAATGATATTTGTATCATTAAGCGGCGTTTTATCATTAGAGTCAACTTCGACATCCTCGATGTCACCTTTTTCCAGAGAAAATTTATTTCGTTCGCGATTTACATCTGAAATTAGGGTTTCAAGAGGGTTTTAAATCGGCCGTTTATTTGGATGTCCAGAGGTCGTAAACTATCTGTACACGGATCTGGAACAAACACAAATTTAATGCCCTTTTCCTCCATGAAATTAAGAATGGATTTATCTTGTTGTGCCTTATAAACATAAAAATACACAGTGCTTTTTGTCTCAAAGGCAAATCTTATTCATCACGCACCTGTTCTATGTATGGTATAATTATTTTCTCTATGTATCTCTGCATTGTTTCCACATTACTCCAATGGTTTTCGCAAAGAAATATTTTCTTAATAATTAGAAAAATATTTAAAAATTTAGTTGATGAATTAGAGCTGTAATTACAAGGAACATAAATTATATATAGATAGTGTTGTATAGGACAGTGCCGCCAGAATTTCATCGACATTGAAAGCAAGTTTTTTAAATTGCCTAGATAGCCGAGCGGTCTAACGCGCTGTTCCTGTACTGCAAGGAGATAGATTCCGTAGGTCGAGAGTTCAACCCCGGGCTGGGGCTGAAGTGGGTATCCTTATAAAAGTGAATTTCTCTGTGCTTTCTATATTAATATTTCCTCACTTAGGGCAGTTATGTTAGTTTTAGAGTTGTTGTAAAATGTGCTTTATAAATAAAAATTAAATTCATTACAACGTGTATTGGTAAAGATCCTCTGATAAAACTAATGTCCAAATAACTGTATCTCACTTCCATTCTCAATGACCGTGTCGTATAGGACAGCGCCGCGAGAATTCCATCGGCATCGAAAGCAAGTTTTTTTTTTAACTTGGCTAGAAAGCCGAGCTGTCTAGCGCGCTGTTCCTGTACTGCAAGGAGACAGATTCCGTAGGTCGAGAAAAAATAGATTTACACTTTCTGTTGTGTTCATTCAAGTCTGCACAGTTTCAAATTTATATCATTATTGTTTAATATGGGTAATCAAATGAATACAGAGCTTAACTTATCGAATTTTGCAATCCAAAGTCCCACACTTAAAACTAATGATCTAGTAGACAAGTTTGCATCCCTAGATGCAACAATTATACAATTTTGGTCTGACAGGGCTTTCAGTATTTGGGAATACACTTATCTAAAAACTTTAAAATAGTCACTCATCCAGAAAATGTAAGTCAAATCCAGCATCTGAAGCAAGTTCGCACATGTAGAGCTGAACAAAATTTTAATCGCATATATAAACCTACTGTATATGCTGGAAACGGTAATATTTTTTCATTTATTCATTTACAAGAATTGATGATACACATTCATCAACTTGTTCCTTCTGGTGAATGTTCAAATGTCAAAGTTTTGTCTCAAAATCAGCCAAATAACAAACTTTATCATTCATCTCTACACTCATATCACTTTCAATACAATTTTGGACTGTCTTAGCACAGGCTAAGGTGGAAACTGGTTTTACAAAATATCGGTCACATCTCTCAGAGTACTCTTTTAACATGTTAATGTGACAAACCCGTTTCTCTTTCCGTCGACCTGGTGTCGTAACTACATAGTTTACGTTACTAATCTTGCTTTGAATTTTATAAGGGCCGTACTATCTGGCCTATTAATGATGACCAGGAATCGGTAAAAATACAAGAACCCTATCTTAAAAACTCTATTTCTGGCAACTTTGTCATACCACATTTTCATTTTCATTTGAGAACTCTACAAATTTTCTTGTACTAATTACAAGAATTATAAAGCTTTTCTTTGAAATCAGACACATAATCTAAAAGATTAAGATCACTAGTCTCAACCACTTTTCGTTGAACAAATTTCAAAGGACCTAACAGTATGACCTAACACCAATTCAAAAGGACTGAACCCAAGAGATTCCTGAACTGTCTCTCGTGCAGCAAATAGTACAAAATGAACCCCTTCATCCCAGTATTTCAGAAAGCATCGGGTGGTCGCCATTTTTGAATAACGATGCCATCTTTCATATAGAGGCATTCTCCAACTTAAGTGAAGTGTCCACATACTAATTTGGACGATATCGGGGTCGTGTTGTTCAGAACGTAATTGCTCTCTGAGGATGCCCTTGTCTTGGTTTACTGGTAGATTTGACTCACCATCATCACCACTTGTAAAGGTTCATTCCTCACCTTGAATGAGAATGATGGTTCATTTAATAACTAATGTACTTTCACTAATCACCAACCCTTCAATGTTATGATCTAAATGAGCTAAAAAACTATGTTTATATTTTAACTTTTTAATAAATGATGAACAAAACAAATAAATTGAATCTCAAACAAATTAATTTGACTAGATACATAATCACACATGGGCTGACCACTTCAATCTGTTGCCAGGACCTATTTTGTTTAGTTGTACTAAATGACGACGCATTAGAAAACGGATAGAGATGCACAACATATCACATTTTTTGCCCTTTAAATTTACATTTATTATCAGATTTTTTAAATAAAATTAAAACACGATAAATGTGAATGTACAGTGTATTTTGATTTTTTTTAAATATACGTATTAAATTTTCTCGAATATTGACAGTCGAAAGCAAGAATGGTACTAAGCATCTATTTCTTTAATCTTTGATTGGCCTAGCCTTTCAATGCGGATAGAATTCGATGTAAGCGAGTCTGGAATTTTTTTAATTATATTGAATGTAATAAAATGTTTATGAGATTAAGAAATGCCGGTATTAAATGAAACACTATTTTAACGGAATTTTTAAAGTAACTATTCGGTACAGTATTGGTACCGAGTATCGGTAGCCAACATTATTTTGTGGCACTTAAGTGCTATGAAGGTCAGAAAAGAAAGTGTCATTCAAATCAATGTCAGTAGAAGAATTTGTTTCGTCAAAGGCTTGAGTATGGGCCGCCTCCATTTCGCGTATTCTAGTAACAGCTCTAGTAACAGTTCAGGCTAAATGTCGTCGTCTTCAGGACCCTGAACTACTTTTTAAAGCTCTCCTGAATCACCAAGTGAACTATTGCTCTCCGTTTTCGTCCATCTTCGTGCGTCGTGTGTTTACATTTGAACATTTCTAGCTTCTTCTCTGAAACCGCTTAACCAATTTCAACCAAATGTGGCGTATAGCATCTATGGGTGAAGGGAAACAAAAATTGTAAATTTCATGGTCCATGCCCCCCCCCCCCCCCCTCACCTCTGGGGCCTGAGGGGTTGGGCTAAAACCACCAAAATTAATGCAATCTTTCAAAATCTTCTTTACTCCTGGGCATCAAGCAGACAAACTGTTGGCATAATAAAGAAACTAAGTACATAGTTATGATGAGCAAGAGTGCCTTTTCCAAAATTGTGAATTTCAGGGGTTCTGGTGTTAGGACGGGGCTCTATTGATAAAATAGTGAAAATTCATTAATTCATTGAAAATCTTCTCTCCTTCTGGGTATTAAATTAATTCTTTATTGCATAATACACCCATATGGGTCAAGCAATACAATTCATACAATCCATAATAATAATAATAATAAAACTAGATGGTTCTCGTTGCGAGCAACGAGTGGGTCTTCCGTCTGATTTTGGACAAGATTAGAAAAGATCTTGACAGAGATATTCGTCTGTAAAAAGTGAAAGGATGCATATTGTTTAAAACATTATTCTGAGCTTCTTTTGTTCATTATTGCTTATCAAAATTTTTCCCCTTGTTCGAAGTGTCAAAAATTTAGCATTCTGGCCCCTTATGGCCCCTTATTACGTAACATATGATCAAAATTTTATAATATATAGTTGCAGAACTTTAAGATAAACATTTTTGCTTCAGTAATTTATAACAAAATGTTCATCATTAAAGTGTTATAGATGAAAGACTTTTGGCCCTTCTGAGCCCCTAATTTGAGGGGTCAGCCCCTTTTTCTTGATATCAAGTGAAAGGTCTTGTGATTTTGAAGACTTTTTGTTCAACAACTATTCAGAAATTTCCTCTCGTTTAAGAGATATATAGAATAACAATATTTAGGGGCCAGCCCTCCAACTCCTTAATGGGGATGTCTTGTAAAAATTATAAGTGTGTATATTGTTTAGAGCATTATTCTGAACATCTTTTGTTCAATATTGCTTATCAAAATATTTCCCCTTTTCGAGATATAATGTGTCAAAGATTTAGCATTCTGGCCCCTTATGGCCCCTTATTACATAACATATGATCAAAATTTTATAATATATAGTTGCAGAATGTTAAGATGAACATTTTTGCTTCAATAACTTATAACAAAATATTGATCATTAAAGAGTTATAGATGAAAGACTTTTGGCCCTTCTTAGCCCCTAATTTGAGGGGTCAGCCCCTTTTTCTTGATATCAAACAAAAGGTCTTGTGATTTTAAAGACTTTCTGTTCAACAACTATTCAGAAATTTCCTTTCGTTTAAGAGATATATAGAATAACAATATTTAGGGGCCAACCCTCCAACTCCTTAATGGGGATGTCTTGCAAAAATTAAAAGGGTGTATACTGTTTAGAACATTATTCTGAACATCTTTTGTTCAATATTGCTTATCAAAATATATCACCTTTTCGAGATATAATGTGTCAAAGATTTAGCATTCTGGCCCCTTATGGCCCCTTATTACATAACATATGATCAAAATTTTATAATATATAGTTGCAGATTGTTAAGATGAACATTTTTGCTTCAATAATTTATAACAAAATATTGATCATTAAAGAGTTATAGATGAAAGACTTTTGGCCCTTCTGAGCCCCTAATTTGAGGGGTCAGCCCCTTTTTCTAGATATCAAATAAAAGGTCTTGTGATTTTGAAGACTTTTTGTTCAACAACTATTCAGAAATTTCCTTTCGTTTAAGAGATATATAGAATAACAATATTTAGGGGCCAACCCTCCAACTCCTTAATGGGGATGTCTTGCAAAAATTAAAAGGGTGTATACTGTTTAGAACATTATTCTGAACATCTTTTGTTCAATATTGCGTATCAAAATATTTCCCCTTTTCGAGATATAATGTGTCAAAGATTTAGCATTCTGGCCCCTTATGGCCCCTTATTACATAACATATGATCAAAATTTTAAAATATATAGTTGCAGAATGTTAAGATAAACATTTTTGCTTCAATAACTTATAACAAAATATTGATCATTAAAGAGTTATAGATGAAAGACTTTTGGCCCTTCTGAGCCCTTAATTTGAGGGGTCAGCCCCTTTTTCTTGATATCAAACAAAAGGTCTTGTGATTTTGAAGACTTTTTGTTCAATATGTTTTAACAAAATACTTCTATTTAAAATGTTATTTTAAGAAATGTCTCTAAAATTCACTCATAAATCACGTCCTAAATTTCGACCCCTACCGAGCTTCCATACTTCGCACTTCCGGAAAATTTGAAAACCAAGGTGCACATCTAGAACATGTCCTCTATCACCACTGAAATTTTCAGCACTCTAGCATTTGTCGTTCTTGAGTTTTTGTGCAGACACAAGGTCTATGTAAAAATCGATCAAAGGGCGATAACTTCTGACCGGAAGTGAATTTTCTAAAACTGAAGCGGCATTATAAACTTCAGATAGCAACGCATTAACCCTGAAAATTTGAAGCAAATCAATCGAGAGATCTCCGAGAAATCATCTGCACAAAATCGGTAAGGAAAAAAAAAAGAATAATAATAATAACTAGATGAGATCTCGTTGCGAGCAACGAGTAGGTCTTCCGTCCGATTTTCCGATGAGATGAGATGTGATTTTGATTACGTTTTTGTTAAAAGATAATGATACAAAGATTTCCCTCCTTAGATTTCATTCTTTTTAGTTATATAACATAATCTTGAACATCTTTCGTTCAATATTGCTTTTCAAATTGTTACCCTATTTCGAGATATGAAGCGTAAGAGATTTAACATTCTGGCCACTTATGGCCCCTAATTACGCAATAGAGAATCAAAATTCTACAACATATTGTTGCATATTGTTACGTTAAGCATTTTAGCTTCAGTAATTTATAACAAATTCTTGATCATTGAAGAATTACATTTTGTCGTTTGGCCCATCTAAGCCACTAATTTGAAGGGTCAGCCCCTTTTTCTTGATATCAAATGAAAAGACTTGTGATTTTAAACATTTTTTGTTCAACAACTATTCAAAAGTTTCTTCTCGTTTTCGAGATATTTCGAATAGAAATATTTAGGGGCCAACCCTTCAAGCCCTTAATGGGTCCGTTTTGCAAAAATTGAAAGAATGAATATTGCTCAGAACATTATTCTGAACATCTTTTGTTCAAAATTGCTTTTAAAAATATCTCCCCTTGTTTAGATGTAAAGAGTCAAATATATAGCATTCTTGCCCCTTTTGGCCCCTTATGACGCAACATATGATCTTAATTTTATAATATATAGTTGCAAATCGTTAAGATGAGCATTTTTGCTTCAGTAATTGATAACAAAATATTGATCGATCAAGAGTTATACTTGAAAGTGTTTTGGCCCCTCTGAGCCCCTAATTTGACGGATCAGCCCTTTTTTCTTGATAACAAATGAAAGGTCTTATGATTTTGAAGACTTTTTGTTCAACAATTATTCAGAAATTTATTTTCGTTTTCGAGATATGCTGAATTGAAATATTTAGGGGCCAGCCCTTCAAGTCCTTAATGGGGCCGTTCTGCAAAAAATGAAAGATTGGATATTGTTTAGAACATTTTTTTGAACAATTTTTGTTCAATAATGCTTTTCAAAATATTTCCCCTTTTTGAAATATAAAGTGCCAAATATTTAGCCTTCTGGAACCTTTTGGTCCCTTATTACGTAACATATGATCTTAATTTTTTATAATATATAGTTGCAAATCGTTAAGATGAGCATTTTTGCTTCAGCAATTAATAAAAAAATATTGATCGATCAAGAGTTATACATAAAAGATTTTGGCCCCTCTGAGCCCCTAATTTGAGGGATCAGCCCTTTTTTCTTAATATCAAATTAAAGGTCTTGTCATTTTGAAGACTTTTTGCTCAATAACTATTCAGAAATTTATTTTCGTTTTCGAGATATGCTGAATTGAAATATTTAGGGGCCAGCCCCTCAAGTCCTTAATGGGGCTGTTTTGCAAAATTTGAAAGGTTGCATATTGTTTAGAACATTATTCTTAACATCTTTTGTTCACTATTGCTTATCAAAATATTCCTCTTTATGAGATATAAAGCATTGAAGATTTAGCATTCTGGCCCCTTTTGGCCCCTTATTACGTAACATATGATCAAAATTTTAAATATATAGTTGTAAATCGTTAAGATAAGAATCTTAGCTTTGGTAATGTATTACAAAATATTGATCGTTCAAGAGTTATACTTGAAAGAGTTTTGGCCCCTCTGAGCCTCTAATTTGAGGGACCAGCCCCTTTTTCTTGATATAAAATGAAAGGTTTTGTGAATTTGAAGATTTTTTGTTCAACAACTATTCAGAAATCTATTTTCATTTTCGAGATATGCTGAATTGAAATATTTAGGGGCCAGCCCTTCAAGTCCTTAATGGGGCTGTTTTGCAAAAATTGAAAGGTTGCATATTGTTTAGAACATTATTCTGAACATTTTTTGTTCTCTATTGCTTATCACATTATTCCCCCTTTATGAGATATAAGGCATCGAAGATTTAGCATTCTGGCCCCTTTTGGTCCCTTATTACGTAACATATGATCAAAATTTTAAAACATATAGTTGCAAATCGTTAAGATAAACATTTTTGCTTCAGTAATAAATAACAAAATATTGATCGTTCAAGAGTTATACTTGAAAGTGTTTTGGCCCCTCTGAGCCCCTAATTTGAGGGATCAGCCCTTTTTTCTTGATATCAAATGAAAGGTCTTGTCATTTTGAAGATTTTTGTTCAACAACTATTCAGAAATTTTTTTTCGTTTTCGAGATATGCTGAATTGAAATATTTAGGGGCCAGCCCGTCAAGTCCTTAATGGGGCACTTTTGCAAAAATTGAAAGGTTGCATATAGTTTAAACCAATATTTTGACCATCTTTTGTTCAATATTGCTTATCAAAATATTCTCTCTTTTCGAGATAGAAAGTGTCAAAGATTTAGCATTCTGGCCCCTTCTGGCCCCTTATTACGTAATATATGATAAAAATTTTAAAACATATAGTTGCAAATCGTTAAGATGAACATTTTTGCTTCAGTAATTTATAACAAAATTTTGATCGTTCAAAAGTTATATATGAAAGACTTTTGGCCCCTCTGAGCCCCTACTTTGAGGGATCAGGCCCTTTTTACTGATATCAAATGAAACGTCTTGTCATTTTGTGCATCTTTTGTAATATATGTTTTAACAAAATATTTACAGGTAAAAAGATATAAAAGAAAACGTGTCAAATTTTGCGAGATGCTTGTGAGCCTATTTTTCGAGCCCAGGCGAGCTTCAGCGCCCTTTGAGCTGGAAACATATAGATGCGAAATGGCACTTCTACAATCTTTTCTCTATCTTCACTAAAAATCTTATCCATTTATCTCTATTCGTTTAGGAGAACACCCCAGGACAAGCCGACCCTCTGAAAATCAGAAAATCGTCCATATCTCACGACCGGAAGTGACGTCATCAAAAAACAAAAAAACCTATCAAGATCAGTTGATTATCTTTCACATCTGAAAGTTTGATGTAAATCGGCCAAGCCGTTTCTGAGAAATCACGTGCACAAAATCGGTTGGAAGAAAAATAATAATAATAATAATAATAATAATAAGAATAGGGAAAAAGAAACCGAACGAAAACAATAAGGTCTTCCGTTGGAGACGGAAGACCTTAATAATAACTAGAGCAAAGCTCGTTGCAAAGCAACGAGTGGGTCTTCCTTCTTAGCTTGTAAGTTGACGTCGTAATAGAAGGATAAATATTTGTTTAATTTCCACCTAAAGGTTACATGTTTCTGTTTAGATTGTCAACTTTGCTAATATTCTCTTTCTTCTTTGACCCAAATATCAAGAGACCTCAACTCCGGAACTCTGAATCTGGAGTGAGCATGAGGATATATAATTCAACTGTACTCTCTCCAACAGTACTCCTGAAATTGTATCCAAAACACTAATACTCCCAGACCCTCATTTCTTGAACTTTGACTTTTGATTTTTAATTTCTAGACTTTTCTATTCATCTAACATCTTTGATGCAATCATGTTAGTAACACGTGTCATACTACAGAATCATCAGTGTTTTGCTACATCACTGTCATAATAATTGCTTGACAAAACATTTACACAGCATAACTACATAGTAAGTAATCCAAATGTGTTACTGATTGAGGATATCCATTCTTTGACAATCAGTAAGTAGAAAAATACTCTTACAAGAAATGCACAGGGATGATTTCAGTAAGACACGGTGTCACTTGTGGAAAATTTTAACATAACATCTTTTTTAGCCTTTAACTTAAAAGTTAAACTTCATTATCTCAAAAACCGATATCTAAATACATGTACCATTTATATGGTGAAGTGAGTTGGTACTCCCAACCCCTTATTCTTTAAGTTTTTTACCCTGCATGGTTATCTGGAGTCATTGGATATCTTGATGTTTAATCTTGGTCCAGTTGAAATTGAGAAAAAATGGTTTTACTGTACTTCTTGGGTTCATTTATTCAAATGTTTTACAAGGGGGGAAAAAGACACATATATTTAAATTTTTGTAACATGTTAAAATAATCTTTTACATGTACATGTATATTACACATATATTCAAGTAAATTTTTTTAATAAGAATTCATTAAAAATATTTGAATCCATTGAAGTTGATATAATGTGAATTTTGAGTCTAAGACACAACAAGCAAATTTAAAGAATAGTGGTCTCATTCTGTCATTTGTCAACTGAAGAAAGTTTGATGATAATAGGCCTGAAACTGTTCAAAATATGCCTCTAAATCATTTTGAAAAAGAATGGCTGCAAAATTTAAAAAGTAGGCCCATGAACTACTTTTGAGTCAACATGATACGAGGTCCTTAGATGCATCAACTGACAAGATTTGATGATCCTAGTCTTTATAGTAAGCAAAATATCAACATTTTAATAAATGTAATTTTTGGTCAACTTTGAAGTGACCTTGAGACCAAGCCCTTTGTCCCAGAGCGAAAGTTTGGTGATAATCTGCCCAGTGGTTCTTGAGAAGACGATTTTTTAGCAACCAGTACTTTTGGTTTTATTTACCTAATTATCTCCCCTTGTTTAAGGGTTACAACCCTAAGTTTACTATAAACGGGAGCCCTTGGGCCATGGATACACTGTGACAAATTTGACAATAATTGGCCAAGGGGTTCTTGAGTTATGGCCCATATTCTAACAAGAGGTCCATGGGCCACAACGCTCACCTGAGTTACTTTGGCCCTGCTGTTCTTCACCAGACCCTCCCTCCCTTGTAATACTTATTGCGGCCCCACCCTACCCCCGGGGGCCATGATTTGAAAAATAAGAATCTACACTACCCCAGGATGATTCCAAATATGTTTCAGTTTTTCTGGCCCAGTGGTTCTTGAGAAGAAGATTTTTAAAGATTTTGCCTATATATTTCAATGTGAAACTTTGATTCCCTATTGTGGCCCCGCCCTACCCCTGGGGGCCATGATTTGAAGAATTTAGAATCTACACTACCCCAGGATGCTTCCACATAACTTTCAGCTTTTCTGGCCCTGTGGTTCTTGAGAAGATTTTTTAATGACCCCACCCTATTTTTGTCTTCTCTTGATTATCTCCCCTTGTAAAGGGGGTTGGTCCTTCATTTTAACAAAATCCCCTTCACCCAAGGATGCTGTGTACCAACTTTGGTTAAATTTGGCTCAGTGGTTCTTGAGAAGAAGACAAAAATATGAAAAGTTTACAGACGGACGGACAGACAGACAGACAGGCGACGGACAACTGGTGATCAGAAAAGCTCACTTAAGCTTTCAGCTCAGGTGAGCTAAAAAGTTTACGTACACCGCACAAATGGCCATAGCATTAGCACTTTGAGCCTTTGGATCACAAGAGCTAAAAAGATAAAAAGAATTATGTATCTTAGAGTTGTCTATTTGTAATCAAAGCTATATTAAAATCAGACCAATTTCTTGAAATAAAAAATTGCACTGTTGTAGTGCAAAAAAATTAATGATATTTTACATGTCGCTACAATATTCAAAGAGGGTGTGTTGCAAAATTTTGAATTAAATTAGAGGGGTTATGACTGTTTCATCGCTAATTATAGATGATCAATGCGAAAACACAAAGTTGAGAATTGCAATGTCATTGAAAGTCTTGGAGAGCACCGAGCTATTAAAAAATTATTTCTTCAGACAGGTCATTTTTCAAAGTGCACAGTAAATTTTCCTTAAATCAATGTGTCCGCAAACTTTTCTAACAATCCTCGTTCATGTACATGCCCTTAGCACTGAAGTCATTTGAAATATGCACATATGTTAACATTTGTTGCTGTATATGCCAAAATAGCAGTTCTCTCTAAATTTTTTTTGTAAAAATACATATATTACAAGTTCTTAATGTATTAAGGCCTGATGTGTCCATAATCCTAGATGGAAGGACTTTTATCCTTGTGTGACTGTTTAAATTTCACTATGCTGCTTATTCTTCGTCATCTCCAAACAGATGCTCTTCTGGCAAATATGGTCATGCTTGGTATCAAATTTCAGTTATCAGATGGCAGTCACACCTATCCAAAAGAAATTGAAATTTCTCGTTTAAAATTAAAAAAAAAAAATGTACAAGATAAATAGCGATGTTAATTTTACTCGGACAGCTAAGTCGCACAGTCAGAGGCTTAAGTCAAATGAAAGTCGAGTACTCGTTGAAATTTAAATTAATTTTTCATGTCATTTTCCTTTTTGTCTTTAAGAGACTGCTAGCCTGTACAATATTTAAACTACATTATAACCATTATACAACAAATTATTGAATCATTAACATTTTCGTAGTAATAAATATATGTATCAAATGTATTTGATTTCAAATATAATATTTACTGCCAGTGTTTTTTTTTTTTTCAGTATTTTGGGACTGGGGGCTGGGGCCCTCAGAATTGGGAATTTCAGCATCAAGTGGGCTAAATTGGAAATCTCCCAGAAAGCCCAATCACTTAAAAAGCATTGTCAAAAAGCTTTGTTTTTGTCTTTGTATTACTTTAACAAACAATTGTTATATCTAATCAAGACTATTCTTGGTATGAATTATCTAATTACTTGCATCAAGAACAATAGTGGTATGAAATATCTAATTATGAAGAAATCCAACTTGGCTGAGGTGGCAGAGGATAGTTTTTTTTAATGCCAAACATGTGCCGAGGGGGTACACATATACATGCGATCCATAAAAACATGTACATGGGGACAGTTTTCCAGGGGCTAATTAATTACACTTCATATGCCCATGGCTCACAAATTATGTCAACAAATTACATGTAATCTGCCTAGTAGAGTGCACATGTACCAAAAATGCACCTGCATGGGGTCTCCCCAAATTTTGGCTTGTTTTTCCAAGATTTGGGCCTCAGTCGCACCCATACAACCCATCCCTAGGCCCGAGCGAGCAGGATAAAACACCCAGTAGTCTGTAATCAATGCATGCCCTAATGAAAATTCACCAATTGATATGGGGCCATTCATCTTCCCTCTGAGATACACACCTTCTTCTAAGGCCTACTGCTTTTCAGCTGAATTTCCTCTGCAACTGACCATGTGTCTTAGGTTCGCATTTACAACTCTGTATATGATAAGCATCATAGTGACACCTGTACAAGTTGCACATCATTTTTTCCAGCAAGCACTTTGCTACACTGCAAATGTGTCCCATAATCATTCTAATCATTTTTCTACATAAAATATCACATCAAACAGGGGATATCTCAATTTTTTAAGAAATTTGACTGGGTCTTTAGTACGAAACTATCCCCTGCCACCTTTAACTTTCAAAGTTTGCTTTTTAATTAAAATAACTTCCCATATTTAGAAAGTGCAATCAATTCTGAGTAAAAATATACTAAATATGTCTTATTTCAATGAAAAATAAAAAAGTTAGAGGCAAATAAGTGACCCCACCAATTGTCGGTCAATCACCTTAACCCCATATTCTTTGTGTTACTTCAAAAATGACCAACTCCTACAATCCAAAAGAATCTATTTCTTATCAAAACAGTGTTTAATGGTAACTTTGATCAATTTCAAATGCAGCTACATATAAAAAAATTCAATAAGAATTGCATGCCTTCATGAAATGTACTCACATGAAACACATACTCTCCTATTTTTGATGTTTTGAGAAATCCCATTTTACCTCTTAATGGCTTGAATTTATACATCTATAGCTTGTTTGCAAAAAGAAAACCTAATCTATTTTTCAGGATATTTATTGTAATATACAAAAACCCCTCTTGCATCAAAGGTTCAAGAAGAAGTGTCCTGAAAATTGCAGTTATCTACCCTACCCCTCCAACCATTACCTGATTCTATATGGAAAATATACTGTGGAAATCTTATTTTACTGACTGTCCTTTTTCTGAGAATATTTCCATTCAATTTCAATGTATCTGAGTGATCAAATACATGCATTTGATTCCCCTGAATAATTAAAGTGATCATCCTGTCCTTACTTGGCATTTGTGAGTAAATTTCTGGTGTTTAGTAGAATCCAATAATTACATGAAAATGTACATATTTCTGATATTTTGTTCATTAAATATGCAAAAAGACCATCTGTTTTGTTATAATTTAAAGAAAAATATATAATCTATATATGAAAATAATGAAAAGTTTAAGTTCTATCACATTATAGAAGACAAATGAGGGGGAAAATGAAGGGGAGGGGGGTATTTTTTTATGTAATTATCAATAGTAAGATGGGTCTAATTTGAAAAAAAATTAAAGCACAGTAATTCTTTGAATAAATGTGGTTCTGTGAACTGATGTTTTTGCATACTGACTCATTCTTTTCTCAAAATAATGATATCTAGTGAAAATACATGTAAAAAAGAGTAAGTTTATAATTTGTAATTTCAGTGATATCGCAATAACTGAGCCCCTTTAATTTTAATTAATACTAAGTGATTGCATCAAAATTTGATAAAATATATGTGACAGTGCCCAAAGTATTATTTTCAAACAAATAAATTTTTCTCAGACAAAAATTGCCTTACTCTGTTAAGATTTGTTATGCTGATGCCTCAAACTCTTTGAAAATGTGTACTGGGAAAGGTTTACCCCCCTTGTGTTTAGGTCTCTCTACCTAAATGAATAAGAGTCAAATAAAAGAAATATGGTGAGTTTTGAAAATGGCATACATCAATAAACTTATTTAGAGAAGAATTAGACTAAATTACATATTTCTGAAAATTGCTGTTTTCTTGAAGGTGGCAGAGGATAATTTTTTTAAATGCCAAACATGTGCCGAGGGGGTACACATATACATGCGATCCATAAAAACATGTACATGGGGACAGTTTTCCAGGGGCTAATTAATTACACTTCATATGCCCATGGCTCACAAATTATGTCAACAAATTACATGTAATTTGCCTAGTAAAGTGCACATGTACCAAAAATACACCTGGAGTTTCCCCAAATTTTGGCTTGTTTTTCCAAGATTTGGGCCTCAGTCGCACCCATACAACCCACCCCCAGGCCCGAGCGAGCAGGATAAAACACCCAGTAGTCTGTAAATCAATGCATGCCCTAATGAAAATTCACCAATTGATATGGGGCCATTCATCTTCCCTCTGAGATACACACCTTCTTCTAAGGCCTACTGCTTTTCAGTGAATTTCCTCTGCAACTGACCATGTGTCTTAGGTTCGCATTTACAACTCTGTATATAAGCGTCACAGTGACACCTACATGTTGCACATCATTTATTTCAACAAGCACTCTGCTACACTGCAAATGTGTCCCATAATTATTCTAATCATTTTTCTACATAAAATATCACATCAAACAGGGGATATCTCAATTTTTTAAGAAATTTGACTGGGTCTTTAGTACGAAACTATCCCCTGCCACCTGAACAACAAAACCTGCTTGAAAAACATGCAATAATGCCAATGCATGTTTGTCGAACAACAAAATTCCTTTGAACAATTAACAAAGACTGGTTAAGCCTTTCCCTGAGTTTGAACACTGATACGTTAATAAATGAACTGAGCAGATCCAATTTTTTAGCTCACCTGAGCCATAGGCTCAAGTGAGCTTTTCTGATCAAAATTTGTCCATTGTCTGTCGTCGTTGTTGTCATTGTCATTGTTGTTGTTGTTGTAAACTTTTCACATTTTCATCTTCTTCTCAAGAACCACTGGGCCAAATTCAACCAAACTTGCCACAAAGCATCCTTGGGTAAAGGGGATTCAAATTTGTTCAAATGAAGGGCCATGCCCTCTTTCAAGGGGAGATAATAATTAGGAATTAGTGAAAAAATAAAGCCATCATTTAAAAATCTTCTTCTCAAGAACCACTGGGCCAGGAAAGATGAAACTTATGTGGAAACATCCTCAGGTAGTGTAGATTCAAGTTTGTTCAAATCATGACTCGCAGGGGTAGGGTGGGGCCACAATGGGGGATCCAAGTTTTACATAGATATATATAGGAAAATATCTTTAAAAATCTTCTTCTTAAGAACAGTAAAGCCAAGATTGGTCATATTTATATGGAAGCATCCTCAGGTAGTGTAGATTCAAGTTTGTTCAAATCATGACCCCCGGGGGTAGGGTGGGGCCACAATGGGGGATCAAAGTTTTACAAAGAAATATATCGGAAAATATCTTTAAAAATCATCTTCTTAAGAACAGCAAAGCCATGATTGTTCATATTTTTATGGAAGCATCTTCAGGTAGTGTAGATTCAAGTTTGTTCAAATCATGACCCCCAGGGGGTAGGGTGGGGCCACAATGGGGGATCCAAGTTTTACATAGAAATATATAGGAAAATATCTTTAAAAATCTTCTTAAGAACAGCAAAGCCATGATTGGTCTTATTTATATGGAAGCATCCTCAGGTAGTGAAGATTCAAGTTTGTTCAAATCATGACCCCCGGGGGTAGGGTGGGGCCACAATGGGGGATAAAAGTTTTAGATAGATATATATATAGGAAAATATCTTTAAAAATCTTCTTCTTAAGAACAGCAAAGGCATGATTGGTCATATTTACATGGAAGCATCCTCAGGTAGTGTAGATTCAAGTTTGTTCAAATCATGACCCCCAGGGGGTAGGGTGGGGCCACAATGGAGGATCCAAGTTTTACATAGAAATATATAGGAAAATATCTTTAAAAATCTTCTTCTTAAAAACAGTAAAGCCATGATTGGTCATATTTATATGGAAGCATCCTCAGGTAGTGAAGATTCAAGTTTGTTCAAATCATGACCACCGGGGGTAGGGTGGGGCCACAATGGGGGATCAAAGTTTTACATAGATATATATATAGGAAAATATCTTTAAAAATCTTCTTCTTAAGAACAGCAAAGGCATGATTGGTCATATTTATATGGAAGCATCCTCAGGTAGTGTAGATTCAAGTTTGTTCAAATCATGACCCCCAGGGGGTAGGGTGGGGCCACAATGGAGGATCCAAGTTTTACATAGAAATATATAGGAAAATATCGTTAAAAATCTTCTTCTTAAGAACAGTAAAGCCATGATTGGTCATATTTATATGGAAGCATCCTCAGATAGTGAAGATTCAAGTTTGTTCAAATCATTACCCCGGGGATAGGTTGGGGCCACAATGGGTGATCAAAGTTTACAGAGGAATATATATGTCTTTTTCTCAAGAACAGAAAAGCCATGATTAGTCAAATTGATATGGAGGCATCTTTGGGTAGTGTAGAATGAAATTTGTTCAAATGAGGGCCCCCGGGGGTAGGGTGGGGCCACAATGGCGGATCAAATTTTTACAAATGAATATATGGGAAAAAAATCTGCTGCTCAAGAACAACAAAGCCATTTGTTATATTGATATGAAAGCATCATCAAGTAGTTTAAAATTCAACACCCCCCTCCTTGTAAACTTTTAAATACTGTACTGATTTTTGCTTTTTTTTCCTAGCCAATGTGCTCAGGTGAGCGATGTGGCCCATGGGCCTCTTGTTTTACATTGAATTTAAGAGTGGCAAATTTTACACAAACAACCAACTTAACAAATTTTAGTCGATAGTCAATATGATTGAATGATAGTCGAGTACTCGAATATTCATTGACATCCCTAATGAAACCATCAAACAGAGTTCAAAGATACTGTCACATTTTCCATGTATTATTTGTAAAAAGTACTCTATTAAATAGATGTTTACACGCAGTCAATTTTGAGGATGAAATTACAAAATATAATATAAATAGGGATTAATTAGGAGTTTTTTTTCATGATTTCACAAAGGAAATGCACATAACTTATACATGTAAAAAAGTTATTAGGGATGGCAATGGTCAACTGAGTAACCATCTAATCAGTCAGAAATATAGTAGTCGGTATTTTTTGTATAATATGTACTTTTTAAATAATATACCAGTATACATATTTTTTTTTTAAAAATTACCACTTAGATCATGTAGATAGCATGTGTAAAACTAGTCTCATTCAAGCAGATGCTCGACTGTCTCCATAAACTCGATCCTGCTCGTTGGAGTTTACAGAGACAGACAAGCATCTGCTTGAACGAGATTAGTTTAAAACTGAAAAGTTGCTATGGACTTATTAAATTATTCACAATATACAGCCACTGTGAAAACAAATCCCCATTATTTTGTCATTACAGTAAAACATGCTTATAAGTGCCAGGGACAAATAATTTTGATTCATTATAAATGTATTCATTTTTCAGTTTAGTTTTCAGTATGTTTTAAAACCACAGGGAATGAAAATCACTTCACTATATGCTTCAATTCCTTATTTAAGTCTGTTCGCAGTAAGCATGTTTTACTGTATAACCCAAATACCACTATAAGTTTACATAACCAAATCATAAAAAATTCTATATTCTAATTTCAAGAAATAATTTTTTACTAAACAATGTTTTACATGGTAATTAATCTAGTTCATTATTGTAATGGTAGCCTAGTTGTAGGGCATTCATTTTGTAATCAGGAGGCCTGGGCTTGATTCTCATTTGCTGTGTCAAACCTAAGACATAAACATACAGGTAATGAAGGTTCCTTCACCAAGTGCCAAGCATTAGAATGAAAGTCAAAGGTTTTTCAGATGAGACCTTAAAAACCTCACAGTAGATGTTGGGACAATAAAGAACCCTCACTGCTCAATGGGCCTTAGTGCCAAGTATTAAGGTCTATGTTTGAAGCCCTTCACCAGTATGTGGTAATGTCTCTATACGAGAGAAAAATTCTCAAGTAAGATGTAAAACAACATACAATCAATCAAAGTGTCAGTAAGAAACTGATCCTTACGTCGCAGGTTCGAATCTCACAGCTGGATGTGGAGATCCTAAGGTTCCTCGAATGAAACCGTATGAACCGAGGTTCTGTGTCACAGAAGGTGCTGGCACGAAAAAGATCCCTCACTTCCCAAAGGCCATAAGTGTCAAGTACAGGTCTATATTTGCAGGCCTCCACCAGCAAGTGGTGGCATAATAATATGACTAACAAAAATTTGAAGGGGCAATAAACAAAACACAAATCAATCCTGCAGTCTTATCACAGAAATAATTCAAACTTTTATGTATAAATATATTTCCAAATTTCTTTTGCAATTTAACTGAGTGACATTTTTGAGATTTTCCAATAATAATACACATTTACTAACTGGGTTCGAGGGCAACATGTGTTTTGTCGGACCCAAGAACCAAACTGTTTGCTTGAAGCCATAAGGTCGAAGGGAAACAGTTTGGTTCAAGGGGTCAGCAAATTGCATTTTACCCCGAGAACACGGTCAATAAATGTTTTGTTATATCTTTTACTTTCTTTTTTTGTTTGACATACATGTATTTTGTAGTGGCTTCCGTGCTGTAAATTTCCTTTACCAGCACTGAGGTAAAACTCTGTCAATTCCGTAACTTTCGAACACCAACGAATGCAAATGAGATTTAACTAATCCCGCGCATACTGTAATATGCAAGCAGTCCAATGATCTCATCGACAGGTTCAATATCTCACTTTGCGGTTCAACATAGATTTTTTTTATGATTGCTCATAAAACCTTGGAAATGTTAGACATTTTGAGTGTACACTGGTATAGATTTATATAAGAACAAATTTTTAAAGGTATAACAAATTATAATATTAATTAAGGCCCTAGTTATAACAGCTATTCATACTTGTTGAAGAATATATAACAATAATTATCATATTTATACATGTAGTATGCATGTTAGATAGTGTATTGTTGAATTTTTGCATTTTTTTGTTTCAATAAAAAAAAATAAGTCTGGGTGAAATTACATGCTCTCATGCATTTAAATATAAGGTAAAGCAATGGGGATGTCATGTCAGGGCTAACAGACAGAGACTGAACCATAAAATAGATAACATACATCAGTATTTGTGCGTACATTTATACATTTGCTGGCATATACCACAGGTACTTGGGTCTTGGTTTATAAATATGTATGTACCTTATTGATATGTAAAAAAGTATCAATAAGGTACATACATATTTATAAACCAAGACCCAAGTACCTGTGGCATATACATGTAAACATCAGTGCTGTAAGCAGCTGTTAAATTTTAGATAAGAAAAATTCTAACCTTCATTTCCATGGTCCACGCCAATCATATATTAAAATGTCACCGTGAACTCTTTCATCACTCGCTACATTTATCACAGAAAACTCCGACACAAGACTGTTCATCGCTGTTAATGTGATCGTCAGAATTTCCTCGTAAACAATTTGCGCAAGAATATATATATATCCCTTTAAAACTAATGCTCCCTGTACGCAACCAAGGATTTTATGTGCTTCGTAGATGTGGATTAAACGTGCATGTCCACATACGGCTCGTACGTTAAGAAAATGTACAACTGTCAACTTCACATATTTTCTTCTCATTTTCTGTCTGTAATTCAGACTTGCATGGCTACTTCCGGGGACGTACTAAAGACTTGATATACTAAAGACCTGATATTCGACCTGATGATTTTTCAAAAAATAAAATAATCAGATTGAGTGTTATGCATGATTTATTTTTTAAAATTATTGATTATGAAGCATTATGCTATACTAAACTACACTTTTTTAAAAATATTTGCCAACAAAGCATCAGATCAAATCACGTTTTTCGTATATCGGGTCTTTAGTGTCTTCTTCCCACAATGCCGCTCGTGATTGTTTACATCCAGGTTACAAACAAGAGGCCCCGATTAAGACTCTTTCTATACGGATGCATTTGTAAATGTTGATTTACCTTTACTTGTGTAAATAACTTGCATTTATAAACGATTTAAATAACAGAAAACAGAAAAATCGAATCAAAACAATTTATTTAAACACAACAACTATCTAAAACCGTACAAGCATGTGTTACGATGCCCTAAAAGGCGTGGCTGGTTTGTAGACAACTTGTTCCTGTACGATTCTCGAATAATTATTATATAAAATAGAATAAAATATAGCACGGAGCTTGTTTCTCTTTATACCACATGACAAGATTTAATATGTTAGAAATTATGTCATTCAAACTTTTTCATAATATTTTAATATTTTTAGCTATCCAAAAAATACTTTTATGACCTGCTGTCCCCTGAACATAGGGGCCAGCCCCTTTTTCTTGATGTTATCTGAAAGCTCTCGTAATTACACACAACTTTTATTCTATATGTCTTACCAAATTTTTATCAGTTTAAAAGTTATTAAACAAAAAGCAGCAAAATTTCATGGAAAAATAATTCTTAAAACTTGCCATCACGTAGCTTCCGAACTTAAAAAAATTAGCCTACAATTTTAATGTTCTGCGCATCTGCAATGTATTAGTTACAAGTTCTCCAGTTTTCATGCAAATATCATGTGTCGTTATTGAGAATTCTACTGGACAAGAGACCCTCCAAATATCGATTAAAGGGCTATAACTCATGAACGGGAGTATATATCAAAAATTTGAAAAAACCGTTTTTAGACAATAATACATTGTATCTACCCTGAAAGTTTCATAGCAATCGGACAAAAGGTCTCCGAGAAATCGCCTGCTGAAAATCGGCGGGAAAAAAAAATAAAATAATAATAAGAAACAGTAGAATAACAGTAGGGTCTTCCGAAGGAAGCTCGGAAGACCCTAATAAGAAAAGTGAAAAATCAACAATAGAATAATAGAAGGGTCTTCCGTAGAAGACGGAAGACCCTAATAATAATAATAAAGGTAAAAAAGAAACAATAGAATAATAGAAGGGTCTTCCGCTGAAGACGGAAGACCCTAATAAAAATGAAAAGGAAACCGAAGAATAATAGAAGGGTCTTCCGCTGAAGACGAAAGACCTTAATAAAACATAAGAGAAATTATTTCTCCTAGACAAATTACTAGTCGTTAAACATTTTTGGATGTTTCCGTAAAAGTCTATTTAAAAAAAAATTGCTCTTCAAGCAGGGATCGAACTCAAAACCCTTGGGTTGAAAGGCAGGTGCGCTAACCATTAGGCCACGCATTCCGACAACAGTAGCAAGTTAAAATGTTTAGGACTATAGAATAGATGCAAGCGTATTTTTAGAATCGGTAGGGGAAGAAAGAAGTTCCGTAAAAGGAAATAGTTCCTGAACTTGCAAGCAGTATATAAAATAAGAAGGGACGGGCTGCGTGAGAAAACGTTAACACTGTTCCCTAATGAAAATGTATTAGTGGACTGTGGCCCGATTCATCGATATTGTGAGCATGCTGATTTTTTTGTAAATACATGTAGCTTTGTTGAAAGCTTTAAAGATCGGGTTCGGATTTTAGCATTTCTGACTGAATATCCTGAAATAAATATGAAACATTTAAATAAGCATTTCTTTGGGTTATATTAAATATATGTAGCACAAATTAAACTCCCAACATACATTTTTAGAAGGGAAACAGGACAATGAAAGCGAGAATTGTTTTTAATATATCGAAAATCGCTATTTCTGGAAACTGATTAATTCTAAATAAAAATCAAATAAATTCCACATGTAAAAGAAAGAGAGAATGCTCGTTATTAAAATGTCATATCATATCAGGAGAATCGAATGCTATTAACGACATCTGAAGAAATAGCCAATAAAAGGTTAAGATCATTTCTTCGTTCACCTGCACTTTAATTTCAAACACAACAGAACTTGTAGTTTTTGCCGTGAAGCTTCATGACTTCTATATACTTATAAAACTCACCGTAAAACTTTCCAGAAAGTTTCTCTGAGGTCTACATGCAATTGGAACCAAATTTGGTGTCGATCCGAGGTCTGGTTTGAATTTTACAGAAATATTCTACGTTGTTGTTGATGTGATTTTTTTTTAAGAAAGGGGGGGGGGTGAGTTATTTATTTTATGTTTCTTTTTAACTAACAATTGTAACTACTTCCACATCCTTAATCTTGATTGTGACCTTTGGGTCAAGGTCAAAGGTCAAGGTCATTTAAAAAAAAAATTCTTTACGTTCTATGTTTTAACCTGCTACTGTAGCTGGATGCATGTCCTTAGTTTGAAATTTAACCCAAAGTCATGTTTGCCGATAATTTTCATTATTCTTTTTTTTTTTTTTTTGGAGAGAGGGAGAGAAGGACAATAAAACTTAAGAAAGTTCCAGTAGGTTCTTAGCTACAACTCCCTGAAATCTTATATCTATCTGAAGTGTGATTTGAAACTAAGAGAAAGATTTCACATTGCTCTCGGGATGATTTTTTTTCTTTGAAGTTTTTCCGGAAAAAAATGAAATTTCTACATTTTTCAGAGAAAGACCATAAAACTCTACAGGAAGTTACTTTGGAGTCTCAGCTACAGTTCTCTAAAGTTTCGTGTCGATCCGATGTGTGAATTCAATTCTAGAGAGATATTGCATGTTGCAACTGCTGTCATTTTTTTCCACGAAAAAAGGGGGGGGGGTTATATAATAATCCTTAGCCTGTAACACATTGGGAGTTGTAATCAACTCTCCACTTCTTCAGTAAACATTCTGACCTTAATGTCAAGGTCATATATCAAGGACAAAGTTCAAGGTCAAAGGTCAAGGTCATACAGATAGGTGGAAAGATCCAATAAACAGAGGCATTTCAAGAGATTTCTGCTCAGAAAGGTTAAAGAAATTAATAATTACTAGACGAGCTTGCGTCAAAGATTTAGCATTCTGGCCCCTTATGGCCCCTAATTACGAAATTTTTTATAAAATTTTAAGATATATAGATGCAGATTGGGGAAATGAACATTTTTGCTTCAATAATTAATATCAAAATATTTAGCGTTAAGGAGTTATAGATGAAAGACTTTTGGCCCCTCTCAGCCCCTAATTTGAGCGGTCAGCCCCTTTTTCTTGATATCACTTGAAAGGTCTTGTGATTCTGAAGACTTTTTGTTCAACGACTATTCAGAAGTTTCGTTTCATTTTCGAGATATGTAGACCTGAAATATTTAGGGGCCGTCCCTTTAAGTCCTTATAGGGGCTGTTTAGGAAAAATTCAAAGGATGCACATTGTTCAAATCATCATTCTAAACAACTTTTGTTCAATATTGCTTTTCAAAATGTTCCCCCTTTTCGAGATATAGAGCTTCAAAGATAAAGCATTCTGGCCCCTTATGGCCCCTAATTACGTAATATTTGAAGAAAATTTTAAGATATATAGTTGCAGATTGTGAAGATGAACATTTTTGCTTCAATATTTAATATAAAAATATTTAACGTTAAGGAGTTATAGATGAAAGACTTTTGGCCCCTCTGAGCCCCTAATTTGAGGGGTCAGCCCTTTTTCTTGATATCACTTGAAAGGTCTTGTAATTTTGAAGACTTTCTGTTCAACAACTATTCAGAAGTTTCGTTTCGTTTTCGAGATATGTAGACTTGAAATATTTAGGGGCTGTCCCTTTAAGTCCTTATAGGGGCTGTTTAGGAAAAATTCAAAGGATGCACATTGTTCAGATCATCATTTTAAACAACTTTTGTTCAATATTGCTTTTCAAAATGTTTCCCCTTTTCGAGATATAAAGCGTCAAAGATTAAGCATTCTGGCCCCTTGTGGCCCCTAATTATGTGCCATACGACGTAAAAATTATCATATATAGTTGTTAATTCTTAAGATATATATTTTTGCTTCAGTAATATATACCAAAATATTTCTTGTTTAAGAGTTATCGATTTCAGACATTTGGCCCCTATCGGCCCCTAATGTGATGAGTCAGCCCTTTTTTCTTGATATCATGTTACAGGTCTTTTTATTCTGCACAAATATTGTTCAATATGTTTTAACAAAATAATTATACTTTAAAAGATATGATACAAAATGTTTCAAAAATTCACTCATGATTCGTGTCCTAAATTTTGACCCCTACCGAGCTTCCATACTATGCACTTTCGGAAAATATCTAAACCCAGGTGCAATATGGCAACATGTCCTCTATCATCACTGAAAATTTAAGCGCTTTAGCTTAAGCGGTTTTTGAGTTCCATCGCAGACAAGGAGGTCCTCTAAATTTTAATAAAAGGGCGATAACTTCCGACCGGAAGTGATTTTCAAAAAACCATATTGCCGGAATTAACTTCAGATGTCAACGCATCTACCATGAAAATTTGAATAAAATCGAACGATCCATCTCCGAGAAATCTTCTGCACAAATTTTGTAAAGAAAAAAAAGAATAATAATAATAATAACTAGATGAGATCTCGTTGCGAGCAACGAGTGGGTCTTCCGTCCGATTTTTGATAAGATGAGATAAGAAATTGACTGAGATTTTCGATCAAATATAATGATATAAATAAATTGTTAAGACGAACAATTTTGCTTTAATACCGTAATATTTAACAAAATATTGATCATTAAACGGTTATAGATGAAAGACCTTCGGCCCTTCTTGGCCCCTAATGTGAGAGGTCAGCCCCTTTTTCTTGATATCATCTTAAAGCTCTCATGATTTTGAACACTTTTTGTTCAACAACTATTCAGAAATTCTTTTTTGTTTTCGGGATATATGCAAAATAAATATTAAGGGCCGGCCATTCAAGTCCTAAATGGGGACGTCTAGCAAAAATTGAAAGAATGGATATTGTTCAGAATATTATTTTGAACGTCTTTTGTTCAATACTGTTTATCAAAATATTCTTCCTTTTCGAGATATATTGCGCCAAAGATTATGCAATCTGGCCCCCTAAAGACCCCTTATTGCGTAACATATGATATCAACATCATGTTATTTAGAAAAAGTGTGTGAAGATGAACTATTTTGCTTCAGTAATATATTACATAATATTGATCATTAAAGAGTTATTGATTGTATACTTTTGGCCCCTCTCGGCCCTTTATTTAAGGGGTCAGACCCTTTTCATTGATATCACCTTAAAGCTCTTATGATTTTGAACACTTTTTGTTCAACAACTATTCAAAAATTCTTTTTCGTTTCCAAAATATATGCGAAGGATATATTTAGGGGCCGGTCCTTCAACTCCTTAATGGGGACTTTTAGCAAAAAATGAAAGGTTGCATATTGTTTAGAACATTATTTTGAACATCTTTTGTTCAATATTGCTTATCAAAATATTTCCCACTTTTGAGATATAAAGCGTCAAAAATTTGGCCTTCTGGCCCCTTATGGTCCCTAATTATGTAACATTTGATGTGAATATCATAATATATAGTTGTAAAGTGTTGAGATAAACATTTTTGCTTCAGTAATGCATTACAAAATATTGATCGTTAAAGAGTAATTGATCAAAGACTTTTGGCCCCTCTCAGCCCCTATTTTGAGGGTCCAGCCCCTTTTTCTTCACATCATTTTAAAGCTCTCATGATTTTGAACACTTTTTGTTCAATAATTAGTCAGAAATTCTTTTTCGTTTCTGAGATATTTGCAAAAGAAGAATTTAGGGGCCGGTCCTTCAACTCCTTAATGGGGACGTTTAGCAAAAAATGAAAGGTTGCATATTGTTTAGAACATTATTTTGAACATCTTTTGTTCAATATTGCTTATCAAAATATTTCATAGCTTTAAGATATAAAGCGTCAAAGATTTGGCATTCTGGCCCCTTATGGCCCCTAATTATGTAACATATGACATAAATATTATAATAAATAGTTGTAAATTGTTAAGATGAACATTTTTGCTTCAGTAATGTATACAAAAATATTGATCGTTAAAGAGTTATTGATTTAATACTTTTGGCCCTTCTCAGCCCCTAATATGATGAGTCAGCCCTTTTTTCTTGATATCATATTAAAGATCTTGTCATTCTGCACAAATATTGTTCAGTATGTCTTAACAAAATAATTATACTTTAAAAGATATGTTACAAAATGTCTCAAAAATTCACTCATGTTTCGTGTCCTAAATTTTGACCCCTACCGAGCTTTCATACTAGGCACTTCCGGAAAATATCCAAACCCAGGTGCAAAATGGCAACATGTCCTCTATCATCACTGAAAATTTCAGCGCTCTAGCTTAAGCCGTTTTTGAGTTCCATCGTAGACAAGGAGGTCCTCTAAATTTTGATAAAAGGGCGATAACTTCCTATCGGAAGTTAATATCCCTTAACGGAATTGCCGGAATTAACTTCAGATGTCAACGCATCTACCATGAAAATTTGAATGAAATTGAACAAGCCATCTCCGAGAAATCGTCTGCACAAAATTTGTAAGAAGAAAAAAGAATAAAAATAATAATAACTAGATCCGATCTCGTTGCGAGCAACGAGTGGGTCTTCCGTCCGATTTTTGATCAGATGAGATAAGAATTTGTCTGAGATTTTCGTTCATAAATATATAAATAGTGAAAACGTACAATTTGCTTCAGTGATATGTAGACTTGAAATATTTAGGGGCCGTCCCTTTAAGTCCTTATAGGGGCTGTTTAGGAAAAATTCAAAGGATGCACATTGTTCAAATCATCATTCTAAACAACTTTTGTTCAATATTGCTTTTCAAAATGTTTCCCCTTTTCGAGATATAAAGCGTCAAAGATTAAGCATTCTGGCCCCTTATGGCCCCTAATTACGTAATATTTGAAGAAAATTTTAAGATATATAGTTGCAGATTGTCAAGATGAACATTTTTGCTTCAATAATTCATATCAAAATATTTAACGTTAAAGAGTTATAGATGAAAGACTTTTGGCCCCTCTGAGCCCCTAATTTGAGGGGTCAGCCCCCTTTTCTTGTTATCACTTGAAAGGTCTTGTAATTCTGAAGACTTTTTGTTCAACAACTAGTCAGAAGTTTCGTTTCGTTTTCGAGATATGTAGACTTGAAATATTTAGGGGCCGTCCCTTTAAGTCCTTATAGGGGCTGTTTAGGAAAAATTCAAAGGATGCACATTGTTCAAATCATCATTCTAAACAACTTTTGTTCAATATTGCTTTTCAAAATGTTTCTCCTTTTCGAGATATAAAGCGTCAAAGATTAAGCATTCTGGCCCCTTATGGCCCCTAATTACGTAATATTTGAAGAAAATTTTAATATATAGTTGCAGATTGTCAAGATGAACATTTTTGCTTCAATAATTCATATCAAAATATTTAACGTTAAAGAGTTATAGATGAAAGACTTTTGGCCCCTCTGAGCCCCTAATTTGAGGGGTCAGCCCCCTTTTCTTGATATCACTTGAAAGGTCTTGTAATTCTGAAGACTTTTTGTTCAACAACTAGTCAGAAGTTTCGTTTCGTTTTCGAGATATGTAGACTTGAAATATTTAGGGGCCGTCCCTTTAAGTCCTTATAGGGGCTGTTTAGGAAAAATTCAAAGGATACACATTGTTCAGATCATCATTCTAAACAACTTTTGTTCAATATTGCTTTTCGAAATGTTTCTCCTTTTCGAGATATAAAGCGTCAAAGATTAAGCATTCTGGCCCCTTGTGGCCCTTTTTTATGTAACATATGACGTAAAAATCATAATATATAGTTGTAGTTTGTTAAGATAAACAATTTTGCTTCAGTAATGTATACAAAAATATTGCTTGATTAAGAGTTATCGATTAAAGACTTTGGGCCCCTATCAGCCCCTAATATGATGAGTCAGCCCTTTTTTCTTGATATCATGTTACAGATTTCTTTATTCTGCACAAATATTATTCAATATGTTTTAACAAAATAATTATACTTTAAAAGATATGATACAAAATGTCTCAAAAATTCACTCATGATTCGTGTCCTAAATTTCGACCCCTACCGAGCTTCCATACTAGGCACTTCCGGAAAATATCTAAACCCAGGTGCAATATGGCAACATGTCCTCTATCATCAATGAAAATTTCAGCGCTCTATCTTAAGCCGTTTTTGAGTTCCATCGCAGACAAGGAGGTCCTCTAAATTTTGATAAAAGGGCGATAACTTCCGACCGGAAGTAGATATCCCTTAACGGAATTGCCGGAATCAACTTCAGATATCAACGCATCTACCATGAAAATTTGAATAAAATCGAACGGGCCATCTCCGAGAAATCGTCTGCACAAATTTTGTAAGAAGAAAAAAGAATAAAAATAATAATAATAATAATAATAAAGGTAAAAAAGAAACCGAAGAATAATAGAAGGGTCTTCCGCTGAAGACGGAAGACCCTAACTAGATCCGATCTCGTTGCGAGCAACGAGTGGGTCTTCCGTCCGATTTCGATGTGGTGTCATTTTGATTGAAACAAGGACTATCTCTGTATTTTGAAAGACGGAGAACATCATACAATGTGTTTTGAAATCACTCAAAGGTTAAATAGAGTGAAATTTAAACGATTTAAATTTTTCAAAAAATTTAAATTGAAACCAACCATTAAAACAAGGACTATCTCTGTATTTTGAAAGATGGAGAACATCATACAATGTGTTTTGAAATCACTCGAAGGTTAAATAGAGTGAGATTTAAACGATTTAAATTTTTCAAAAAATTTAAATTAAATCCAAATGTTAAAACAAGGACTATCTCTGTATTTTGGAAGATGGAGAACATCATACAATGTGTTTTGAAATCTCTCAAAGGTCAAATAGACTGAGATTAAAACGATTTAAATTTTTCAAAAAATTTAAATTGAATCCAAACGTTAAAACAAGGACTATCTCTGTATTTTGAAAGATGGAGAACATCATATAATGTGTTTTGAAATCTTTCAAAGGTTAAATAGAGTGAGATTTAAACGATTTAAATTCTTCAAAAAATTTAAATTAAATCCAAATGTAAAAACAAGGACTATCTCTGTATTTTGGAAGATGGAGAACATCATATAATTTGTTTTGAAATCTTTCAAAGGTCAAATAGAGTGAAATTTAAACGATTTAAATTTTTCAAAAAATTTAAATTGAAACCAACCATTAAAACAAGGACTATCTCTGTATTTTGAAAGATGGAGAACATCATACAATGTGTTTTGAAATCACTCGAAGGTTAAATAGAGTGAGATTTAAACGATTTAAATTTTTCAAAAAATTTAAATTAAATCCAAATGTTAAAACAAGGACTATTTCTGTATTTTGGAAGATGGAGAACATCATACAATGTGTTTTGAAATCTCTCAAAGGTCAAATAGACTGAGATTTAAACGATTTAAATTTTTCAAAAAATTTAAATTGAATCCAAACGTTAAAACAAGGACTATCTCTGTATTTTGAAAGATGGAGAACATCATATAATGTGTTTTGAAATCTTTCAAAGGTTAAATAGAGTGAGATTTAAACGATTTAAATTCTTCAAAAAATTTAAATTAAATCCAAATGTAAAAACAAGGACTATCTCTGTATTTTGGAAGATGGAAAACATCATATAATTTGTTTTGAAATCTTTCAGAGGTCAAATAGAGTGAAATTTAAACGATTTAAATTTTTCAAAAAATTTAAATTGAAACCAACCATTAAAACAAGGACTATCTCTGTATTTTGAAAGATGGAGAACATCATAGAATGTGTTTTGAAATTACTCAAAGGTTAAATAGAGTGAGATTTAAACGATTTAAATTTTTCAAAAAATTTAAATTGAAACCAACCATTAAAACAAGGACTATCTCTGTATTTTGAAAGGTGAAGAACATCATACAATATGTTTTGAAATCTCTCAAAGGTCAAATAGAGTGAGATTTAAACGATTTAAATTTTTCAAAAAATTTAAATTGCTTCCAAATGTTAAAACAAGGACTATTTCTGTATTTTGAAAGACGGAGAATATCATACAATGTGTTTTGAAATCTTTCAAAGTTCAAATAGAGTGAGATTGAAACAATTTAAAATTTTCAAAAAATTCAATTTGTTTCCAAATGTAAACACAAGGACTATCTCTGTATTTTGAAAGACGGAGAACATCATACAATGTGTTTTGAAATCACTCAAAGGTCAAATAGAATGAGATTTAAACGATTTAAATTTGTTAAAAAAATTAAATTAAATCCAAATGTTAAAACAAGGAGTATCTCTGTATTTTGGAAGATGAAGAACATCATATAATTTGTTTTGAAATCTTTCAAAGGTCAAATAGAGTGAAATTTAAACGATTTAAATTTTTCAAAAAAATTAAATTGAAACCAACCATTAAAACAAGGACTATCTCTGTATTTCGAAAGATGGAGAACATCATACAATGTGTTTTGAAATCACTCAAAGGTTAAATAGAGTGAGATTTAAACGATTTAAATTTTTCAAAAAATTTAAATTAAATCCAAATGTTAAAACAAGGACTATCTCTGTATTTTGGAAGATGGAGAACATCATACAATGTGTTTTGAAATCTTTCAAAGGTCAAATAGAGTGAAATTTAAACGATTTAAATTTTTCAAAAAATTTAAATTGAAACCAACCATAAAAACAAGGACTATCTCTGTATTTTGAAAGGTGAAGAACATCATACAATATGTTTTGAAATCTCTCAAAGGTCAAATAGAGTGAAATTTAAAGGATTTAAATTTTTCAAAACATTTAAATTGCTTCCAAATGTAAAAACAAGGACTTGTTCTGTATTTTGAAAGATGGAGAATATCATACAATATGTTTTGAAATCTCTCAAAGGTCAAATAGAGTGAGATTTAAAGGATTTAAATTTTTCAAAAAATTTAAATTGCTTCCAAATGTTAAAACAAGGACTATTTCTGTATTTTGAAAGATGGAGAATATCATACAATGTGTTTTGAAATCACTCAAAGGTCAAATAGAGTGAGATTTAAAGGATTTAAATTTTTCAAAAAATTTAAATTAAATCCAAATGTTAAAACAAGGACTATCTCTGTATTTTGAAAGATGGAGAACATCATACAATGTGTTTTGAAACCTCTCAAAGGTTAATTAGAGTGAGATTTAAACGATTTAATTTTTTCAAAACATTTAAATTGCACTGAAATATTAAACAAAAGTCAACTTACATATTTTGAAGGAAGAGAACATCATTTGTTGCGTTTTTTATGTTTGTGGAAGCAATTTAAATTTTTTGAAAAATTTGAATCGTTTAAATTTTACCCTATTTGACCTTTGAGAGATTTTAAAACACATTGTATGATGTTCTCCATCTTTCAAAATACAGAGATAGTCCTTGTTTTAACGTTTGGATTCAATTTAAATTTTTTTAAAAATTTAAATCGTTTAAATCTCAGTCTATTTGACGTTTGAGAGATTTCAAAACACATTGTATGATGTTCTCCATCTTTCAAAATACAGAGATAGTCCTTGTTTTAACGTTTGGATTCTATTTAAATTTTTTAAAAAATTTAAATCGTTTAAATCTCAGTCTATTTGACCTTTGAGAGATTTCAAAACACATTGTATGATGTTCTCCATCTTTCAAAATACAGAGATAGTCCTTGTTTTAACGTTTGGATTCAATTTAAATTTTTTGAAAAATTTAAATCGTTTAAATTTCAGTCTATTTGACCTTTGAGAGATTTCAAAACACATTGTATGATGTTCTCCGTCTTTCAAAATACAGAGATAGTCCTTGTTTTAACGTTTGGATTCAATTTAAATTTTTTGAAAAATTTAAATCGTTTAAATTTCAGTCTATTTGACCTTTGAGAGATTTCAAAACACATTATATGATGTTCTCCATCTTTCAAGATATAGAAATAGTCTTTGATTTAACATTTGAATTCAATTTAAATTTTTTGAAAAATTTAAATCGTTTAAAATTCACTTTATTTGACCTTTTAGAAATTCAAAACACATTGTTTTATGTTCTACATCTTTCAAAATGCAGAGACAGTCCTTGTTTTAACATTTGGATTCAGTTTAAATTTTTTGAAAAAAATTAAATCGATAAAATTTTACTTTCTTTGACCTTTGAGAGATTTCACCTCATTGTATGATGTTCTCCATCTTTGGAAGCAGTTTTGAATTTTTTTTTTTAAAAATTTAAATCGTTTAAATTTCACTCTTTTTGACCTCCAATAGACTCCTAATCACTCTCATTCATGTTTTCATTATTTTAGATGTCCTTGATTTCATATTTTAAGGCTTTTAAATTATTTCAAATTTGAAAATTTTTGAAGTTTTAAATGCTGTAATAAAAATTCATCAAGTAGGAGCTTACCGCTTTCAACATTAGAGGATATATCAAAATCTTACAATTTTAAAGGTTTTAAAATTTGAAATTACAGTATTCAAAACTTTCAATGATTTAAATTGAATACACAAATTTTCATAATCACAGGTACATAATGAAATCACTATTTCAGACTTAATTGAATGTCCTTGCTTTCTTCTAGGTCACTGTGTATTAAACGTCGCTGAAGAAAATCGATAACTTATACATGGGCCGTCAAAATTCTCTAACACACCTGAGCTCATATTTTCTTTAAAATTGCACCTAAAATCAAAACAAATAGACTGTAAGAAAGGCCACAGGAAGACCTATCAGACGGTGTAAAAAGTTTTAAAATCGGTCAAGAAATAAAAGAGTAAAGATTTTTTAAAAATAAAAGGATATCCGCCAAAGATGAAAGAGTACGGTCATCCACAAGTGTCCTTGATAATGAGTTTGACATGTCCTGTCAAAAAAAAGCTAACATACCTGAGCTCATATTTTCTTTATTAGTGCATTTACAAACAAAAGAAATACATTGTTGGAAAGGTCTTGTAAAGATCTTTTTGATGGTGTATAAAGTTCTAAAATCGGTCAAGAAATAAAAGAGTAATGCTTTTTAAAAAAAATCAAAGGATATCTGCCAAAGATCAAAGAGTACGGTCATACGCAAGTGTCCTTGACGATGATTTTGACATGTCCTGTCAAAACAAAAGGCTAACTTACCTGAGCTCATATTTTCTTTATTAGTGCACTTACAATAAAACCAAATATACTGTTGGAAAGGTCTCGTAAAGATCTATTTGACGGTGTAAAAAGTTTTAAAATCGGTCAAGAAATAAAAGAGTAATGATTTTTTAAAGAAAAGTTCTTAAAGTACACTTGCACTCAAGTGACCTAACACACCTGAGCTTATATATTGTTTATTAATGTACTCACATGCAAAACAAATACATTTTTGGAAAGTTCTCGCCAAGATCTATTTTACAATATAAAAAATTTCAAAATTCGATTAAAAATTTTTTTTTGAAAAATTTAACTTTAAAATTTGAAAAATTTAAACATCTTCTTAAAATTTCAAAAGTCAGGTGCACATGTCAAGGTCACAATTCTATCATTCCTGAAAATTTCAAATTTCTATTTTGCGCAGTTTCTTCGGAGTAGGACAGACCGGAATTGCAGAAAAACGTCAAAAATACGTCATATTTCGCGACCGGAAGTGAAATCATCAAAAATGAAAAAAACGTCCCGAGGGAACATCGTTCCCTATCATCTCCGAAAGTTTCATAAAAATCCACCGAACCGTTACTGAGATACCGGTGTAGGAAAAAAAATAATAATAATAATAATAATAAGAAAAAGAAACAATACAATAATAGAAGGGTCTTCCGCTGAAGACGGAAGACCCTAATAAAAGTGAAAAAGAAACCGAAGAATAATAGAAGGGTCTTCCGCTGAAGACGGAAGACCCTAATAATAAAGGTAAAAAAGAAACCGAAGAATAATAGAAGGGTCTTCCGCTGAAGACGGAAGACCCTAAAAAAAAAGACCAAAGAATTTATTTATACAATAGGCGCAATTTAAGTAATTTACTCCTTATTTGTTACACCGATATGGACCTTTTATTTCTTAATTCTAATGATTGTTTTATAAAAGTGCAAACAGACGGTATAATTTCAGCTGTTGGACTATGGGTGATTTGAGATAGAATGAGGAACAATTATCTAACATGGTTTTTATAAGAATTTTCCTTGCTTGTAAATTCAAATTACATTGTAAAAAGAAATGAAATTCATCATCAATAGCATTAACTGAAGTGAATAATCTTTGTTGTCGAGGTATTTTCTTATGTCTACCAGTTTCAATCAGTAGGCAGTGGTCACTTGTTCGAAACTTAGTCAGCAATTGTCTATTCTTGACACTATTTTCGAGCATAAGATATTCTTCCATATTGAGATTGTGTTTTATTTTACTGTACAAATATAGTTTGGAGATTTGGGAATTTGGATACTTTTAGCACTGATCCTGAACTGCAATTTTTTAAGTAGACCTATTTTTTCATATGCATTGGCCACGATAGAATCAATCTACGCTGACCATGTAAGGTCGTGTGAAAAGAGAATACCTAAGTGGTTGTGTGATGATACAAAATCTAAATAACAGTCTTGAAATTTAAGCCATGGTAGATCGACATTTTTCTTAGTACTAAAAAAGATAGCTTTGGTTTTCAAAGGATTAAATTTGAATAGCCACTGTTTAGACCACTGTTCAAGTTTAAATCATTATTCAATCCTCCTTGAATATCATGTATATTTTCAGAACAGTTCTGTAAAGAATTATCATCAGCATACAACCTGCTTAAACTCGACATATCTTCAGCAACATCATTGACATATATCAAAAACAAAAATGGTCCCAATACAGACCCCTGATGGACTCCAGCATGTAAAGGTTTAAAATTAGACATAGTATTCCCATGCAATACCCTTTGTGTCCTTAAATCTAAATAACTTTGTAACCATAGCAATAATTTATCACTAACACCATATGTTTGTAACTTAAATAGAAGACCTTTATGCCATACCCGATCAAATGCCTTAGACAAATCACAGAAAACCATACAACAGTGTTTTCCTTCATCTATAGCTTTATCTATGTAATCGTATGTCTCAGTAAGCTGATAAACAGTTGAATGACCTGGTAAAAAAAAAACTGCCTGATATTTATAAAAAATTGTTTAAATGAAAATAATTACAAAGTTAGACTCGCTCTATAATTTTACCTACGCAGCTGATAATAATGATGGGTCACCTTTTCTAAATAAAGGAAATACATTAGCTACTTTCCACTGTTTAGGAAATACACATTCTCTTTAAGATCTATTAACAGAATACACAAGGGAAATGAGACGCTAAAAATAGTAGCTTTTAACAATTTATGACTAATATTGTCAGGTCCTATGGCCTTGTTCACAAGGAGAAAAGAAATTATATCAACAAGCATACTGAGAGTATTGCATTAGCAATACTAGTCCCCTACCGGCAAGTGTAATCTGGTTCCCGTTAAGAATTGAAAATGCCATGATTTTCAAAAATCAATGAAGCTGGAAGAAATGCAAACTTGATCTGTAACTAATCAAGGTAAAGTCATATACCAAAAATCAGCACAATATCTGAAAGCGTTTAGCAAAAAAGTGCGGAAAAACCAAGTGGGACAGACAGACAGAGGGACAGACAGAGAGAGGGACAGACAGACAGACAGACGGACGAACAGACTCAGAGGAAACCTATAGTCCCCTCCGGTTTCACCGGTAGGGGACTAATAATGTCTTGCTCAACTATTTCAATGCTATTAAGAACACTATTACACAATAAAGAAAAAACTGGTAATGCAGGTTCGACATAATGCGATGCCGAAATCGAAACAAAAAAGTTGTTTAACGCCTCAATTTTGTCAATATCGCAATATGAAATATACACATCGCCATTTTCCGTAATATCCTGCAGAGATGGTATTTCGGACCTAACTTTGGTTTTAATAGTTTGCAATAAAATTCTGAACTTTTGATACTTGCGTCGATGAGATTGGTCTCTATATTTTTTTAATAGTTTGCCATCGCTACTTTTTTCGTATTGTTAACTTTGTTACGTAGTTTTTCAAACTTATCCAAATCTGAATCTTTTTTTTTGTTTTGTGGGCTTTATTTCTTGCGCGATTTCGCATACGAACTGTTTTCCGCAGTGCGGAATCAAACCAGGGTTTATCTTTAGGCCTTATAGTTACTGTTTTTTCGGGAATGCATTGTTTTACATGGTTTAAAAAACTCGTTGAAAAATTACTCTCCGCCTGGTCTATTTCTTGGGCGTCATTAATAAACGTATTCCTATCTGTGTTGCTTATAAGTGTATTTAGTGTTTCAAAATCTGCATTTTTTTATAACCATATTTTCCTTTCATATGATTGTTTTTGTATTGTATGTGATTTAAGATAGATGTATGTGCCTCTGTGGTCGCTGAGAGAGTGTTCCACGTCTATTGTCCCGATGTCCAATACATCTACTTGTAGATTTTCGCTAACAAGAATTGGGTCTATGAGAGATTTCGTGTTTTTTGTGACAGTTGCGTCGCATACTGTGTTTTGAATGGAGTATTTTAAGAGAATTTCATTGACTACATGTATGATTTGGAGATCTAGAAAGTTTACATTTAAGTCACCTAAAATGAATTATCGGAGTTAGGAGGACGAGGAGAATATTGCAGGTAGGATCGCTGATTTCTACCCATATACATTCAAGGTTCATAGGTTCAAGATCGGGGCGTCTATTAACGCGTAACGAGTCAGATGCATATATAATTACACCGCCCCATGTGAGTTTCTATCTCCGAAAAATTTAGTTGAACCCGTCAATAGAAATGTCAATAGAAATGTCTTCGTTTAGAATGTTAACATCGAGATGGGTTTCCAGTGAAACAGAAAATACCAAAATCTGATACAATGCTCAGAAACTTATCAAACATGGTTCTTATACTCCTTACATTTAAATGAAAAATGTCCAGTGTTGATTGGGTAATTTGAGATGGCCCCGGATTTGTCTCTATGTCACCTGACAACAATATAAGTAAGTACATAATTTGTAACAGATAAAAAGAAGTGTTGAGCGTTGTTTGAATCAGCCGCAAGGAGACATATGATAAATAAACATGCACAATTTTTTGTTTGACCTTTGATTATAAGTAAAAACGAAAAAAAATTGAGAGAAAGTTTGAGTAAAAGGAAAACAACAATCAAAAAAGAATGGTACAAGTCGCAAGGCAAAATAAAAGGCCTGTTGACAGATACTCGGCCAATTGTTGGAAAAAATTATGTACATTGATACATATACTGCTACATGTAAGGGCAGCATGATTAAGACAGTTAGAAGAAAAAAAATTAGGGGAACAATTTATAACATATTGTGCATTAATTATTTACGAAACCTTTCTTACATAAAGAATGCAATTTTTTTTATGCATTAAGAATAGATTTTATAAAGAAATACATTAACAGGAGATAAAAAAAAACTGTATCTACCAAAAAGATAAAAAAAAAACAAAAACAGAACTGCACAAGTATAATCATTTTAATACATAGATCCTGAACCTGGAACAATAAGGTCGAGGTCATTAAAAGTGCGCATACATATTAAGATACATTCTGATGTAGACTTTCATGAAATGTTATCTGTCTGTTTTCAAGAAATAAAGTTTTTCGTATTTTTTACGCTTATTTTTTGCTGAAAATTAAAAAAAAAAATACTAAGACATATTTTATGTCATTTTTGTTTTTATATACACTTTATATTAGTAAGCCCCTGCCTATAATATTAAGCTTTTGAAAAAAGAATTATATAAGAAAAAAAATAATCATTTGTATTTCTCATTAAAATGATTAAAAAAATTATTAGAATTACAATTTAACTTACTGAAAGGTGGAGTTATTTCAAATCCTCCTAATTTGGGTAAATAAGTATGTAGAAGTTCCGTTAGGTGTCCCATTTAAATCAAAGAAGATTTTCAATTATATTAACAGTAGAAAACATTATCGTATCCTTTCTTTTACTTTCTTTTTCTTCTTTTCGATACTTTTTTGTCGCCAACGCATAACGTTAACGACGGTCACATTTCTATTGCTAACCTTTACGAAGTTGGGGGAGCTTTTGTAATACCGTCGGCATCGGTGTTACATATAAACGTTTTTGAAGCAGATTTTTTTTTCAGGTATATTTATGCCCTACATTAATCGGAGTCACATTATCTAGCGAGTTTCCTTGTCACCAGTCAGGTTTCAGATGCTGCATTTTTAGCCACAGAATGTCCAGGTAAATGTTTTAAAAGCAGATTAAGTTTTTTGGAGTAGAGCAGCTGTAAGCACTTGTTGACCAGACTTACTTCATGATGCATCTAAGGATGCACACTACCAGACTTGCTTCAGATGCTGGATCTGACCTACATTTCCTTAATGAATGAGCAGGTTAAAGATTTTGAAGCGGGTCTCATTTTTATGGATAACTATAAGCCCTATCGTGACCAAACTTGCACCGATGATGCATCTAGGTTCACACTCTACAAGACGTGGTTCAGATGCTGGATCTTTCTTACATTTTCCGACTGACAGAACAAAAAATAAGTTTTAAAGCAAGTCCATTCCTTAACGTTAATCAACTTATTTAGGCCTATCATGCAAACGAGTAGTTATATTTTTGACTTTCTTGTAAATACTGAGAAATTCACGCTCCAACATGCTAAAGAAGCGCCCTTAACTCAATATTCAATGCTTTGAAGTCTGCAGATATCCTTGTTTTAAAACATGATTATATATTTCTCCATCAAAGTTTGATTAGGGGGGCATATATTATTCATTACTGAATACAGTCCTTTGAATATACAGTATGTGAGTAAGATTTAATTCCAAATAAGTTTCCTCTTTTTTCGACCCAGTGGTTCTTGAGAAAATTTTTAAATGACCCCCCCAATTTTTTTTTACTTTTAATTACATAATGTAGAATTCTCCCCCTGGAAGAGGGTGTGGCCCTCCATGTGAACAAATTCGAATCCCCTTCACCCAAGAATACTCTGTTCCAAGTTTGGTTGAAACTAGCACAATGGTTCTGAAGAGGATGAAATTGTAAAACATTTACAAAGGAGATGACAGAAAACAGACAAATTTTGATCAGAAAAGCTAACTTGAGCCTTCAGCTCAGGTGAACTAAAAAAGTACAAAGTGTGTTTTATAACAGTGTACACGTACATGTAAAACAATTCTAAAGTTTACAACCCATTTTAGGTTGACGGTTTTCTTTATGATAATCTTACCTTTAATCCAACATTGTACACATATCTAAATAGTCTTCATATTTTCAATCTACAGAAAATAATGTTTTCCCAAGGTAACATGGAAATTATATGATAGTGAGAAGCACTTGTTATACATAATGATTTGAAAGGAAATAAGATGTGTTTGTGAAACACTGATGCCCCCGTATGGCAGCTTATGGCGAAGGTTAAAGTTTCTTCAAATGCAAGTCAAAATCCAGGCCAAAAGATAAAAAATGTTGATACCCAAAGAAAGGTCTTGTCTCGAGGAATACACCTGTGAAATTTGAAAGACCTAGATACAACTGTTCAAAAGTTATGGCGAAGGTTAAAGTTTTTTAAATAAAAGTCAAACGTCAAGGTCAAGGTCAAAGTAGTTGGTATCCAAAGGAAGACCTTGTCACAAGGATTACATATGTGAAGTATGAAAGCCCTAGCACCAACCATTCAAAAGTTATGGCCAAGGTTTAAGTTTTTCAAAAGTAGGTCAAACCCAAAGGTCAAGGTCAAAGGGTCAAAGTTGTTGGTATCCAAAGGTAGGCCTTGTCACAAAAAATACACATGTGAAGTTTGAAACCCCAAGCACCAACTGTTCGGAAGTTATGGCCAAGGTTAAAGTCGCATAAAATTTTGCAAAAGTGGGTCAAACTCCAAGGTCAAGGTCAAAAGGTCAAATATGATGGTACCCAAAGAAAGGTCTTGTCACAAGGAATACACATGTGAAATATGAAAGTCATAGCTCCAACCAATCAAAAGTTATGGGCAAGGTTAAAGTTGACGACAGACAAACAGACAAACGGACAAACAGACAAACGGACAAACAGACAAACAGATAAACAGACAAACAGACAAACCGACAGACAGGACAAAAACAATATACCCCCGGGATCTTTCGATCCGGGGGCATAAAAATTACACCCTGTGTAACACCAAATGTAATGATCCATGCATAATGTTCACAAGGCAAATCAGATCATGTCTACATATTAACAATGTTAAACCCGCTAGATCATGAATATTCTTTAAGACATTTCATCTTGAAATTTAATTTGCTTTTAAAACTAAGAATAGTTATTTTGTGAAAATTAAAGTTTAAGAAGAATTTTAAATATTAAACTGCATATACTGCATGCTCTTTATCCATGCATTGCAATCACAACCTTTGAATTTGTTTCTCCAATATCATTAAGGATGATGTTTCCTCAGAGTTTTAGTTGACAGAGACATTAATTGCTATAAAGTATATCTTAAATCAAAAATTGTTTTAAATGGACAAAATAACCATGCAATAAATTAATATCAACATTAATATTTGACAAAACTATTCAACAACTGAATGTAGAATTATGGTATGCAGGGGAAATTCAAAAAAAGAATTTATTAATTTTTTTCTTACATTATCATAAAAATTAAGTCCCTCTGTGTTTTTTTAAATATATTATTTTGCAATTATTATATTTTTTAATGTTCATATATAATTGGAAGGGATGCAATGGAGAAATTCTGAAATATAAACAAGAGCCATTCCAGGTGGCATTTAAAAAAAATTGATCATTGACATTACATAATTTTAATATGCAGAATAAAGGCAATATTAGTAAGCTGAAGCAATAAATAATCTACAGTTCCCATCATTCAGGTTTGTTTTTTAAATGGGTTAGAATTTAGAAATTGACAGAGGATATTCATACTCAGGACTATTTATTAACAAGTTTATTATTTAAATTCCCTTTGTTTATTTTATTTAGCAACACTATTCTTATTTTGATTATCTTTTATTTTCATTATATTTTATTATCATCCTAAGCGTTTTCTTACTCTTGTATTCATATTTTGTAGAGGAAGAAAATCTTGGTCATACTGCAAACTTTTCATGGAGTTCTCCAATTGCTCAGAGGCCACTGGCATGAACAAGAGGCCCATGGACCAGTGGTGTAGCTAGCCAAAAAATTACTGTAAAAAGACAAGGGTTTGGGGGGCTGCCTTGAGGCCCTCAATGGGTCCAGGGCAGGGCCCTGATATGAGCCTAGGGGGTGAAGCCCCCAGAAGCTCATGGAATTTAACAAAAAATTGTCTAGTTTTGACAATACTTATAGCTCCACAAAATCCTTTTCTTCAAAAGAATTTTTGGTTATCGTGAATAAAAACATTGTTATATATATTTAAATTCATGGCAGAATTATTTTGAATTCTAATAAAGAAAGAGATAGCTATTATGGACTAACAGAAAAACAAAGAAAAGGCTCTAAATAGAAAATTCAATATTTTGGTAGATGTTCTGGAATTTATTTCACAAAATAGTTTTTTTAATTATCTTATATGCAAATTAAATTCTATATATACAACTACAAAAAATCGAACTTTTTCCATTTGAACTACTGTTAAATTTTACTTATTGATTATTTTGAAATTATAGCACTAGTACAATGCAGTAAATTTAAGTTTTAAAATTATTAGGGGAATTAGTAAATAGCATATTTCATGATTTGCTATTGCTTTGAATTGAAAATATTATGAAAGTCGTCCTTGAAATACCAAAACCATTACAAGGAACGAGAAGTACATTTACTAAAACCATTACATGAAACGAGAAGGACACTACATCAAAGATCTTATATAATAGCTGAAAATATTATAGTTTATATGTAGGGTAAAATAAATATAGAACTTTTTAAAGTCTAAAACATATTTAATTTTGATCTATTATTGAACTTTTGGCATTTAAAAAAAAAAATTATTTATGTTGAAAATCTGTGTATTCATTTGCATCGTTGCATAAAGGGTGCTACGCCACTGCCATGGGCCACAATGCTCACATGAGTATCTTTAGCCCAGCTTTTCTTCAGATTTCCAAAAAAGATTTCTACATTCCCATGAAAAATTGTGTCCCCATGTTATAGCCCTACTCTAACTCCAATGGTCTCTGTATCACACAACATTAGAATGCTTCAATATCATTATGACCATAATGGCCTTGCATTAATGGAGAAGCAAATTATTTTCCTGTATACATGCAGTATGTGAAATTTGATCCCTTATTTTAGCTAACTCTAACGCAGGCTGCGTTTTAATTTGAAAAAAAAAATGAAAAAAAGTTTGCATATGAATGGTACAAAAAGTTTCTGAGAAGATTTTCAGAATTTTTCCCTATATCAATCCCATGAAAAACTGATCCCAATTAAGATAACCCCCAGGGGCCATGATTTATTTAATTTAGAATCTACACTACCTCAGGAAGAATATTTTTCAATATATTTCAATGTAAAACTTTGATCTTCTACTGTGGCCCCGCCCTACCCCTGGGGCCATCATTTCAAAAATTTAGAATCAACACTACCTCATGAGGCTTTCATACAAAAGAAGATGTTTAAAGAGTTTTTTTTTTTTCTATATATTTCAATGTAAAACTTTGGATCTTTTATTGTGGGTCCACCCAACCCGAGAAGGCCATGATTTGAAGAATTTAGAATCTACACTACCTCAGGAAGCTTTTATATAAGTTTCATCTCTTATGCCCCAGTGATGCTTGGGAAGAAGATTTTAAAAGAAATTTTACTGTATATTTCACTGCAAAACATTGATCCCCTATTGTCACCCCACCCAAACTGCAGGGGCCATGATTTGAACAATTAAGAATCTTCACTACCTCATAAAGCTTTCACACATATTAGCTTTCAGCTCAGGTGAGCTAAAACAAGAGGTCCATGGACCACAATACTCACCTGAGTAACTTTGGCCCTGCTGTTCTTCACCAGATTTTCCTCCTTGTAATACAGTACCTATTGTGTTCATCCCCATCCCCGGGTCATAATTTGAACAATTTAAAATCTACAGTACCCCAGGTAGTGCTTCCATATAAGTTTCAGCTTTTCTGGCCCAGTGGTTCTTGAGAACAAGATTTTTAAAAAACATCTTCCTATATATTTCAATGTAGAATCTGGATTCCCTATTGTAGCCCCACCCTACCCCCGGGGTCATGATTTGAACAATTTAGATTCAACACTACATCAGCGTGCTACCACATAAGTTTCAGCTTTTCTCGCCGAGTGGTTCTTGAGAACATGATTTTTATATACATGTATTTCAATGTAAAATTTTGAATCCCTATTGTGGCCCCATCCTACCCCCGGGGTCATGATTTGAACAATTTTGATTCTACACTTCTACAGAATACTTCCACATAAGTTTGAGATTTTCAGGCCCGGTGGATCTTGAGAAGATTTTTAAAGATTTTTATTTTATATTTCAATGTAAAAAAAATTATTTCCTATCCTGGCCCAACCCTACCCCTGGGGTAATGATTTACACTACCCAAGGATGCTTCCACATAAGCTTCAGCTTTTCTGGCCTAGAGGTTCTTGAGAAGAAGATACACAAAAATTTTTCCTATATATTTCAATGTAAAACTTTGATTCCCTTTTGTGACCCCACCTGGGGGGTCACGATTTGAACAATTCAGATTCTACACTACACCAGATTGCTTACACTTAAGTTTCAGCTTCTCTGGCCCAGTGGTTCTTGAGAAAAAGATCTTCAGAGATTTTTCCTATATAATTCAATATAAAACTTTAATTTTCCATTGTGGCCCAACCCTACCCCCTGGGAAACGATTTGAAGAATTGAGATTTTACATTACCCCAGGATGCTTCTATATAAATTTCAGCTTTCCTGGCTCAGTGGTTCTTGAGAAGATTTTTTACTGACCCCACCTTTTTTGGTCTTTTCTTGATTATCTCCCCTTGTAAGGGGGGTTTGCCCTTCTTATCTCCTCTTAAACTCTCATTTATCCAAGGATACTTAATTGATACCAACTTTGGTTTAAATTAGCCTAGTGGTTCTTGAGAAGAAATTGAAAATGTGAAAAGTTTACAGACTGAAGGATGGATGGATAGACGGACGGACAACAGATGATCAGAAAAGCTCACTTGAGCATTCAGCTCAGATGAGCTAAAAATGGGTCATTCAAAATTATTTGAAAGTGAAAAAATAGTACCATAATCATATGTATACAATGTACAATAGTGTTTTTTTCATTCTCATCAGTGGATTTTTTTTTTTTTTTTTTTTTGCCATCTGAGTAAACGTCATCCTTAAAGCATTTTAATCATGAAATCTCTGTAAGATTTAACGAAGAATAGAGTACCTGAACCTTATCTCTGCTTGTTATGAAAGGCTTAATATCATGTAAATTTTGTAGTCTTTGAACGGTACTTTATGTTTTTCTAGATGAACTCTCGCCATCTCGTCAGCGACTTCTTACATTTACTTAGCTTTATTCCAATGAACGCTGTACTTACGTCGTTCAAAGGGAAATCATTTGAGTACATCCAGAGTTACCTTATGCAAATTTCACAAGATAACTGCTAAGCATTTGAGAGATAAGTATAAATTGGAGATTTCTGGAGGGTGGTGGTGGGCTAATATTTCTGCTTGTTTCAGGCAATAAAGACACATGAAGTCATGAACCAACCTGCTTCATGTATCTGCACATGCATGTAAATGTATTGTACTGTATGTGCAACCTGTGCACCTTATGCTTCATCAAACAAATCGCTCTTATTTTAATTTACACATATTGATATCTTGTTTTGTTTTTTTTTTTTTTAATAATTTTTAAGCTCAGATATTTCAATCTTAATATATTTTTTTGTTCTTGAAACTAATGTTTTGTCTACATAAATCAGTGATGTGACTGTGTTCATTTTGTTGGATCAAAATAGTAAGAAAACTTATTCTTTCAAATGATTGAGAATGCATTTTTGTACAAATTAAGATATAGCAATTACAAGATGTGACTAAATAAGGTACGTGCTCATTGTTGATTTAAAAACGATACAAAACTTTTCTTTCTGTTGTGAAGAAGTCATTGTTGAAAGTCTTTGAATAGTAACTGTTTTGTGAGCTGAACTCTAGTCATCACGTGACCAGAAACCGTTCAACGCTATCAATCGTGAAAGCGTGAGAGCTCTAACCGACTCCCTAGACTTTTGTAGATAAATGATTTTTTCAATAGTAACTGTCAAAAGATTGCATTTTTGCAACTGTCAAAAGATTGCATTTTTGCATCAAAGTTAGATATATTGCTACGTATTACCTTTATAAGATCAATAAAGAACTCTCCATTACATTTTTTTACAAAAAAATTATAAAATTCATCTTCGATGTATCGGATTGAGTGAAATTCGTGATCTTGATAGAAATATTATATTATGTATTATATTATGTATGCCCCCTCCCCCCCCCCCCAAATACAACATGCCTGCATTTAATTCATAGTAAATAATGCGTCATTATTTATAAATCCCCAAAAACATAATACGGGGCAATTAAATCTGAAAGATTGAATACGGATTTATTTCCCTGTAATATTGCATCTAATTATTATTTTAATTTCTTCCAAAGATGCCGTGTTTGTCTGAATTAAAGGTTGCGGAAATACATTTTGGTGTAGTTTGCAATGAGTTCAGTTTAATCTTTGAATTGATAAATGGGTAGAATGACTGCTTGTTTTTTTTTAATGAATCAGATTTGCCTATTTCTTTAGTCATGTACGTAAAAACGTTTTTAAAATAAAAGGGGGGGGGTTTAAAATGACAAGTTAAAAATAAACACACAAAAAAAATTAAGCAAAACAAAGAAAGAAAAACAATGTACATGTATTTCGGTAGGGGGTCAAATCGCTTTTCGACAAAAGAAAATTGAGCTAAAATGGCAGTGCTCAACAATGTCGGCGATACCACCAAAGGTTACTTAGTAGATAGATACAAGAATATCCAATGCGTACAAGTTTATCAGACCTCGGGTCAAAAGGCGTTTCACAGATACTAGTGCATGTCAAAATTTTACGAGCTTAAAACAACAGGTTGTTAGTGTCAGCGAGGAGAATTTGATTTCTTTTTAAATCTGAATAAATACTTCATTCACAGTGCAAAAATCGACTCTTGAAATAAATTTTAGTTTGAATATTATTTAAAACATATATTCTTTTACCAATTTTAATTACATATCTTTATTTAGTGTAAATTGCTCTCAACATGTTTTAAAGCTCTAAATAAAAACATTCAAGTAATTATTTAATTGAAACTTCTTTCATGTCCATGTTATGAAAGCTTTTAACAGATTTTGTGATTTACTCAACACATGTCATTTTATCACTCAATTTGCTTATTGTAGTTAAGTAACTCCGTTATATACTAGTATCTAAATGGAAGAATATGTAGGCCTAAGATTTTGATTTTGTTTCTTCAAACGAAATTTAGCGAAAAAGAGGGTTACATGATGAATCAATATGACATAAAAAAAAAAACTTTAAGCTTCAAAATATATTCTAAACTTATAATGACCGTATAAGGATTTGATGACAATATGAAAATTATATCCTCATCCTCAGTTTTTTTGAGACTTTATGTTCACTGCAAGACATACGAATATTGACCCGCTTTATAAGTCGGTGCAGTGCAAATAGGCAGTGCAAATATTGTGCGGTTTGCGCCAGTATAGCAGGGAATAGGACCGACTTTAAAATAATGTTTGTATGCCCTCTGGGGAAAAAAAATTCTCACCCGACTCAGGACGAAAAAATTGGGTCGGTAGGTAGGTGAGAATTTTTTTAATACATGTATCAATGCTGAATTTTCAAAATATATTTTCTGAAATGCAATAAAAAGGCGTCCTGGCAGTCAAAAAGAGTTTTGAGTCGGACCATTTTTAGCCGGTTAGAGAGGACAATCAACCAATTTTGACAGATGGTCTGTCAGAATATTTTAGTTGGATTATGTTACTGCAGATGCCCATCCCCCTCTTGCCGATCAATTTTCTGTATCCCCCATTCAAGCTTTCTTTCATAAATTTATCTAGGACATGGATAAAACAATATATAAATACTGCATGTAGCTGAGTGTAACATTGAAAATTTTCACCCCAAGAAAACCAATGTCAACCGATGCGCAGCCAAAGTTTACAATGGTTTTCGAGGGGTGAAAATTTTCAATGTTACACTCAACAACATGCAGTATTTACTATATTATATTGAATGTTTTACACAAATTCATATTACAATGAACCTTGCGATCATCAATTCTGCGCAGTCAATATTGAATAACACCTGTCGCCAAGCAATGTTGACTGTTGCTACACTGGAGGGAGGGGCTTCATTATTCAGCGGGTAACAGTGTTTTATAACAAATGTTTTTCTGACGAATCAGATTCAACTAATTTACATGAAAGTAGAATATCAAAAATTATATCCTTATGATGAAAAATCAAACAATGAACTCTATGAACAAGGAAGACACAATGTTATCAGTCTTTTCTTACGGAATCTTTTTAAAATTTAAAAAACATATTTTTCGTAAAATACAAATAAATGAAATACGAGTCTGTAAAATTTCAAAACACATATCTTTTATTTGCTTGTTTTTTTTATCAAGCATTTCAGTCATTGTACAAAAACATGACCAATTAAGAATTTTATATGTCGCTTACAAATGTACCGTTGTAATATCTAAACTATAAATTCAAAGATCGATTTCAACTCTGACTTAACATACACACATGGTTTGGTAAATGTTTACCGAAATATATGCAGTTACAGTTCTGATTTGAGAAATTTCTGAGAGGGATATAAAAGCGTAAGTTTGAACGTCATTTTTTAACGTCATTTTTCAAGGTAATTTTAACATTTTCTTAACCTTTGATTCCCTATATCTCAGTAATTATTTTAAATATTTGAATCAAACTTTATATTTGGTTATTTTACACTTATCATAATCCATTGAAAAGTCAATTTTGAAAATTTTTACCTTAAGGGCCCTTTTCGCATGGGACGGCTCATTTGTTAAATTGATATGGAGGCATCCTCAGGTAGTTAAAAATTCAATACCCCCCCTCCCCCCCTGCTCCCATGTAAACTTTTCAATACTGAATAGATTTGTGCTTTTTCCTAGCCATTGTGCTCAGGTGAGCGATGTGTCCCATTGGCCTCTTGTGTAAATAGTCTGCATGGTAATAGTGATAAATGGGGGACAGAGAGATATTAGAACAATTATCATGTTGATGCTGTCATACTATTTTTCTTACTTTTGGGCAACAAAGCTTCATTTCTCAGTTTATAGATCTTCCAAATTGTTGCATTGTACTCATGCGACCATTAAGGCCCTTGCGCCTCTTGTGTCTGACTTTTTAGAATTATTGCTAATCTGAGGTTTTGTAACAAAATTCTTTTTATGAAACATCAGATATGACTGCTGCCTCTTCAAGAGTTTTCACATTCTTATCTTCTAGATGTGTTTTCAAATCTTGAGAAACACATTCCTTAAACTCTTCTACCAGGATGACTTGATGCAAATTAGCAAAAGTTTTATCAGATCTAAATATGCCATCAAATAATTCTTTCTCCTGTGAAAATTCAACGAATGTTTGATTATTAAACTTTCTATATTTTCTGAACTTTTGTCTATAAGCTTTGGGTACTAATTCGTATGCTTTTAATATCGCTTTCTGACCTTGTCATAGTCTGAACTCCCAGCAACCCCTAATGCAGAGTGTACCTCAACCCTTTGCCAACCAGAACAATTTGTAGCATAGTTGACGAAACATTTCGTGGCCATTAGAGATTCTCTGCGACTTTTCGAATTGAGGGAAATGCTTGTCCACAGATTTTTCTAAAGAACTGGGTACGTTACGTATAACAGAGCGGCCCTGTCTCCAAATTTGATTTCAGTTTTTTACAAACATGCTACGATGTGTCTTTTCAAAAACATTTTATTTTTTTTAATTATCACAAACCGTTTTTCTGTCAGACGTCTCGAAAAATGGGGAGTTTTCTTTAGAAATTACAAATTTTGACGTGATAACGTCATCACAGCGTTACTGATTTTAACGTTACGTTAAAAGAAATCTGTAAATTCTCTGAACCGGAAACTATTTACTTTAACCTGCCTTATGTTCCAGAAAACAATTTCGAACTTTTATTTCATTTCATAGTAATGTATCTTTGATAGCTGGAAGGAGTATAATAATTTAAAGGAAAATATAATTTTATTACAAACGATTTCATCAGACAAGTAATGAAGCTAAATTCATCCATACAGACGAGACAAGGTACATGTACTACTTCTTTTAAAATTGTGCTCGTATCAAATTTATCATTTCTTTATGTTAAAATGATTTCTTCAATCATTTTCCGCATTGTCTATGAAGTTACATTAAAATTTTTAAAGTTACATGAATCAATATTAAAAAGAAGATTGGAACGTCCCATATAAAGTACTCAAAATTGGATTTTTGGCAATGAAAAAGCCATCAACACCACTCCCCTTTTTAACAAGAAATGGCAGCGCTATTAATTTCTTATTTTCTATTTTTTTTTTTGGGGGGGGGGGATAAACGTATAAATTACTCACTATTACGGGGTTATGAGGTGTCTTAAACTGCGTTAAAGTTTTTTTTCTTTGATGTTAGGATTTCTTTTATAGATCGTTATTTATTCATTCCAGTGGATCCACTTTACTGCATGGTTCATGTAAAATACACTTTTTAGGTACCTACACACAATCACTTTCTATGTTAAAACCACAAGATGAGACCGGTTATAAGAGTCCTGATTGATGAGGCCATTCCAAGTTTTTTCTTTGTTTAGATTCCATCCGAAATTCGAAAACCTACCGGTATCTTCCTATACGAGAAAACACACAAACCAAAAGGGGAAAAACGCAGCATTTTCAGAACAGTCCTAGACTTTCTTATTATCATTTGAGACCTCTCCTCGCCATAAAACTTGGTTAAACTACTAGTTTATTGAAATAAAAATATTAATACACCACTTAAAAAAGAGAGATGTCAATCCCAAAAGAGTAAAATGCATTTCAGAGATTCGTATGTGTTGATTTGAGTTAACTTTGTGTTTCAAAGCTTTGTATTTATCAATTTTAATTTGTGTTTGTTTTTAATTTCATAACCTCAAAACCCATTCGTCTGCGTTCACTACACATAGAAAAAAAAAACCAACTTGGAATGGCTTATCATAACTTGCGTTACAGACCTTGAAAAATTTTGCTTCAAATAAAAAAACGTGAATCTCCGAAGGCTTAAGAAAAAGGGTGTGCGATTTGTTTAGATCCACTTTTCGATGAACAAAATATTTTATATAGCCAATGCTAATAATTTAATTTTAGAGACAAACACAGTACGTTGCATGTACATAATCATTATTTGATTAACAAAATCGAAAATTATATGCCTAAATCTGTGTAGTGAATTCGACAAGACATGCACACGAATTCTCGGGAAGGGATTCAGAAGCTTGTAGTACACTCTAACGGACATTATTCCCTAAAACTAAAAGTTATAAAAATAAGGATATAATATTATGTGTATGATTTACATATAGAGTTTTTCCACGTCAGCTATGAAAATATGCGCATGTCGTCTTAAAAGCAATGCAGCATGAAAAGGCAGACACTTGCATTGATATCGATCAGTAAAAGATCGATCAACTGTCACCGTCGAGTTGGGAGACAAAGGAAATTTGAAAGGCATGTATTTAGTTTTAAACCAAATTCTTGATATAATTTTTTTTTATTGGTACTCATTACAGTACATGTATAACTTGATTATCAGTAACCCCCCCCCCCACACACACACACACACACTTCTATTTTCATAGAGACAAAATACAAATAATCCAAATGCAGAATAACAGAACACTCACATAGAAGAATAAAAATTCACTTTTACGTCCCTTTTTATAAGCTACATAGAGATTTTATTTCTAGTTCAGTTATCAAATTATACGAAATCTGATGTTATTTTGTTACTTGTGGGAACAATACGTAAAACACGTCACATTGCTTCTTTATAGAGTTATCCTTGCCATTCCCGGATTATAATACTAGCTTGATTATGTTTCATTTCCAAGTTAGTGTCTGATAAAAAAAATCTTTAAAAATATACCTAACAAACTGCTGACATGAATTGCGAGACGATCCATCTAGTCATCTACTAAGAAAAAAACTGCATTAAAATAGATACAGATTTTCTAGGTCCTTGTTTGCTCTGATCCTATTTTGTATTGTTTAATTAATGGACTTTTGAGCTTGAATTCTGCTCGTTATCTCCATATATTTCATCTTTAGAACTCCTCCCTATGTTTACATGTTACACAACCGTAGGTAAGATATTTGATATATTTCGGTGACAATAGTAATTTTATCACTTTCTTTAGATACATTAACTCTCTGGGGCATTTCCTTCGCAATTCTGTGCATTTGTCCTTGTAGTAACGATAAAATACTTTTTATTTGTTTTTTTCTGGAACGGATTATCATCATAGACGGACGTTGAATCTTTAAAATTTAGCGATAATGTACACGGCCGTTTTCACGGAAGTGATATTGGACAGGACGCTCCTCCAGCCCCGATGAACATCTGTTGGAATACTAAACATCGTTCCTATATGAAATATATTACTATCATTTCAGGGATAATCTGGATAAAATCCTTTTAAAAATACTCGCTTTCTTCAAGATTAACAATAGTGTACATGTAGTTAATATGTACATTCGTTTTTTATACAGATAAATATCTATAGAGTAATTTTTTTCTTCTTTTTTTCATTTCAAGACTTGGAATGTGTTAAAAATGTATTAGGAAAACAATTTCTGGAAAAAAAAATTAACGAGTTAAATCATCGATTATGGAGCGGAAAGGGGGGTGTCTTGTCGACAAGTAATGCAAGATCGTGTTTGTATTTCTTACAGAACTGGGAACAGATAATCTTTTTTTATAGACAATAAAAAAGGTTGATTGTATCATGTTTCACTTAAATGTTCGTAGAAAATGCCAAAAGAGTACACCACTGTATACCTTTTATAAGTCTTATAAACTTGGTCAACATAATTATCTAAAATTCCTTGTAAATTATAAATTGAACCCGATTTTACTTGAAAACACTGATGTCAATATTCAGATCAGCATGATAAATGTATATATAATTAATAAGTGTAAATACATCTAAGAACTTTTCCATTCCCAGCTGCTGACCTTCAATAAGTAGATGTAGGTCGGCACTGGCAGATTTAGAAGTGTTTAGTAATATATAAAACACTTCCTGATTCTGCGATAGAACACTAGAATCCTTTCTGACATAATTAATTTTGTCAACTAAAAATCTGCAACAATACAGTGACAAGGATAACAAGTTTTGAAAAGAAATGTTCAAATGGTGACTGCAAAACGCCAAGCTTCCCATTCACCTCCCCCTTTCCCCGCCCCCATCATTAGCTATTGTCTTTTGACATTCATGAATCCCAGACATATATAAATTGTAAACGAATAAAACATACTTAAGAAAGCTGATGATTTTCAAAAATAAAAAATGTTAAAAATAATCTTTTCTTGAAGTCAAATAAAGTCAATGTCCACTATGAAGGAGACGCGCGTTTTAATTGGAGGTACATGTAGTGTTAAGGTATTCAATGTATAATGAAGGGATTATGAACAATTTTAAATCATTTTAAACTAGTTAAAAATGCATTGCTAGATAACGATGAAAGTGAAATGAACCAAATTCACATGACTGATAACATATAAGAAACTGGTCATTTTGCACTTTAAAGGTTTTTGAGAGTTATCTGCCCTTGATGCAAAGAAGAAAATTTTAATTTCGCCAAAATATCTGCGGTAATTGATTAATTTTATTTCATATTTTAATAAAGAGAGAGTGTATGCATATTTTCACCAAAAGCTTTTTATGAAATTCAAATTACTTTTGACAATATCTTAATAACACATGCATTGTCCATAGACTTCAATGTAAAATTCAAGGTGCAATTAATTTGACAATAATCAATTTTTTGTAATTTTCTTTGGTGGAGTATTTTTATTTCACAAAACCTTCAAAATGATACCATAATTACAAATATAGGACCGTTCATTTATTAGATACAAAATATGGTCGTTATACATTGAATACCTTAAATGTAAATTGATTGTCTGAACCATCCCAACTTAATGTCGTTAAATTACTTTTTCACGCTGTAAATATTGATTGAATATTTATCATAGTTGCGAAGACTGAAGAATTTGTTTCAAGTACATATTTTCAACATGATTGCTCTTTGTGACGTCATTTTTTTCAATACATTGCCTCACTAATTTGTACATGTAATGTCCCATAGTAAATTTCACTGAGAAAGGTTCATATGGTTTTCATTTGCATAAATAATTGTATTAAATTAATTTTTTCCAGAATTGATTTAAAAGACAATAAAAATAATTAATCCTTCAGATATAGAATTAAACAACTAATTTCTTTAAAAATATAGATTTTATTGTGGAGAAAAGGTGACGTCTATCCAAAAATGCAGCATTTTTTACTTCAATTTTTAAAAACGGATGTGGCTGCACGTTTGTAAGGTTATTTTTTCTCTTTAATATTAAAAATCGTAGTGTATTTGTTCTTTCTGCAAAGTTTCGCATACATACTCGGATGCGGCCATATCGAAATATAGACTTGAAGAGGAGGAAAAAGTCCAAAATGGGGGAATTCCGGAATATTAGACCGGTTTTGAACGTTATATAAATGAAAGGGCACGTGAGTTGAGAAAATTTTATATTTCACACACAGGGAAACCTTAACAGTAAATTGATACAATTGATAGAATGTAATCGTGCGCTTAATTTTTGCCGATTTTACAGGGCCGTAATCGGTCTTAACGTACCCAGCTCTTTGGAACTAATCTGATATTTTTTGCTGCGTCAAATTCAGTTTTTACAAATGACGGTTCTGTTTGTTGCTGTAATCTTAATTTCTCTAAGTCAGAATGCATTTCACGCTCTATTGTCTTTCTCTTTCTCACTCTTGTTTTCTTTTCTTTCTTTTTTTCTATCCGCTGAAACATGGCTGAAATATTTCCGATTCGGATTTAAACAATCAACAATCAATGAATCTAATTTTTCTACCTCCAATTTCTTCATGCTCTCGATCTTTTCTTTCTAATTTTTCTCGTTCAAATTGCATTTTCTCTAACTCTACTTGATACTGAAATTCTGACATTTGATATGGTTCTAACACTCATGTAACAATATATTTTGAAAAATCATATTTAATAAAAATGATTAGTTTGTTTGCAACCTTAATTCTGATTTCTTGCCTTCTCAGAGAAGACTTAACGGTTAACCCAAAGTGCAAACCTAATGCGATCAAGTCTTTTCTTTTTAACGTATCGTTATCACTTGGCGAGTTAAGAATGTCTTTGACCGAAAATACCATTTTGATTTCTGCTGGCTTTTTATTAATTTAATTCAACGAATCAAGTAACAAAATTATGACAATAAATTTAACCTGCAAAAGTGCAAAAGTTCTTTAACCCGGACGAGCCCCCAATTCTGATATGGGTCAGAATAACCCAAAATGCCAGCAAAAATCAACCACACAGTTTAAACTTAACAATAATTTATTTACAGTAATATATAAAATCAAAAGTTACAGCAAAATACAACAGAGTGTCCATTACTACACACAATGTCCCGGTCAGGGTACCTATCCCAGTGTCTTTGTACTCCGTACGCCATACGCCAGTCTTTTTGCATACTAGTCTCTTACCCATGCATACAATTACAGTGTATTTATACATTAACATAAAATAGGTGAGGAAAAATACGTTTACTTCAATATGCAGATGACACAGTAATGTTACATATATATATATATATATATATATATATATATATATATATATATATATATATATATATATATATATATATATATATATATATATATATATATATATATATATATATATATATATATATATATATATATATATATATATATATATATATATATATATATATATATATATATCATGTATATTCCTAAAAGTCTGTATGTATGCCTTCCAGCCGTAGTGTGTCTGTGTTTGAGTATGTGTATGTATGTTTGTGTATGTCTAAAGTCAATACAAGAAACAAAACAAAACAAACAAATATATTCTAGAAATTTTTAATACAAGATCTTACTGAAACATTCTGGACATACACGAAATTCAAGATTCAAGAATGTTCTTAAAAAAAAATGACACGACAGCTAATTAGTGTAGCGGCAAAATTTCACTAAAATATGTCACACTTGTATGGATACAAGCATGAAGTTTGACACAATTAACCGTCAGATAATACTGTTTCTAAAATCATTGTTGGCCATCGCAATTTCCGCCATTTTCAAGATGGCCGCCCTAAAACAAAATGGCGACATTTCTACACTACTTGGACTTGGATCGATATATTGTAATATTTATCATAATTGACCGTTTTGTGATATATTTTGGTTATGAATAAGCTTTGTTAAAGACATCTTATAAACCAAATTGTAAAACAATAGCTGAATAACGGTTCAATTCCGCAATACATCTATACTTATAAATTAATAAATTTTGCAAATAAACTCCGAAACGGTTGCACCAGAGTTCTTACTTACTCCTCTTACAATACACTGTATACAAGATGATGTCCGTAAACTATATTTCAATTTCACTCGCATAGTAAGTATCGTACATTAAATTAAAAGTCTACTTTTATTTTCTATAAACAGCCATGAAATAGCAAAAACATGAGTACGGTGGCGTTTCCGGTTGGCGGATCTAAGATACTGGCAATTTTTAATGATACTGACAACAAGCAATCATTTATTTATTTCATAAAACGTCATCACTGAATTATTCAATCAAAACTTGATTTAAATGATATAAAAGAAATAAGTTGTGATAACCGATTAAAAAGGGAAATGTGCAAATTAATTTCGTCATACACCGATCTTAATATTGATGGAAGCTTCTAGAACATCATATAGGATCGAGCCCGATGTTAAAAAGAAAAAAGAGGCGATCATTTAAAAAAAAGCTTTTGTATGAATGGCCATTGAAATAATGGTAAATCATTGACAACACTATCAGATTTGAATATATTTATATATCGAAAGACTATATATTACATGTATGTAGTAGTTTTTTCTAATAAATTCATCGGTAAAATTTGTATATATTCCCTACTGAGAGCATCGTGACAATGAACCCGAAGTACCATTTGTACTTCGTAATAAACTTACTTACATGAATTGAGAACATTAATGACCAAGGCATTGTTCAAATACAATTGAAGCTGTGTAAAATTTTGTGCTTTAATCAATACATTTCAGTTTTCTTCTGAATACAGTCTTTTGTATTAAGTACTCGGTCTATTCATAGGACATTAAAAGCTAATTTTTACACAGAGCCTGTACTTGGGTCTTGGTTTATAAATACGTATCTACCTTATTGATACGTAAAAAAGTAAAGTACATTTTTTACATATCAATAAGGTACATACATATTTATAAACCAAGACTCAAGTAACCCCCCCCCCCCCCCAAAAAAAAAGTTTATCAGTAAAATGCGCATATTCGCTGCTTTTATCCTTGACGGAAATGAAATAAGAGCATCTGAATAACAATATCCATAACATAGTATAACAGGTTTCACAATAAACGTCAAGTAATGAAATTGTCAAGTTTTTTTTACAGAAAGGGGGGATTAAGGGGGAGGGGGCGGTGGAGACGTACGTCTTCTTCATGCGGGATTTTGAATAAAGTATTTCTTCCTGCTATAAGCCTGTAGGCTGTCAGTAATACTACAATATATTTCCTGTCGTTAGTGGTAGAAATTTAATTCCCCGCGCTTGCGCGGGATTTCATCAAGTATATATTGTTTCTATATTCTAGTTCAGTCACGAGTTGCTTTTTTTTTTATTATAGTGGCAAAGTCCACGTTTTGCTATGGAAAACCCGAAATAAGTTGTCGGATCAAAAAGAATTATAGAAGGTGCACAATGGCACTATGTAACAAAGAATCTGTAAAAATATCATTAAATTTCATACAGTGGTATAAGAGGAGTTGCGGGTAGGTACCCCAAAGCGTAACGGACCGACGTACAGCTAGACGGACGGACGGACAAATGGACACCCCATCACTATATACCTCCTTGCTTTTCAAGCGGGGTATAATAAACCAGGGGAGGTAGAGCTTAATATCTGCAAAAAGTGGAGAAGCCTCATTTTGATGTTTGTACCAAGAAAGAACTGCTGCCTGCTTAAGATTCTAAACAGTGTTTTTGGAATATATTAAAAGAGGCAATATTTAAAGTATTAAGAGACGAGGGAACCAGTTTTAGATTGATCAGAATTTGCACAAAGGTGCAAGAGGAAAATATAGGACCTAGACGATGCAGAAGAACAATCCCCTTTTATCTCACACTCTAACAGGCATTGGAGACATGAAATAACAGATGAAATAACACATAGAAATAAAGGAGCTCATAGAAATAAAGGAGCTCAAGATCATTAACAAGGAAAAATGAGAGATCTGACTAAAACTGAGGGAATTGTAGCATTGAAAGAAGATGATATAGAAGAGATCAATCAGTTTTCTTATCTTGGCTGTATAATAAACCAAACAGGGCACTGACGTGAACAATTAATCTAAAGCAAAGGAATACAGACTTTTTCAGTGCTAAGATCAGCATTAAAGGCTACAGAAACATCATAGAATGCCACAATTGGAATATTCAGCACCAACATGAAATCCCTTTGATTTTATCAATAGACAGTGTATTAGGGAAACTACTGAGACATTATGAAATCCCAGCTAACATTGACATCATGATAAAGACATTGCACAAATAATTTACAAAAAGAAATTTGAACGATAGAATCATTTATCGTAAAACTGAAAAAAAAAAAAAACTTTTACAAGGTTGTTTTCTATTACCAACACTTTTCCTGATAGTTGAGGACTGGGTGCTTTAAAAGTGCAAGAGGAATTCAGTCCCCCTTCGGTTAGAAAATATACGAACTAGACTTTGCAGAAGATCTTTCACTTCTATCTCACGCTCTGACAGACATGAGAGATAAGATATGACATCTGAGACGGAAAAAAGAGGCCAAATATACAACGTTAATAAGAGTTAATTATAAGCAAGTAAAGAGGTTGAGGAAGATGACATAGAAGAAGTCAATCAGTTGTCTTATTTTAGTACGAACAAAACAGGTAAACGGATGTAAGTATTTAAGTTATCGTAAGCAGCTGAATGCCGGTTGCAATGCTAAGATCGTGGAAGTCTACAGCACCCTCAATGAAGGCTAATGTAAGAATATTCTTGAAATTCATCTTTCTTGACATCAACCCTAAACAGGATTCTCTTGATAGCACTTCTGCTTATGACCATACCTTGTACTGGCTCTATGTAGTTGTTAACTGCTCTTATAAGTATTATGAAACAGCAATAACCTGTACTTTAGCGCATGCTCACTGGATATATACGTATAATAACACTTTACTAATCTTACTTACTAATTTCAAATTTAATTCGCAGTAACTTACGTTTAATTCGAATTAAACTCTCCATGTGAACAGGGCATTTGCTGGGATTTAATAATAGGGCATCTTATGCCCTGTTCACAAGGAGAGTTTAATTCGAATTAAACGTAAGTTACTGTGAATTAAATCCGAACCGCGTTCACACGGGGAATTTAATGCGAATTAGTTTAATTCGAATTAATTTACTTCGCATTAAATTACTTCGTATTAGCTTCGTGTGAACGCTAAGCGAAGCTAATTCGATTTAAATTTTAACGCAAAAGTCATTTTGCGCGCACATGCATGCACGTGCGCGGGCGTGCAATGAGTGAAATGACTGATATACTTGATGAAGCCGTAACTTTTATATTTCTTGATGAATTGCTTTGAAACTCAAAATATAAAGATATACAAGATGAGATGGTCAAATTAGCATGAACTCACGCGCATGCACGTGCGCTCTTATCTGATTGGCGGATATAAAAATCTTAATAATTTCCTAAATACTTTGAAATTTAAAATATAAGTATATATTATAAGGTGCTACAACATGTTATATAGGAAATCTCTTGAAATCATTAGTATGTAGATGTGCTGCAATCTGATTGGCTGAAACTTACAATGTCTATAATTCCCTTGGTTTTCAACAAAACAGGCTGAAATTAACGACATGGATAGGCATATAGGGCTCCTACATTATGATACTATCAAAACATGCATGCGTGTATGCTGAATTCTGATTGGCTAATACTTAAAGGGTTATATCTCTCTTGTTTTTTAATTAAATTCTTTGATATTTAACACAAATGCATATATTGTGAGCCACTATAAGAAAATTAATGTGAAAAATATAGAAAACATGTGCAAGCACATGCGCTGAAATTTGATTGGCTAATACCCATCTGGCTATATCGGAGTAGTTTTTCAATAAAATACCCTTGAAAATAAAAGTGTCCAGCTATACTACAAAAGTATTCCCTAATTTAATGAAGAATGTAAGGAATGGGGCATCATAAGGGATTGGGGAGCCATTTGGGGAGAGTGGGGTCTGTTAGCTATCATCCGCAACTGTACTCGGCAATGCTGGTACCGGACATCCATGACTTGTACCTGCTCACTAATATCAAAAACGGAATGTCAGAGCAAGATTTTCCGGATTGTTCAGCATATTAAACTACATGTTGTGAATTAAGTATGGATTGTTTTTTAATGAAAAATACGAAATGTGTTAATATGGAGGAAAGAAAACTTCTGATTTTAAACAAATCTACTTTATGGAAGGCTGTAACCGCCAAAACGGTAACGATAACTGGCTTAGTGAATATATCGCGGAAAATATATGTAAACTTGACTATGCCTAAATTTTGTATATCTATGACTGTATGCCTGTGCCTGATATACACCATCTGCGACTGTACCTGTGCCGTACATACACACTACCACTGACTCAACCCTCGCTTGATTAATAACATCCACGAGAAAAAAATCTGTGGATTTTCTCCGATTTAAATTACTGAATTCAATCAAAGCGCAATTAACGATCATCTTTATATTACCCATGACAGTGATACCAAGACAAACGATGTCAGCAGTGATTAAGGAAGGATCCAAAACTTTTACAGATTTAAATTTAAAGCTTTATGTTCAGAAAACAATATGAGCCAGATCTTTATTTTTTTAGGGTTGGGTGGGGGTGGGGGGGGGGGTGGGGGGGGGCTGGGGGCATGATTTCAATATCCTAGGTGCTCAATAATATAAATTTAAAATGAAACATGCTAGTATAATTATAGAAAATATACGAGTAAACAATAAACAAACTAAAATAAAAAAGGAAATTGAAATAAATATTGGAATTAATTTGTAATCCTTAATTTTATGTTAGAAAGTAAAAGTACGTCACAATATTATTAATTTCACCCATTTCATTGATCACGCAAGTGGTGTCAATGAAAAACACAGTTTTTCCCCCCATAAATATACATTTGTATGTCTTACGATATATACGGATGGAATGGGCTGATCCACCCGTTTTCAATGTGTTATATATAAACATCTCAAGTGCACCCCAGGAAGTAGCCTCCTATGCCCTGAAAAAGAATAGTCCCTAACAAAAAACCTTTATTTATTTACAAAGTACATAAAATTTACTAGGCACAGGTATCAAAGTTGTAAAAATTGGCTGGAAGAACCCCCCCCCCAAAAAAAAAAATCTAAAAGGAATAAATAATTAATTTTATATGCATGGAACAATTTATAAACATCTTGACTGGTCGATAACCGTGGTGTGATACCTGAAATATGCAGGGTATGGTATTAAAATAATTGATGATATTAAAGGAAATTAATGCTATAATTATCGATAACATCCGAAGAAAATAATTGTGTAATTCTTTATTAGATCCGCCTCTCTAAGATTCTGCAATCAATTGTCTGGAATCAATCTATAGGGAATATCGGTGAATAGCGTTAATAGCACCTTTATTGTGTTCAGCTCAAAGAAAATCGTAAGGAATTTCTTGGGATGCAACATTCACAACTGTACCTGTCCTGACAACTCTAGAAATTTTACACCATGACTGTACCGGTGCCTGATTGACAACATCCACGACTGTACCTGTCCAGTACACACACTATATTCTACATCCATGACTGTACCTGTGCCGTATAAACAACATCCACGATTGTACCTGTTAAGTACACACACTTTATTCTACATCCACGACTGTACCTGTGTATATATACATACTTTATTCTACATCCCTGACTGTACCTGTGCCTTATAAACAACATCCACAACTGTACCTGTCCAGTACACACACATTATTCTACATCCATGACTATAATTGTGCCTTATAAACATCATTCACGACTGTACCTGTGCCTTATAAACAACATCCACGAATGTACCTGTCCAGTACACACACTTAATTCTACATCCATGACTGTACCTGTGCCGTATAAACAACATCCACGTCTGTACCTGTCCAGTACACACATTTTGTTCTACATCCCTGACTGTACCTGTGCCTTAAAAACAACATCCACGACTGTACCTGTGCATATAAACATACTTCATTCTTCATCCCTGACTGTACCTGTGCCTTAAAAACAACATCCACGACTGTACCTGTCTAGTATACACATCTTACTCTACATCCATGACTGTATCTGTGCCTTATAAACAACATCCATTACTGTATCTGTCCAGTACACACACTTTATTCTACATCCATGACTGTATCTGTGCCTTATAAACAACATCCACGACTGTACCTGTCCAGTACACTCGCTTTATTCAACATCCCTGACTGTACCTGTGCATATATACATACTTTATTCTACATCCCTGACTGTACTTGTGCCTTATAAACAATATTCACGACTGTACCTGTGCAGTATACACATCTAACTCTACATCCATAACTGTATCTGTGCCTTATAAACAACATCCACGACTGTACCTGTCCAGTACACACATTTTATTCTGCATCCATGACTGTACCTGTGCCTTAGAAACAACATCCACGACTGTACCTGTCTAGTATACACATCTTACTCTACATCCATGACTGTATCTGTGCCTTATAAACAACATCCATTACTGTATCTGTCCAGTACACACACTTTATTCTACATCCATGACTGTATCTGTGCCTTATAAACAACATCCACGACTGTACCTGTCCAGTACACTCGCTTTATTCAACATCCCTGACTGTACCTGTGCATATATACATACTTTATTCTACATCCCTGACTGTACTTGTGCCTTATAAACAACATCCACGACTGTACCTGTGCAGTATACACATCTAACTCTACATCCATGACTGTACCTATGCCTTATAAACAACATCCACGACTGTACCTGTCCAGTACACACACTTTATTCTACACCCATGACTGTACCTGTGCCTTATAAACAACATCCACGACTGTACCTGTCCAGTACACACATTTTATTCTGCATCCCTGACTGTACCTGTACCTTATAACAACATCCACGAATGTACCTGTGCATATATACACACTTTATTCTACATCCATGACTGTACCTGTGCCGTATAAACAACATCCACGACTGTACCTGTGCATATATACATACTATATTCTACATTCCTGACTGTACTTGTGCCTTATAAACAACATGTACGACTGTACCTGTGCAGTATACACATCTAACTCTACATCCATGACTGTACCTGTGCCTTATAAACAACATCCACGACTGTACCTGTGCAGTATACACATCTTACTCTACATCCATGACTGTACATGTGCCTTATAAACACCACTACGACTGTACCTGTCCAGTACACACATTTGATTCTACATCCATGACTTTACATGTGCCTTAAAACAACATCCACGACTGTACCTGTCCAGTACACACATTTTATTCTACATCCCTGACTGTACCTGTGCCTTAAAAACAACATCCACGACTGTACCTGTCCAGTACACACATTTTATTCTACATCCCTGACTGTACCTGTGCCTTAAAAACAACATCCACGACTGTACCTGTCCAGTACACACACTTTATTCTACATCCCTGACTGTACCTGTGCCTTATAAACAACATCCACGACTGTACCTATCCAGTACACACACTTTATTCTACATCCATGACTGTACCTGTGCATTATAAACAACATCCACGACTGTACCTATCCAGTACACACACTTTATTCTACATCCATGACTGTACTAGTGCCTTATAAACAACATGCACAACTGTACCTGTGTATGACACACACTACATCTATGACTGTACGTATGCCTTATAATAAAGATTTACACACAATAAACTTCTCAGAGTTTAAGAGGTACGTATTGTATACTGTATTTGGACCATCCTACCATAAAAACAACAATATTCAAACAATTTTATTTCACTCACAAATTTTGATCTTTAAGTGTATCCTTGACTCTTAAAATTTAACCATGAAAATCAATTAGAATCAAGTTCGAGACACGAATAATCATCAGTGTACAGGTGAAATACTCAAAGCTATAAGTCAACTCATAGGCAATTAATATTATTAATTTTAATTAATTTTAATAAACATTTGTCGTATACGTTTGACGTATAATCAATTGTAAACTATGATAATAATACCAGGCTTTTGGGTTGGCACAGAAGAAGGTGTAAAGATATTTTCATAGTTGAAAACATTTTAGGATGGAATACTAGTAGTGCATTTTATCGTGTTAACAAAGAAAGACCTATTGAAAATAATTATTGCAGTACATGTAATACTACATGTATCTACACTTCACTATTCAATGTTTAAATGGCATTCAAAAGAATTAAAAAATAACCCAATGATGAAACATGACATAAACAGGAGGGGAAAATGAGGAAAAGGATGGATTTTTTTTTCATGTGCTTAAGAGTCCTCTATACACCGCACACTAAAGAGTTCTAATTTTGTGGTACATTTGTGCAAATAGAGTAATTTGCCTTTTCATCAAGAACAAGCTAGTGCAGGTGTCATAACAGTATTTCACTTGAGGTTCACGTCAAATCATGGCTGACGCAAAATAATTCCTGAATCTTCCCTTCCGATTCGGGCATTTTAACACGAGACTGGAGCTGAATTTTTTTATGAGATGAAAAACAATATGTAAACTTCTTGTATTAACTAGATTCATTATAATTTAGGGCGTGCTGATTTTTCTATATACTGTATTTGAGTGGGGAGTGATTAGGTCCTGGACTTGATTTTCAAGCACTTGCTCTTCGACCGAAACAAACTTGCGTGCCCTGCTGGATGGCTATGTTACAACGCGAAATGTAATAACAACGCGAAATGTAATAAACTGGGATTATTACATTTTGCGTTATTACATTTTGCGTCGAGATCGACGCAAAATGTAATAACGCGAAATGTAATAATACATTTTTTGGATTATTACATTTTGCGTTATTACATTTTGCGTCGATATCAACGCAAAATGTAATAACGCAAAATGTTATTATACAATTTTTGGATTATTACATTTTGCGTTATTACATTTCGCGTTGATCTCGACGCAAAATGTAATAACGCAAAATGTAATTGCAGAATCTTTAGGATTATTACATTTTGCGTTATTACATTTTGCGTCGACATGAAGCAAAAACGCATATACGCAAAATGTAATCATACATTTTTTAACAATTACGTTTAATATTCAATTCTTGTTTCGTTAGCTTGTTTGACAATAGTTTGCCTCGAATGAGAATATGTTCGTAGGTACAGCAAGATCTTGTGTATCGAATCAACTGAGTCGAATACCTAATATGCACGTACTGTAGGATTGATTGATTGATTATATGTTGTTTTACGTCCCATTCGAGAATTTTTCACTTATATAGAGACATCACCATACATCGGTGAAGGGCTTCAAATTTTGACCTTTACTCGGCACTCAGGGCCATTGAGAAGTGAGGGATCTATATCGTGCCAACGCTTGCCGTGACACGGGGCCTCGGTTTTTAAGGTCTCATCCGAAGGACCCGCAACTTTCACTTCAAAGTGCTGAGTGCATGGCGAAGGAACAGTTGCTACCCATTTCTTATCGACTTAGGTCAGTCGCGGCCGAGATTCGAACTCACGACATCCCGATCAAGGAGCGAGCGCTCTACCTACTGAGCTACCGTGAACGGTTCAGGTACTGTAGGAAGGGTATATTGCTACACAAGTAAGTTCAGAATTGAAAAGTTTAAATCATCACGTTTATGATATAACTTTATTGTTGGATTACCATTAAGGTATTTTTCTAGTAAAATATCCAAATGTAGAACAGAATGTGTCAGACTTTGTGGTATTTTTAATTTAAGCTCTCTGAGAGATATCAAGTCGACATATGAATGGAAGTAACTATTGTTAATTGATAATTCGGCGTTGATATATATCTAAATGTCGAGCTGAAAGCCACAGCAAGTTTTTTCTTCATCTGATATATAAGTTTTTTTTTTATAAATCCTGCTGCACTACTTTTTCCATTATTTCTCGATCATGACAAGGAGCATACGGCGGGTGTGACCGGTCGGTAGGAGATGCTCACTCCTCTATAGCACCTGATCCCACCTCTGATATTTTGGAGGTCCGTGATTGCTCTGCACCAAATTTGTATTTTTTTAAGGACTGTTGAGCTTGAAAACTGTTCGTTATCTTCATATATTTCATCATTGCAAAAACAGGTCTGTCAATAACGAAACACAATGGATAGGCGTGGGGGGGGGGGTGCAGTATTCAAGACATAACCGAAAGCATAACCTAAATATTGATTGATTCATGAAATGAACATATAACACTTAAAAGACATCTTCAGTGCCATATCAAATATAAATTTGTTTTCTTTTTTTTATATCTTCAAGATAATTTATTTAAATCTTATTTTCGTAACTCTATCTTGATTTGATATTTCTGCATTGGAAAGAATATTCCAAGGAACACTAAGTCAATAATAAACTCTGAAATAGAGAATCTTGGGAATGATACTTCCTTTCATAGAGAAGCCCTAGCACTTATACATGTTTGCATGTAGTTACATATTTTCTCCAAATTCGCTATGTTAATTATTTCAGTACATTACGCTCCTATTGGGCAAACAATGTCTACTTGTGTAATTGCAACGTTGAAAAGGAAATACAATTACAACATTGTTCAGGAAATTAAAGTAATATTTGTTTTTTTTCATTTGAAGGTAACTAAATGTATAAAAAGCAATGTTACACGTATATTCCGCATTTTCTTTTCTACCTACATGCACATGTTACACAAGGTGTTTAAAATACATTTATGTGACACTTAACACACTTCTGATTCGCTAGACTTTTTATAATACATGAAAACTAGAATGTTCCAAAGAATGCATGTGTCGCCGGCCTTGTAGCTTCATCAATATATTAAAGACGTAAATAAATCTAGGACTGGTCATCAATTTATTTGCTACTACACCTGTATCAATATAATTTATGCATTCGTCTGCAAAGAAAAAGAGAGGTCAACGAATAGAAGAAGACAAAGATGGAAATTAACAATCAAAGACAAATTTTGGTCCCAAGCTCTCAAACGAGTTATGAAATTGAAACTATTAGAAATAATTAATAATATTTATGCGTTAGTAAATTTGAGGCCTATCAACCGATATAAGGCAATGTCTCTATTTGAATGAAAAAAGTCCTCGAACAGAACCTAAATCATACAATTAATACGTGTTTCCAACAATGCTCAAAAAAAGATTTCAGTTTGTTTTTAATGCATTTATCAGATTTCACGATCAATTGTGGATTATCAATCTCGATATATTTTCATTGTGTAGCAGTTTGTTGGTAATTTTATATCATACACTTTTAATGAAGTGTCATGAGTTCATAAACATGTCAAGGTCAATCGGTCGGTTAAGCTGAATTTTTCAGGGTGTTTTATGATAAACAGCTTACATGCTATATAGGCCTAGCATAAACTTTCATGTACCTCTTTTCGAAAAAAGTGTTGTAAATCAGCACTCTGAAAAATTTTGAAAAAGTAGGTTAACGTTCAAGTCAAATGGTCACGATGTTGAATAGGAATTTTTTTATGTAGCGATGCTTTTTTCTGCCCCCGTAATCGAAGATTCGGGGGTATGTAGTTTTTGCCCTGTCCGTACGTCTGTTTGTCTGTTTATCTGTTTATCCGCAAAAACTTTAACCTTGTCCATAACTTTTGAGTTGGTGGAGCTATGGCTTTCATATTTCACAGGTGTATTCCTTGTGAGAAGACCTTCCTTTGTGTACCAACAATTTTAACCCTGACCTTGGATTTTAACTTGCATTTGAGAAATTTCAACTCTCGCCATAAGCTGCCATACGGTGGCATCATTGTTTGACAAATACATCTTGTTTTTTTGTTTGTTTGTTTGTTTGTTTTTTTTTACCTTTTACATATTTTAAGTTGAAATATGGTGAGTATTTGACTAAAAAAGTTTTCGTAGTTACAGCGAATTGTTCTTTATATTGTAAAGCTGTCCAAAAAAAAATCTGACAAAAGGTTAGAACTTACAATGTATATTTATTTTAAACATTCAAGTAATTCTTTTCTGAGAACTGTATCTAATCACATGCCTACATAGCCTGACAAATCTCTGCAAAAAATATTCATGTAAAGATTCGGTGTATAGTTGAAATAAAGCAAGAAAATACAGATAATTATGTTAAAATTGTTTCTTTTGACATGTTTATTTAAAAAAAAAACCCACATTTTTCTGTGCATTGAAATCATTAAAAGACATAGAAGATAAAAAATTAAGACAAATTATATTTTTATTCACAATAATGTTACCTTAACACTTCTTTTCATTGATACGATGACCTAAATATGTTTGTTAACATCGATGCCTTGATGCTGGAACAAAAATAATCCTCATACAAAAATACATAAATCAGAACAGAGATAAGTGAGGTTTATATCGACCGCTTATGGCAAAAATTTCAATCATTGAGTTTTCAGATTTTGGCCTGTTTTGAAAAAATACATAATTTAGCGCCACCAAACGTCTCTTATTTCGAACCATCTGTGTTCTTTCTCCATCAGGCAAAGCCATGCATTAGCCCACACTTTACTTTTCCCTAATATATTTTTTAATTCAGCAGCCAATCCACTTGATCTGCCGGCTAATCGTATTAACCTTCTAACACTTACCGGGCTGGGCACTTGCTCCATAACTTGCCCGGATATATATATGCTCGGACAAGGAATGGCTTTAATTACCTCGTCGAAAATTGGATCTACCTTGGAAATAATATACCTTGAAAGAGGGTCATCTTTCACGCAGACACTAAAAATCTTGCGTAAAATAATGGGAGGCAGATCTTTTAAAGAGAGGGGCTCTTTTTCTTCAATTGGCATCTCATTTAAATCATAGATAATCGTGTCGTCATCCGATTCAATTTCCTCAATTACATTTTCAACATCGTTGATGTTATTTCCATCAGCAAAAAGAACTGGCACAATAGCTGGATCAACTGTTAAACTAACATAATGCTCCCCAGCGTTCTCTGGAAAGTATCCAAGAAAAAGAATGGGATGACTTTCGTTGTATATGTTAGTTGAAGATACGATTCTGTTAAATTCTTGACCTTGTGTAGAAATCACCCCAAACTGCACATTGTATATCTGTGATATAGCTGTTAAGGTAAGATGGTCCCCATAAGTACCTTCTTCTTTCATACTAGAAAGATACTCTTCAATAGACATTTCAGATGTATCTATAAATTCTTTGAAAAGACAAATATTTTGTCTAATATAATCAACCCCCTCTTGTCGAAGACTGAGAGCAGTGCTATGTATGCCTATAGTTTTGAGTTGGTCGCTTATAGCCTCAAACTGACAGTTACCATCTCCTTTGGGGTCATAGGAAACATGAATATCATCAGATAGAGGGAGTTCTTGAACTCGATCTGAATGATTCTTTATAACAAAAAACTTTTCTCGATGCGATCGTTTAGCTATACTCTGCAAACGCTTTTGAAAATTTTGAATTTCTCTGGGACTTTTTGCGAGGTAATACTTGTTCCTATGTAAGATTTTCTGCTTCTTTTCTAAGACTTTTTGTCGATTTGTTCTTTTTCTTTTTCGATTTCGAGGGTCTGGCTTGTTATATTTTCAACTGAAATCCACTCTTTACAAAACCTCTGTTTAGGGGATTTGAACAACACTTTGTACAATGAATGGAGCTTTCTAGCAATAATAATTCCAGGTAATACATGCCTACGAGTAGGAACCCTTTGCCCCTTTGTGGGAAACTTTATCCAAACCCTCTCCCCCACTGAATAAGAGGACACGGGGTGTTTGAGCAAAGATCTCCTGATAATCCTATTTCTGCATCTTTTTGATGCCTTTGCTGCCTTCCCCCTAACATTTTTCGGTACACCTGAGCCATCATGAGCTCTGTTAAAATAAACTGCAAAAGGAGTTGCATATCCCAGTACTTCTTTAGGACAAGTATTCATGGAATGAGATATTTCTGGAAGTTTCTCAACCCAGTTGAAACCCTTAGATTTTGAAGTATTTATCAGGTATCTGAATTTTGACCTAACTTCTCTATTTAATCGTTCACATTTTCCCTGTGACTGAGGATGATAGGCTCTACTATTTATGATGTGTACTCCATGCTTTTTAAGATACTTTTTCAGTTCACCTTTGAATTCAGTGCCCCTGTCACATTGAACGATTTTTGGGAATCCATGCTCGTTAAAAATCTTTTTTAATTCTTTGGTGACGGATTGACTTGATTTTATCTGTAGTGGACATAAAAATACAAATCTCGAGAATACGTCAACTACAGATAATACATACCTGTAAGAATGTCCGTCTAAGCTTACCCTTTCCTTTCTCATATCAATGAGATCAATCTGTATGCGCTCAAAAACGGACTTTGATGTGACTGGCTTCATCTTTGCTTTGTTTGTGAAGCGGGCATGGAGGCGTTGATGAATCTTGCTTTTTCCCAAAATGTTGAGGATTCTTCTCTCTCCGGTCCCAGCATATTTCTTACGTAGTGTATGACTAATACATCTAGCGCCTGTACCTTGAGCTCTCTTGAATTCTTTTAAAACTTCTTCTTGCAAGGTGTTTTGTTTCAGAACTTCTTTTCCATTACGATAAAGCTTCTCCACGCCGTCTTCAACACTGATAGAAAAACTGTTCTTATTTCGCCAGAATTTTATGACAGCATTCTTTTGTAATCTTGTTCTATCTTTCACTGGGATTTTGAATTCGTCTTTCGTTAGAAGAAATAAAGTCTCATACGTTTCCTCGTCCACTGGCTGTGGTTGATTTTTTCCGTCCATTTACGATAAACGGCTTAAAGAAAAAAATAAATATGTTCAACCTTTTCACGTTAGCGTATATAATTTAAACTTGGAATTCTTAAGAATATTTGACAATTATTTTCCTTGATATTAATACATTTTGCTTCTTGATTTTCGGATTTTTTTTTCCTTGTTAAAATTAATCTGAGAGGAAAAATAAAGAAACAAAGAAAAAATGATTATATACTAACATAAAGATTATAACTAATCATAGTTTGTGATTTTTAACTAACCTTGTTTGACGTTACCTTACAAAACTGCTTTGAAACCCTTTACACTATTTGAATCGTTCGTTCTGTAAACTTCCGGTGTATAAAAAAATAAGAAGAGAACCCGTGCTTCAAAAATTCGAAACTTAATCGGAAATATGTACACGTGTATTTTCTTTTCTCTTGTGCATATCAATATAAAACAAGAATATTCACAATGTACACACGCTTTTCACGGCGAAATAAACATCATTATTTTATTTTATTACACCTCTATTGATTTTTTCCCTATATAACATTAGATCGTTAGATATTACTAATTCCCTAGAAGTCATTAAGAATGGACTAATCCCCGAGTGTTAGTCAAGTGAGCTAATCCCTGCTTCGAAAGCTAATTCCCGGTTATCCATAATCCTCTAGAATTTACTTTTACATTGCTTTGCCTCGGGAAATAGTCCTGGCCTTGGGGAACTGGAATCTTGCTAACTCCCTCAATGATATACTTAAACTGTATATTAATTATACAAGAATGTTGTACAATCATGTATTTTTTGTCTGTACATGTATTTTATGTTTGTTTTTATGTTGACGAATGAAATGGTAAAAATTATTTTCTAAACTAATGGTTAAACATGATTTGAATATCACTTCATGAAGAAGAATATTTGTTTTAAATATATTATTTTCATTTTCGGGTATATGTTCGTTTTGTTAATTATTTAAAGAATGAAAAGCTTGAAAAATTGTTAAGTCGTAGGAAAATTAGATCCCTTGCCTTGCATGGCCAATCGGCAATCCTCGGCTGACTCCGCTACGCTCGAACCTCTAATGTGATAGGTGGAGGAATAAGCATCAGGTTGATACATTTCTCTGCCGGAAACTGCCTTGTCACTCATTTCATATTTCTCTCTGCATAAAGTTCTTCGAAAAGGTTTCTTAATTTGTCTAATTCTTCATTGTAAATAGATTTTGATTACAACCTTATGTAAGTAGGCTTTGAAAGCAAAAACAAACTGTTGGGCGTTCCACAAAACAACTGAGATTTCAAATGTATAACATTTAAAAGAAATTAAAATAAGATCACATGACTGAATCAGCAAGATGGTAGAACACCTTTGACGTCCATGATCAGTGTGCGAGGTACGAGCCATTCCAGGAGCTCCGAGTGTTGAATGCCATTTCAAACAGTGAAATAATTGAAAATGTTCACGTCAATCAAAAAGGACAGGGAGTGCATAGTCCAAAAGCTGTAAAATACTTCAACTCCACGACCCGTCTTTCAAATCACGTGCTTTGCAGACCTGAAAAACTCTCTCTCTCTCTCTCTCTCTCATAAAGAATGGGGAGCTTTCTGCAAGCGCAAAAATGAAATGAACAACATACAAAGTTACCCCTCCCCCCAACTCACACTTCTAATTTTCTACACTTCTAGTTTTTTACGTTTCATTTTGCTTTCTATTCTCTTTTTGTTTCTTTTCACCAAATCATAAAGGCATAAAGGGAACTTTTTTTTTTAGTTTTTACCATCATGAAATTTTCTTTATTTTGTTTTTGTTTTTTTTCATAAAAGTAAATATAACTTATGAAGGGCTTATAACTGATCTATCATACAAGGCTGAACTATATGCGTCCCTCCCACTGAATCCTTAAGAATTATTTTAAAAAAATATTCCGTTGATTTATGCATTATTAATACTTGGATTAATACATGTTTAGTAGTTTTATACCTAATTATTTGAAATATAAATTTAATCGTCGTTACCTGGCAGAAAAGGAAGTTCGTTACGTCATGTGCCTCGATCTCTTGAATGCTCCAATATACTAAAATCCCCCATCCCCCACTCCCACTCCCGCTACGAAAGATGCATGTAACCGTAACAAAAATATGAGTACAAGATTTCATAAATTTTAATTTATTTCCCGATTAAGATGGTTTGATCGAATTATAACAAGGTAAATTTGAACAATATTGAATCTCAGGAACAAGTTACTAAAGCATCATTATCTTTTTTTTTTTTTTTTTTTTTTTTTTTTTGTTTGTTTTTTTTGTTTTGCAACATAATTTTTCATCAGTATGTTAAAGAAAGCATCTTTCGATAAACTTCCAAAATCAACCGTCGCAGATTTGCTTCCTTGTGCTCCCTAGCATTCGAGAGTTCTTTTTTTTAATACTGAAACATGCAAGTCAAACTTCGCGATATGACATTTCATGTGAGTTTCTTAATATTGTCTGAAGACACATATTATTTCATTTTTGAGTATTTGTCGTCTAACCTGTGCAAACATAAAGAAAAAAATTATATGAAGGAACTTAAATGAATTCCTCTTCCCTTATCGACCAATTCACTTCATTTACTATTCCAATTAATGTCCTTTATTATAAAATATATGTTTAAATCTTATTTCATAACGTTTCGTTTTCAAAACCAAGCAAATAAAACATAGCATTTTGTATTCATACTTTTTGCTTTTATTACATTTTGCGTTGCTCTCAGCGCAAAAATGAAATAACGCAAAATGTAACAATCAAAATGTACGTTATTACATTTTGCGTTGAGATCACCGCAAAATGTAATAACGCAATATGTAATAAACCTTATTCTCTGTTATAACATTTTGCGTTATTACATTTTGCGTTGATCTCGACGCGAAATGTAATAACGCAAAATGTAATAATCAAAAAAATGAGTTATTACATTTTGCGTTATTGCATTTTGCGTTGATCTCGACGCAAAATGCAATAACGCAAAATGTAATAATCCCAGTTTATTACATTTTGCGTTGTTATTACATTTCGCGTTGTAACATGGCTATATATTTTTGGTACTAAAATCTTTATAAAGAATTGTTTTACGAGATCTGAAAAGGAAACTTCTCAAAAGTTTGTTTTCAATTAATATATACCACCTACTCAAAGTTGCGCATTTCTGGTAATAATATATAGCAAAATTTAATACTGTTGTGTAACCAGTATTGCATTAGCAATACTAGTCCCCTACCGGCAGGTGTAATCTGGTTCCCATTAAAAATTGAAAATGCCATAATTCCGTCAAAAATCAATGAAGCGGAACGAAATGCAAACTTCTTCTATAACTCATCAAGGTAAAGTCACATACCAAAAATCAGCTCAATATCTGCAAGCGTTTAGAAAAAAGTCCGGAAAACCCTGAAAAAATGAAAAGGTCGTAATTCTGTCAAAAAGCACTGAAGCGGAACGAAATGCAAACTTGATCTGTAACTCATCAAGATACACTAACATGCCATAAATCAGCTCAATATCTGCAAGCGTTTAGAAAAAAAGTGCGGAGAACCAAGTGGGACAGACAGACAGACGGACGGACAGACTCAGAGGAAACCTATAGTCCTCTCCGGTTTCACCGGTAGGGGACTTATAAAATAAATTGAAACCGGAGGGGACGATAGGTTTCCTCTGAGTCTGTCCGTCTGTCTGTCCGCCTGGCTGTCCCTCTGTCACTCTGTCCCACTTTGTTTTCCGCACTTTTTTTCTAAACGCTTGCAGATATTAAGCTGATTTTAGTATGTTAGTGTGTATTGATGAGTTACAGATCAAGTTTTTTATTTCGTTCCGCTTAATTGAATTTTGAGGGAATTACAACCTTTTTAATTTTTAAGGGGTTTTCACACTTTTTTTCCAAACGTTTGCAGATATTGAGTTGATTTTTGGTACGTGAGTGTATCTTGATGAGTTACAGATCAAGTTGGCATTATGTTCCGCTTCAATGATTTTTTGACAGAATTACAGCATTTTCAATTTTTAATGGGAACCAGATTACACTTGCCGGTAGGGGACTAGTATTGCTAATGCAGAAAGCTTGTCTCAATAGCTTTAATGCGCATGCTTGAATAAACCATATGATAGCAAGAATGATAGTAAAATTCTGCCACCTATCGCAGAGCTAATTTAGAAAGATAACATATTGGAATGATTTTTTAGGTCACCTGAGTCACTCAAGTGACTTATTGCTATCTTTTTTCGCCCGTTGTCGTCCGTCGTGCGTCGTCCGTCGGTCGTAAACTTTTGAACATTTTCAGCTTCTTCTCTTAAACCACTGAACCAATTTCAACCAATTTTGGCATATAGCATCAATGGGTGAAGGGGTACAAAAATTGTAAATTTCGTGGTCCCTGCCCCCCTGGGGCCTGAGGGGTTGGGCTAAAACCATCAAAATTAGTGCTATCTTTAAAAATCTTCTTTACTCCTGGACATAAAGCAGTCAAACTGTTGGCATGATTGTAATAAGCATTGAGCCCTCTACCAAAACTGTGAAATTCATGGCCCCAGGGTCAGGGGTTCTGGTGCTAGGGTGGGGCTATATAGATCATATAGTGAAAGTTCATTATTTCTTTGAAAATCTTCTTCTCTGCTCTTGGGTATTATTGAAACAAATTGAATACACAGTAATGATAAGCAAGGGTGACTCTACCAAAATTGTGAAATTCATGGCTCCAAGGTCAGGGGTTCTGGTGCTAGGGTGGGGCTATATAGATCATATAGTGAAAGTGCATTATTTCTTTGAAAATCTTCTTCTCTGCTCCTGGATATTATTGAAACAAATTAAATACATAGTTATGATAAGCAAGAGTGCCTCCTCCAAAATTGTGAAATTCATGGCCCCAGGGTCAAGGGTTCTGGTGCTAGGGCGGGGCTATATATATCATATAGTGAAAGTGCATTATTTCTTTGAAAATCTTCTTCTCTACTCCTGGGTATTATTGAAACAAATAAAATACATAGTTATGATAAGCAAGAGTGACTCTACCAAAATTGTGAAATTCATAGCCCCAGGGTCAAGGGTGCGGCTATATAGATCTTATACTGAAAGTCCATTATTTCTTTGAAAATCCTCTCTACTCTTGGGTATTATTTAAACAAATTAAAAACATAGTTATGATAAGCAAGGATGCCTCTTCCAAAATTAAGAATTTCATGGCCCCTGGATCAGGGGTTCTGGTGTTAGGGCGGGGCTCTAATTATAATAGAGTGAAAATGCATTTATGTTTAAAAATCTTCTGTGCTCCTGGGTATTATTTAAACCAACTAAGTACATTGTTATGATGAGCAAGGATGCCTCTTCAAAAATTGTGAATTTCATGGCCCCAGGGTCAAGGGTTCTGGTGAAAAGGGGAGGCTCTATTGATTATGTAGTGAAAAAGCAAAATTTCTTTGAAAATATTCTTTTCTGCTTCTGGTTAATAAGCAAAAAAGCTAAGTGTCTAGTTATGATGAGCAAGAGTGCTTCTTCCAGAGTAGTGAATTGCATGACCCCTGGGTCAGATGTGCTGGTGTAAGGGTGGGGCTCTTGATAATATACTGAAAATACATTAATTATATTAAATAATCCTGTCTGCTCTCAGTGTTAAGCAGATAAACGATTACTTATGATGGGCAAACTTCTGGTCCCAGGATGAGAGGCTCTGGTGTTTCTCGCTGGGGAGGGGGGGGGGGCTCTATTGATAATATAGTGAATCTGTAATAAAAATGCATTATTTCTTTAAAAATCTTCTCTGCACATGGGCATATCAGGGGCAAAAAGAGTAAAAGTTTTAATAAGGAAGAGTATTTTTACCAGATTGTTGAACATCTGGACCATTTGGTCAAGTGTTCTGGTCCTGGCATTAATTTGTATTATACTGAGAAGAGTTATTCCCCTTTGCGATTTACTTTTGATAATTAATCACTGTAAATAATGTACTTGAAAGGTTAATAGAATAAGAAAATTAAGCAAGAATTTTTATTGTATAATACAAAAAGTACTTTCATAATTTTAATGATCAGGTAGACTTAAGCTTGTAAGTAATAGATAAATAAAAATGAGACAAAAATAACTTGTCTTTTTAAATGTTCATCAAAGAACAAGAGAGGCCAATGTAAGAGATCTCAACTAGGAATTAAAATAGTACAGAAGCACTGATAGTTTTTTAATATACTGTATGGTGGTAGTGATAAATGGGGAACAGATTAGAACCTAATTTATGAACTGTTAATGAATACTAGATTAATTATTTTGTTGATCCTGATCACCCTATTTTTCTTGCTTTTTGGGCAACAAAGCTTCACCTTTCAGTTCATTTTATACTCTATGGATCCTCTAAATTGTTGATTATACTCAGGTGACCGTTAAGGCCGTAGAGCCTCTTGTTAGTATTTATAAACCGAATATTTATGTGAATTTTATCAAAAAACATAACTTATTTGGGAAAACAAAGAGAGATAAGTCTATAATTATTGTAAAACTTCATCTCTATAGAAATCAACGGAAAATATTTTTATCCCTCCCCCCCCCCCTTACATAAACAACAATTTCTTTTTCAAGTATTATGAATTGTTATTTCACAAATTCAAATTTATACCAATTGTTTGTTGTTTCAGGGGAGTGGGTTGTTGAGTGGGGGGATGAGGGTGTAGAACATATGTATACAGACTAAAAGCAGCAAAAATAGTCATTTTATTGCCAATGAATCTAATATGTCAGTTGACTTTTACATACGTTAAACATACGGAGAGATTTGATGGTTATTTATCCATTTCCATGAGTATTTGAAAATCTGGTTCACTCGTTATGTTTAAAGCCCGATTTCAATTTATAAAATTGTCTAACCCTTCCCCCTCTTTATGAGAAGATTTTTAAATGAGCAATTAACTTTTTGACACTGGTTTTAAAATAATTAATCCATTACTTATAAACACTTCTACAATAATAATAAAACTTGGCAGAAGTTGTGAAGGCGAGGATGGAGTATATCGAAAGAAGGAGTATTACCTCTTAAAAACAAAAGTCTAAATCCCACGCTTTCTTGCAGGCATATAATTCAATTTTTTTTTTTGACGGGGTGGGGGTTGCATTGAGGGTTGGGGTTCGGATCACAAACGACAAAAGAACAAACTTTTAGTAGAGCCTTGAGAAACTTTTCTTGGATGTTGTTAATAACAAAAAGATGCAGTCATGGAAGTAGAATAAAGTGTGTGAACTGGACAGGTACAGTCGTTTGGATGTTGTTTATAAGGCACAGGTACAATCATGGATGTAGAGTTAGATGTATATTCTGCACAGGTACAGTCGTGGATGTAGTTTATAACTCACAAGTACAGTCATGGATGTAAAATAAAGTGTGTGTACTGGACAGGTACAGTCGTGGATATTGTTTATAAGGCACAGGTACAGTTATGGACGTAGAGTAAGATGTGAATGCTGCACAGGTACAGTCGTGGATGTTGTTTATAAGACACAGGTACAGTCATGGATGTAGAATAAAGTGTGTGTACTGGACAGGTACAGTCGTGGATGTTGTTTATAAGGTACAGGTACAGTCATAGATGTAGAATAAAGTGTGTGTACTGGACAGGTACAGTCGTGGATGTTGTTTATAAGCACAGGTACAGTCATGGACGTAGAGTATGATGTGTATACTGCAGTCGTGGATGTTGTCAATCAGGCATCGGTACAGTCATCGTGTAAAATTTCTAGAGTTGTCAGGGCAGGTACATGTACAGTCATGGATGTAGAGTAAGATGTGTATACTGTACAGGTAGAGTCGTGGATGTTGTTTATAAGGCACAGGTACAGTCATGAATGTAGAATGAAATGTGTGTATTGGACAGATACAGTCATGGATGTTGTTTAAAAGGCACAGGTACAGTCATGGATGTTGTTTATCAGCACTGTTACAGTCATGGATGTAGAATAAAGTGTGTGTACTGGAAGGTATAGTCGTGGATATTGTTTATCATGGTGTAAAATTTCTAGAGTTGTCTGGACAGTACAGCAGAATCTTAGAGAGGTGGATCTAATAAAAATATATAACTTATATATAACTTATACAATTATTTTCTTCGGATGTTATCGATAATTATAGCATTAATTTCCTTTAATATGAGCAATTATTTTAATACCATACCCTACATATTTCACGTATCACACCACGGTTATCGACCAGTCTATGATGTTAATTGTTCCATACATATAAAATTAATTTTTACTTCTTTTGAGCATTTTTTTTGGGGGGGGGGGGTCTTCCAGCATATTTTTACAACTTTGATACCTGTGCCTAGTAAATTTTATGTACTTTGTAAATAAATAAAGGTTTTTTGTCAGGAACTATTCTTTTTCAGGGCATAGGAGGCTACTTCCTGGGGTGCACTTGAGATTTTTATATATAGCACATTGAAAACGCGTGAATCAGGCCATTCCACCCGTATATATACTAAGACATATATTTATGGGAAAAAAACCTGTGTTTTTCATTGACACCACTTGCGTGATCAATGATATGGGTGAAATTAATAATATTGTGACGTGCTTATACTTTCTAACATAAAATTAAGGATTACAAATTAATTCCAATATTTATTTTGATTTCCTTTTTTATTTTACTTTGTTTATTGTTTACTCGTATATTTTCTATAATTATACTAGCATGTTTCATGTTAAATTTATCATTATTACTGAGCACCTAGGATATTGAAATCATGCCCCCACCCCCCACCCCCCAAAAAAATTAAAGACCAGGCTCATATTGTACTCTGAACATAACTTTAAATTTAAATCTGTAAAAGTTTTGGATCCTTCCTTAATCACTGCTGACATCATTTGTCTCGGTATCACTGTCATGGGTGATATAAAGATTGGCGTTAATTGCGCTTTGATTGACTAAATCTAAATCAGAGAAAATCCATAGAATTTTTTGTTGTGGATGTTATTAATCAAGCGCGGGTTGAGTCAGTGGTAGTGTGTATGTACGGCACAGGTACAGTCGCAGATGTTGTATATCAGGCACAGGTATACAGTCATAGATATACAAAATATACGCTGTAGCAAATGTTACTTTTTTTTTTAGAGATTATAGCGATCCATGCAATGGATATAGGCATAGTCACTCAAGCTACATATATTTTCCACGATATACTCACTAAGCTAGTTATCGGTACCGTTTTGGCGATTACAGCCTCCCATAGAGTAGATTTATTTAAAATCAGACATTTTCTTTCCTCCATATTAGCACATTTCGTATTTTTCATTAAAAAAAAACAAAAACAACCCATACTTAATACGTTCTATTTCCACTATGGAAGAGTTATACTTCTTAGTGCGCGTTTTTGTGAAAAAGTCGGAAAACGTACAAATCTCGCGGGATTTCTGGGACAAACGTAACATAAACATGTAAACAATATGTTGAATGTCGATGAACAATTCCTAAGAAAATGCAAATGAAATATTTTATTGTTGTGGACTTTATATACATCAAGAGTTGGAATGAAAACGATAACAAGTTATATCTATTGTTGACCGTATGTATCTATTTATCTTATGGTACATCTACATACAAGGCACATGCCTCGGAAATGTCGTATTTTTTATTAATGGATGATAAATTTAGGGTTCTTGCTCTCTTACATATGTCTTTTAGTTCTTCTATTCTTTAATTGGAATGACAAATACATTTAACATTTAAAATTGGATTGAGATTGGCATGTTTTGTATTATCCGCAACGCCATGCTGTCCCAGTCAGACGACCAAACGCGCCTCTAATTTTGAAGAGTTCACTAATGGAAATAAAACGTATTAACAACATATAGTTTAATACGTTGAACAATCCGGAAAATCTTGCTCTGACATTCCGTTTTTGATATTAGTGAGCAGGTACAGTCATGGATGTCCGGTAGCAGCATTGCCGAGTACGGTTGCGGATGATAGCTGACAGCCACTGTTGTTTGGGGAACTACTGTAACGGTTCCCGTTACAATTAGCACTAGTTTTATCTTACATTCATATTAGATTAGGTACTTATGTTACAAGTGAATGATTATTCTATTTATAAATAAATATATATTATTTTATGAAATATAACTGTGTAATTTACCGATCAAAAGTTGTTTATTTCTAGTCAGAGAATTGATGAGATGTTGACATCTAGTCATTTGTTTATAAGTATGTTTATAGGTTATAAATAATAGATATCCTGATGTTATAAATGATTTTAAAAGATTGTTTGATGCAAAACATTTTTATTACAATAGTGGTTCCTGATCAAGTATGTATAGTTTTTATAAATTGAGAAGTAAGACCTAAAATATATAATTATTTATATATATTGAACAGTCCTCATGTATGATGACGTCACAGTGACCAGAAGCCATGATACTGCATTCCTTACTTAGCTTTGTGAACTGTGTACATTATTATCACTTATTATTTATACTTCATATTATTTCTTACCTAGATGATATGTTGAATGATTAAGTGTAATAGCTAGAGGTCATATCTTTTTATAAAATGAACACAATTTTCTAATACTGAAATGTGAAGGAGTTTATATATGACTATCACTTTCAATTGTTTATTGTTTATTTTAGGACCACGCTGTCAATTGAACATAGTCAACCTGAGAATAAAAGAGCTGTAAAATAACACAATTATTCTTAATTATTCTGTTGTCTTACAAATGGCGTCGTGGACAGGATTCCTGTGATTGACGACAGTGTGCAGTTGTTTTATCGTCACCTTGGAACAGTTCAACCAAGGACTATTAGACAAAATTACAAGAACTGCGAACGATAGTATTGTTCTCCCGCCTACCTCCAAGTCAATTGTTAAAAGTTAACACATTTGAATGATTTTTCATATTTATATAGATATTTATGTGAATTTTCATAAAACATTACTTCTTTGGGAAAACAAAGAGAGATAACTCTATAATTTTGGTAAAACTTGTGTTTTTCACTATAGAAATCAACGGAAAACGGAAAATATTTTTAAAACATCTCCCCCCCCCCCCGTGAAACAAAAATTCCTTTTTACAGGTTATATGGACTGTCATTTCACAAATTCATACCAAAGCTTTTTGTGTTTCACGGGGGGGGGGACATATGTTTACAGACAAAAAACTCCCAAAATGCTTATTTTTTCACTAATTTCAAAGGGGTTTTAAAAAAACCCATTGTATTTAATTTATAATATCTGTTAATTTTATATGAGTAAAACATAAGAAAAGATTTAAGGAAGATTTATTCATACCCAAGAATATTTTAAAATGTGGTGATACTTTAAATCCAGATTTCAATGAAAAATATCGTCTACCCCCCTTATTTAAAGAGCTGGAATCAGGGGTAATTAGCTACTTAACACTGGAATAAAATTATCAGTCAATTACCATTGAACTGTTCTTTGCATTCAACAAAGATTATACGGCCAAATTGCCATAAGTATTGAATTAAATAGGTGTAAAATGTAGGCGGTATTCGAGAGTTAGCGTGCGTAGTTCTTTGAAGACTAAGATCGGCAGGATAATGCGGCGATGCGACAAGAAATTCAACATCTGCAGAAAAAAGTCTCGTCTTTAGAATCTACCGGGTCGAAAGAAAAACTCGCACTTGTAGTATATGTAAAATCGGAAAGAAAATTTCCTAAGTTCGGTGGGTACCCAAAAAAAGACACAGATCCCGATGTTATAGACTGGATCTCAGAGATGAGAGAACACATCAGAGGAACATCAAAAAGATTTATAGATGGTATTAGAGACAGAGTTGTTCAACAAGAACTACGGAAAATTGTTGTTGAACAATCAACCATTCCATTTCAAGAGTTTTGACTCAAGATGCTAAAGTGGGTCAATGATAATCCACCGTGTGAAAATAAACAGATGAATGTTGCATCCGCAATTGTGAATAATTCTGACCCTTTAACAGACATGTTGAAGAAACAACGAGCAATGCTAGAAAAACAAAAACAACAGATACTTTTGCACAAACATTAGAAAAATTTCAACAACCTGATTTACCTCGAAGAGAAAGTAGACCAAACAGAGGATTGGGACGCAACCGAGGAACCAGAAGACCAGCTCAAGTTGTTTGTTATGCATGCAACGTACAAGGACATTTTGCGTCAGAATGTGCAAACCGTAAAAACGAACTCTCACAGAACAAAGAAAACAGAAGACATCAACAACTGTCAAGGCCCAAATTTCTGAACAGTGACCCAAAAGTGAAACCCTCATAGTGAAGAATCGCCTGATGGAGGGGAGTGAAAAAGACTCATTTCTCAAAGAGAAAATAGAAAATGCTGCAAAAGACAGTCCAATTACAACCGTTGAAATAAATGGACAACCCATTAAGTGCCTTCTCGATACAGGAGCAGAAGTGTCTACTATATCTGAAATGTTTTATAAACAGTTCCTACATCACGAAGATATTACAGACACGAGAAAATTTCTACGACTGTCTGCTGCTAACAAAATCCAAATACCATATCTAGGATACATTGAAGTAGACTTGAAGATTCATGACCAATTATTCAGTGACGTGGGAATGCTAGTTGAAACGGTGACAACAGATCCAAATGCTGTACAAATGATTCTTGGATGTAATGTACTGGAACATATTAGAACAGCCTGTCAATCTGATAATGTTATTATGAAAGACCCTATATGGAACAATGTTATGTCTGTTTTAGCGTTAGCTGAGAATGAAGTAGATTTGAAGATTGGATTGAACCACAAGGCCAAACAAATTTAAACTTATATGAAACTTTCTTTACATAATGTAGATTCAAGTTTGTACAAATCAATACCCCCCTGGGGTAGGGCGGGCCACATTGGGGGATCCAAAGTTTTAAATAGAACTATGCAGGGAAAAAAATTCATAAAATCTTCTCAAGAACTATGGCATGTCAAACGTTGCAATATTCGATCTTTTCCATTTGCATTGTATAATTTTCCATTTGTATTGTATAATTTATATTTGTATTCTATAATTTTCTATTTGTATTGTATAACTTTTCATTTGTATTGTATAATTTTTATTTGTATTCTATAATTTTCTATTTGTATTGTATAATTTTCATTTGTATTGTATAATTTTTATTTGTATTCTATAATTTTCCATTTGCATTGTATAATTTCTTATTTGTATTGTAAAATTTCTTATTTGTATGCGATAATTTTTCATTTGTATTGTATCCGCAGATTGTTGATTTGTTTCGTTACGAAGGATTTCATTGGTCAAATTTCAGCCTGTATCGGGTTGAAGATGTTCCGGGTGCTCAAAGCAAACTGGGCTCATATGTATTTGCGTGCATGTTAGAACGGTCATTGGATTCTAAAAAGGGAGTGCTGGAAGATGGCAAATAAATAATTTGTCCTTAGAAATGTTGACTGAAAAAATAAATAATTTGACCTTGAGTGGTGGTACCTACCCCCACCTCCACCCCCTCCCCCACCCCCCAAGAAACTGAGTTTGCGGGTTTGGGCTGATTTTCTTCTTTTACCTTTTCTCCTTGCCTCTGGTCATATTGGAAATAAATATTCTCTCCTGCGAGAGAATGAAAGTAAATAATCGGATTCGACACCCCCCCTCCCCCCCCCCCCCCCCGAGAATCAAATGGTAGTCCCTTAGCATGCACGCAAATAGAGGAGCCGAGTTTATGTTTGTACAGAGTGCTCGATCTGAATTGTGGGAAGGGTACCAGACTAAGTTTGTGTTGGGCACCTGAAACCTTTATACAGACTAATGGCCAATGATATCCTTCGTAACGAAATAAATAAACAATCCTCGGATACAATACAAATGAAAAAATTATCGCATACAAATAAGAAATTATACAATACAAAGAAAAAATTATACAATGCAAATGGAAAATATAGAATACAAATGAAAAATTATACAATACGAATGATTTTTTTACAATACAAATTGAAAATATAGAATACAAATAAACGTTATACAATCCAAATGGAAAATTATAGAATCCAAATGGAAAATTATAGAATGCAAATAAAAATTATACAATACAAATGGAAAATTATACAATTCAAATAAAAAATTATACAATACAAATGAAAAATTATACAATACAAATAAAAAGTATACAATACAAATGGAAATTTATACAATACAAATGCGAAAGATCGAATATTGCAACGTTTGACATGCCATAAAGAACAGCAAGGGCATTATTAGTCATGTTAAAATCCTCAGATAGTGTAGATTAAAATTTTTTTCAAATCATGACCCCTGGAGGTAGGGTGGAGCCACAATAAGGAATCAAAGTTTTACATAGGAATAAAAGGAAAAAAAATCTGCAAAATATTTTCTTCTGAAGAAAAACAAAATCATGATTAGTCATATAAATATGAAAAAAATCTCAACTAGTGTAGAATCAAGGTTGTACAAATCATGGGGTTTGGGTGGGGCCACATTGTAGGATCAAAGTTTCACATAGGAATATATAGGGAAAAATCTTCTCATTGACAAGAACAGCAAAGCCATGATTAGTCATATTAATATGAAAGCATCCTCAGGTAGTGTATTTAGATTCAAGTTTGTTGAAATCTTGACCCCGAGAGGGCGGGGGAGGAGGGGGGTAATGGGGTTAAGGTGAGGCAATTGAGGAGTATTTTCTCTCTTTCCTTGTCTTTCTCTCTTTCAAACATCTACTTGGGCCCAAAATTTGAATGGAATAATGTGTTTTTTATGCCCCGCAATGAATATGGCCGGGGCATACAGAGTTTGTCATGTCCTTTTTCTGTATTTCCATCCTCCTGTCCTGCAACTGCATCAACATTGACCTTGATCTTTCTTTTGACCTTGACCTCACTTTTCTTTTATTTTCATATTGCTTACTTTTAAAGAAACCATTATAAGATATTTTTATCTAAGCTTATACACTCATTCATAATTTGATGAAATTTTATCATCTATATTCAGTATTTTAGATTTCAATTCTACTTTTTAAAGAAACTATTCAAGATATTCTCACTCTTGCTCATCATAACCATTAACTTAGTTACTCTGCTAAAGTCGCCAGCGTGGCGCAGTGGTTATATCGTTCGCTCTATAGTCGCAGAGTAAGGAATTGATCCTTACATCGCGAGTTCGAATCCCACTGTGGGACATATAGACCGGTCCTTCGGACGAGACCGTATAAACCGAGGTCCCGTGTTGCAGTAGGTACTGTCACGAAAAAGGTCCCTCACTGCTCAATGGCCCTAAGTGCCGAGTATAGGTCAAACTTTGTAGCTCTCCACCAGCAAGTGGTGGCGTCTCCATATGAGTGAAAAATTCTCGAGAGGGACGTTAAGCAATAAACAAACAAACAAAGAATCGATGCTTTTTCACTATTCGATCGAAGGAGCCCCACCCCCTAACTCTAGATACCCTGTTCAAGGGGCAATGAATTTGATAATTATGGAAGAAGCACTCTTACTCATTTTAACTATTCACAACAATACCAAATGATTCCCTCCCTAACACAGGAAACCCCGACCCTAGGACCATGAATTTCACAATTTAGGAAGAAGAAAATCTATGCGCCTAGTTTGTCTGCTAAATATACAGGGAGAGAGAACATTTCTGGAAGAATATCTTCAATTTCACCGTGATCTTTAGAGCCTCACCCTAACATCAGAACTCCTGATCCTGGGTCCAAGAATTTCACGATTTTGGTAGAGGGCTCAAAGCTCATTACAATCAGGCCAACATTTTGACTGCTTGATGTCTAGGAGTTACGAAGTGTTTTAAAGAAAGCAATCAATTTGATGGTTTTAGCTCAAAACCTCAGTCTTAAGTTTTTGTTTTCCTTCATTCATAGTGCACTATACCAAAATTGGTTGAAATTTCAAGAACCCGAAAATGTTCAAAAGAACTGTTCAAGAACCCGAAAATGTTCAAAAGTTTACGATTGATGCACAATGGACAAAAACAAATAGCAATGGGTCACCTGAGTGACGCAGGTTACCTAATAATACATGTAATGAAGATCAATTAAAGATTACAGGAGGCATGTTAGAAATATTTATGTCAATTATACAAGATGCTGTCAAAATGTGGAAATGATTGGATACAGATACAAGATAAATTTAGTTCTTTTCATAAAAAATTACAAGAAGTGTTTGTGAAACACTGATTCCCCCGCATGGCAGCTTATGGCGAAGGTTTAATTTTCGCAAATGCAAGTCAAACTCCAGGTCAAGAGATCAAAAAAGTTGGTACCCAAAGAAAGGTCTTGTCTCGAGGAATATACCTGTGAAATATGAAAGCCCTAGCACCAACCATTGAAAAGTTATGGCTAACTTTAAAGCTTTTTCAAAAGTAGGTCAAACTCCAAGGTCAAAGGGTCAAGGGTCAAAGTTGCTAGTATCCAAAGGAATGTCTTATCACAAGGGATACACCTGTGAAGTTTGAAAGCCCAAGTTCCAACTGTTCAAGAGTTATGGCCAAGGTTAAAGTTCTCATAAAATTTCGCAAAAGTGGGTCAAACACCAAGATCAAGGTCAAATATGATGTTGGTATCCAAGAAAGGTCTTGTCACCAGGAATACACATGTGAAGTATGAACATCCTAGCACTAACTGTTCAAACGTTATGGCCAAGGTTAAAGTTTTTCAAAATTAAAGCTCAAACTCCAAGGTCGGTCAAAGTTGTTGGTATCCAAAGGAAGGTCTTGTCACAAGGAATACACATGTGAAGTATGAAAATTCTAGCTCTAGCTATTCAAAAGTTATGGCCAAGGTTAAAGTTTTTTTCAAATGTAGGTCAAACTCCAAGGTCAAGGTCAAAGTTGCTGCTATTCAAAGAAAGGTCTTCTCACAAAGAATCCATATGTGAAGTATGAAAGCTCCATCACCAACTGTCAAAATTTATGGCTAAGGTTAATGTTCGGTAAAATTTTGCAAAACTGGGTCAAACTCCAAAGTCAAGTCACGGACAAGGCAAAAACTATAGTGTTTGTCATGTTAGTCTTCCGTCCTTCCGTCGCGCATTGCGTTTAGCTCAGTTCAAAGCTCACTTGTAAAGAAACTATCCAAAATATTTTCATCAAACTTCATATGCTGATAAATACTGATGAAATCTATTCAATTGACTCAACAATTTTTTTTACCTTAATCTTTCCTTTGACCTAGACCTCACTTGTCTTAAATTAATGTTTAGCTCAGTTTTAAAGATACCATTCAAGACAGTGTAATCAAACTTCATATGCTGATACATACTGATGAAAGCTATTCAACTGCATCAACATTTTTTGACCTAGATCTTTCCTTTGACCTTGACCTCACTTGTTAAATCAGTGTTTAACTAAGTTTTAAAGAAATCATGCAGGATAGTATTATCAAACTTTATATGCTGATACATACTGATGAGAGCTATTTTAACTGCATCAACATTTTTTGACCTTGACCTTTCTTTTGTCTTAAATTAGTGTCAAACTTCATATGCTGATACATACTGATGTAAGTAATTTAACTGCATCAACTTTTTGGACCTTGACCTTTCCTTTGATCTTGACCTCACTTTTCTTAAATAAGTGTTTAGCTCAGTTTTAAAGAAACCATTCATAATAGTTTTATCAAATTTCATGTGCTTTTATAAACTTTTTTATTTTAACCCTCAGCTCATGTCAGCTTAAAAAGAGGCCCAAGATATTTTTCCTATGTATAACTCTGACTGCCCATTATGGCCTCTCCCATCTTAGGGGGTCATGGTTCGATCAAAATTGATTCTACACTACCTGAGGATGCTTCAACATAAATATGACCAGTCATAGCTTTTCTGTTCTTGAGAAGATTTCTTAAAGATTTTCCCTATGTATTCCTTTGTAAAACTTTGATTGCCCATTGTGGATCCCCTTAAAGAAATAAAAAATAGTGTTTTATAAGCAACAATTAGGTCACCAATAAGTTTTGAACTTATAGTTCAACTCATTTGAAGTTTTACTTATAAGTGTACTATAAGTCAAAGTTAGTAAAAGTGAGGAACAGGTTTCGTTAATAATTCACTTAAAAGCGAAAATTATCCATGTATCGGTGAATATTTCACTTATAGGCCTAGTTCACTTATAAGTGAAGTTCAGTATGGTATTAGCACGAATAAGTGTGGACTTAGAATTTTTACATTAAACTAGGCTTCTCTTGAGTTGCATTGTGGGTATTCAAAGCTAACCAATCTGAAACTTTGTCTCTGCAGAGATAAGCAATAAGATGATGTTGTTGGAGATTTCAAAGAGGTAGGGTCTCCATGGGCCAAAATCGGCCCCAAAAATATGGAATTTTCAAAATTAGTTCAAGAAATGGACTCAACTTATTTTTGACTATTTACAATTCTTGTATTCCAAAAATAGACAAACTTCAGGAAATGGAGTACTGATGACGTTATATTTATGACGTAAACTTGACGTAGTTTGGCAAAAATCACCAAAATCTCACAAATTTTGCAATAAATAAATTAAATAAACGCATGCACCAAAATAAAATTTCCTTTAAATGTTCATTATTAAAGTATCTATCAACGGTTGAAGTATTATGGGTGCAAGCCTGCGGAGCATGAAAAATCTGCTGAATGCAAAGTTTGCAAGCGTTCAAAGTTATCAATTATCATTTATGATATCAATAGGATCAATATTAGATATAATTTTGCACTGTTATATCATTGTAAAAAAAAAAAAAAAGGTTTAAAAAAAACATGCTTTCGTATACCAATTGACAAATGAAATAAATTGGTATCAATTTATGGCACGGTAGTTGAAAAGCCTTATGTCTATGTTGAAATATACAGTCATTTAGGGTATTCTAAATCACCTCGCATTTTGCTACTCTCGGTAATTTACCTTATCGCTGTACCTCGCACGACACATGTAAACTCGTGACAATCAAACAATGATTAACAGTACATATAAAAAAAGCAGCCGAATAAAATGCACACGCTGCACTTGTTATATGCCAGATATTTTTATACGTGTTATAATATTTGTTTTCTTGAAATGCAAGGGGTATAAGAGTAATGATTTGACAAAGAACGGGCCTAGTCTTATTAGCTCTTGCTTTGTTGATGTTTTTATCATACGCACACGGATATGCATGTATACAAATACATGTACAAAAATGTGAATGTTATGCAGAAATGTGACACTTGATATTGGTGGTACCTTAACACAAGTTGGTTTAATTCCTTTTCATACATTTTAATCATCTTCATCATAATTTTTGTGGAATCCTACTCGTACAATTATGATTAAAGGGGGAGGAAATAAGCACCACCCTCAATTTTACCTGGTCTGTGAACCCCTGTCAATCAAATGAAATTAAGCCTGAGATTGGATACTGAAAATTGATTGACATTTTGTTACCTGCCGTTGTGTATATCTTGTATACCTTGGCTCGGGATCGTACCGATCATTGAATTAACATTCAGTCTTTGATGCCTACTGCATACATCGTGATAAAGAAGCAGCCAGAGCTGATATGATTTTTTTTTTACTTTATGATAAAGTAATTAGCCATATATGATTTATATTTAATCAGTCTGTCAAATAATTAAATAAATGAAAAAGAAAATCAGTCATGTATCTATTTAAATTGTAATTAAGAAAGGGGGTTCATTTCACTATACAATCTATAATGCGGTATAGATTATCCAAATTTACACGTACATCGATTTTACTTAAAACAGAAAATACTGAATTCCTCTGGAAGCATCGTGTAATTTATTTAAATAATAATTCCTTTTTTTATAATTATGAGATAGTCATATTGTCCAAGTTGAAAATTTTAAGACGTGTAATATTTCTTCGAGACGTGGTGATGAAAGTTACGGTAAAATAACCAGTTTTAAAGAGAAATAAGCTGTATTATAAAAGCTGTCATTGCGTGTGCAAGTTATGTTTAGAATTATGGATCCCGAGGAAAAAAGTAGGATAAAGTGATTATATTCCCGTTTCGTCTACCTGTCGGAGAAACAATACGCGGATGCCATGACCATTTTTACGAAACATGCATCATGGGTTAATCATTATCTAATTTATTATATATTTTCTACAAAATTTAAACTTCCAACAGGATTTCTAAGTTTTAGAGACTTATTCAGGACCGCACTTTTTTCTACTTTCGTTTTGCGAATGACAGCTTTCAACCAAAGATTTGAAATTTATTAATGCACAAAATTAAACTAAAATTGTCTCCTTTATTCAAATATATTTTTAAAAAAGAATTAAACTAAAGGAATCAGTCTACATAAAAAAATTAGCATGATTTATTTCAGAAATTCGACGATCAACATTTCGATTGACCAACACGCGAAGTAAAACAATGTCTTAGGAAAACATTTTCAGGTAATACTGTGTATATAGGTAGGTATACACAAGCCAGCTTGGTTCCCTCGGGGCTTCTCAGCCGTTTCAATTTAGCTCCACCCCACACCAAATTTACCTGAGGAAAACCGACCGGTTGAAAACCTCGGCCTTTAAGTATTACATTTTCAATATGTTTGGCATTGAAAAAAAAAAATCATAAAGGCTTAAAAAAAATGACATAATTATATTTAAAGGATAACATTTTACAGTCAGGTAATTTCTGTAATAATCATTTTAATTGTTGGTAATTGTTTTTCTGCATGATCCGCTTCGCCTGCGACAATATGTACCGAGACGAGCCTTATTTTCCTCCTGCATAATGGACGATAATTGTCGTCGATATATTGTTTTGACGAATATTTACTTGAAAAAGGAAAGAGAGATTGACAAACACACACACGCACGAAGGGAGACAGACAGCATTACTCGCAATGCTGTAGGGAGAAAACTTTTTGGTCAGAAAATTTGTGTTCAGGATTGATGAACATCATTTTGATATGTCAACACTGTAAAAAATGTGTTTACAATTCAAACACTTTTCTAAACACTTTCTTGTCACCTCCTTTTTTATATGTTTATTTTCTAAACATGTAAAATTCCTAAACATGTCTTAGAAAGTGTTTAGAATTTAAACACTTGCGTGCTTAGAAATTAAACATATCTAAACACATAAACACAAGAGTTTAAATTCTAAACACATGACAGCAGATGTGTTTAAAATCTAAACACATCATAAGTTTAATTTGTACCTGCAGAAAAACAAAACACTCTCGTAAATTTAGGCACACAAAGTATATGTTTTTTAAATGCGCATAATTGTCAAAATTTTCAAAATATGTAACCAATATTAATTATTTTCCAAAAAGCCACTGAACGTTATGATATGTATTTAATTATACAATGTAATGGTCACTGTGCGATGTACATGTACTTAATTTACACAAATAATGTAGGAGATAGAACTGAATAGATTTGATTAGTCTCAACAATTCAATCAGAATGACACATAATTTATATCGTACACATAGATAACAAACTTTTAATCTTCAAAATTATTAAGAAAATAATATTAAGCAGACAATTTAATATCAAAACTTCATTGAACATTTCTAAAAGGCTTTATTAAAGAATTGTTAAACTAAAAATACAAAATGTATATATATATATATATATATATATATATATATATATATATATATATATATATATATATATATATATATATATATATATATATATATATATATATAATCATTATATTTTGAATGGGCTACAGAGTTTTCCTCATGTCAATCACAAAATATCAAATTTTATGAACTTTCAGCAAGTCCCAAAGCACCACATATTATAATCTATATCCCATCAATAACTGCCAGAAAGTAACCCATTCCGAATGCACGAGGATAATTGTAAACACTGTCGAATAAACACAGTAGTCTTCAACAAATGAAGTTTCACGTGTTGATTATGGAACAACAACATTGCACTTGAAGATGACACCAGGTACTCTGATACGTGTATTTTGAGTTCGATCTGGACTACGTACGGTGCCTGTAGGAAAGAAAGCCAAATTTTAGAAAAAGTACACTATCACTGATATTTTACATTACTTAGAAAAACAAAATTGTTCAAATTTTAGTGAAACTACACAGATATAAATATAGATGTTTTTAATGCATTTAATATTATTTCTTCTCCTGCAAGTCTATGAACGAATTCAAGATATCCCAAGTCAACTTCATTTACGTTGCTCATCGTGGTTAATTAATGCAAAGAAGAAGAAAACAAACCTTTAACGTATTGCAGCAACAAGATGCCCTTTCACGTATTTCACTATTTCGTCATGGTTATCCCTTGAATTGGGTTGCCATAGCTTGTTGCGTTTTCTTTGTTTACATAGCCGCTCAAATTAACGTTCAAATATATGTGTGTCATTTCCGGGAAGATAACTCTGCACTTTACAGTAAAACGTGTTTAATTTCTAAACGCGTTTAGAGATAAAACATGTTAAGACATAAGTGTTTAGTTGTTAAACACAATACTATACACGTTTAGATCTAAACATGTAATAGAAGTGTTTATTTCCTAAACACAATTTTTACAGTGAAGGTATCGTAATTCTTGAGATTTCTGATAAACCAGCCTTTTCTTTTTTTCTTGTAATATATACTTGGAGATTGATTACATATATGTTTTTTTTTTGTTCAGTAGTAATGATTATTTGAAAATTATTTGGAAATTATTTTTTGCGATATTCCTATAAGCAATCTTGTGCCGATATAATTGGTGTTGACATTTTCAGATCACCTGAACTGGAAGTTCAAGTGAGCCTTTTTTGACCCTGATACCAAACAATCATATATAAACATTTTCAGTTATAATGTAAATAGAGGATATTCAATGTTTTGTAGATGAATATGGAATTTATTTCACGAGTGGGACAGGATTTTTTGATATTTTCACGAGTGCGAAGCACTCGTGAAAATATCAAAAAATCCTGTCTCACGAGTGAAATAAATTCCATATTCATCTACAAAACATTGAATTTTCTGTTTATTAGATTTTCTTTGATTTTCCCTTTGCCTCTGTCTTTTCTTAACAGTGTCATAGGCTTGACGTCATTGTTGAGCGGTTGAGACGTCATAGCTTAGCAGTTGTGTGATTGAAAACATTACATATAGCATGGATTTTAGCGATATATTTGGGAAGAAATTTGCAGTTTTAGCTCTATCAAGATGCTTAGTTACTATCTCTATCTTATGACAAGCCATAAATTATTTTTTATTTACTTTGATATCCTTTCACACTGTGAGAGAATATTATTTTGGTATCCTTTCACACTGTGAGAGAATATTACTTTTATTCAATAAATAAAAGACAGTATTTCACTGTTGAAAATGTAATAAAAGTTGATTCGAAATACCCTAAAGACTGTACATCTGAATACCCACATTTAATTAATTTGCCTTTTCCACTCGGCGAGCAGAGTTTTGACGCTGTTTATGGACACAAAAGAAAATAAAGACAAGCATGCCATATATGGTTGCGTAGATAATTCAAGACGATCAGAGTAATTAACATGTCAGCATACTTTTTTTTTAAGTTGGCGAGGGGGAGGTTGTTGAGGAGCGAGTTTATTAATTTTAAAAGCAAGAAAAAAATTTTACTTGAAAAATTTAAGTAAAAAGTGCGAAATAGTTGGGAAAAACAAAAGTATGTGTGTGTGTGTGTGTGTGTGGGGGGGGGGGGGGTTAATTAATAAATTTTACCTATTTGGAAAAGTCCTACAAAACAGAGATGGAGATAAACTTAAAATTTTAATGCACTTGCATATTTCACTAAAAAATAAATGGAAAATGGAATTTTGTATTTTATAAATTAGAAATATCTCTTTCTGTGAAAGAATAATCCCTTTTGTGTACAATTTTTTCAAATAGCTATTTAATTTCATGCTAAAGCTTCCGTTGTTGCCACTGGGGGTGGGGGGTATACTACAAAAATGTTTACTTTTGATCAACTCAAATAAGATAACAACTATGATTATTCTTGTTAATTTTACAATGATAACAAGAGGCCCAAGAGCCTTAACGGTCACCTGAGTACAAAACGACAAATATAAATTGAAAGCTGCCCCCCCCCCCCCCACCAGATTATACAATATAAATTAATTTTTTATCCAATCAAATGACGTGTTACAACCAAAATTAAATAATATTAAAATGACTTATCATGGTTTTGTTGTTTTTGAGAAAATTTTTAAATGATCTTTCCTATAAATTCCTAACTTAGAAACTTTGATCATCTGTTGTGCCCCCTCCCTACCCCAGGGGTTCATGATATGAACAAATCCCCCAACTAAACGAGCCTTACCTTGGTTAAAGGTGAAGTTTGGTAGGGATTCTGCGAGTCATATAACCACTGAAGGGATCAGATGAGATGCGTGTTGCGCATGTCCAAATCGGTACTTAAAAGCTTATCAGTGTTCAAACAGCCAATCAAGGTAACATAAGCATGATGTCATCACCAATAAAAAGCATCAGGGAGGGAAAAATAATCCTCCGGCCCAAGTGGTGGGCATCTGATCCCTTCAGTGGTTATATGACTCACAGAATCCCTACCAAACTTCACCTTTAACCAAGGTAAGGCTCGTTTAGTTGGGGGATTCTGTTACGTCATACCACTTCCGGGACCATATGAGACTTCAAAGAGATGCTTGAACACTGACTATGGTGAATTAAAAAATTCACTACAAACAAAAACAAGTATACTGAAACATCCACCATTTATTATGCAGAAAACCTCAAAACATCATCACTAACTGTACACCAAATTTACTCTTTTTCATCATTATTTCATATGTATATATGTACAACACTGTCTCTGATACTGAACATCACCAATGTCAATACATATAAATAGCATCAATTATTCAATACAGCTTGTTGATATAATTCTGCATCTTTCTTAATAGGTTTTTTATAAAACTTAGCAAAAGTCTGTGCATTTGACCAACCCGCAACTTTTAAAATATTATCAACTGGTATACAACTTTCAGATGCTCTCGAAACTGAGGCTGATCTTACACTGTGTGATGCAAATTTAGCAATATCAATTCCTGATTTTAACATCACTATCTTAATCCACCTACTTATAGTGTCTCTAGTTACTGCTTTGTGGGGTTTTACATAACTTATAAATAAATCTGTACACAAGCCTCTTAAATTTTTTGTGCGTTCTAAATATTCTTTCAACACCAAAACAACACATAATCTTCTATCAGGTGGATAAGCAAAAAGTTCTAATTGTCCACACAAATAACCTGGTCTACTTTGTTTTAATAAAGATTTAAAAAACAAAGTAAACTAGAGCGAGCTCGTTGCAAAGCAACGAATAGGTCTTCCGTTGGAGCTGCGGAAGGAAGAAGTGACCTTGAGTCAAGGTCATGCAACATTCTAAAGTTATACATGTAAGCAATCTTGTAAGGGGAAGCAACTTACAATATTTCGCTAGGAAAAACTGTAAAGGAATGTACGTGACCTTGAACATTCCAAATGACCAAATGACAAGCCATGTCACACTCTCGTCATAAAACCCAATCTGTGTGTTACCGACTTGAAAAGTTCACAGTGACACGCCATGTTCTTTTAGTCCATACATACAGTCAAAACATCTTATCCTTAGTGACCTTGAACTTGAGTCAAGGCCATGTCACACTCTGCATGATACCAGCAATGTTTCACTAGTACAAATACGGTAGCGAAATTACAGTTTCTCTGTCAGTGACCTTGACTCGACCAAATGACCTTGCATCAAGACCATAACACACACTGGTTAAGAGCAATCCCAGTCTGAGTTTCTGAATGGATAAGTTCAGCCATGTTTTTTCAGACCATACAGCGAGTCGGAATAATTTGTTAGGTTCAACACAATGATTTAAAAATTCATTGAGAATGTTTTATGCTCAGTTTGGATAAGTAGTAAAACGTGGAGAGCGGTCCTTTGGATGAGACCGTATAAGGTCTCGTGTCGGGGTAAGTGCTAGCATGAGTGATCTCATGCTATAAATTTTGAATTTACCGGGTGGCAGTAAATACAAAATTTACAACATGACATGTAAATTTTGTATTTACTGACAACAGGTAAGTTCAAAATTTACAACATGACAGATCCATGGCACTTGATTCTACCTCTGATTTCAAAAGATTTGCACTGTTCCTAATTTGTATATATTGTTTGAATGGTCTTTTAAGCTTGAATGTTGCACAGGTGCTTGTGGACAGGACCCCCCCCCCCCCAATATACACCCAATACACACCCCGGGGTCCAAGAATATTTTTATTCGTCTTTTTCCATAATTTAATCTTTTAGTACACATTTACAATGTATTCCATATGAAAAATCAAAAATTACCGTAGAATTAACGTTTTATTCAAAAATCATACCCGCGGTATTATGAAATAGAGAAGGTAAGTCACTTCCATTTATTTTGTTAACACTGGACCTCTCTTGGATATCGGGCCTAAAATATCATATACCTACCACCTGTCACCAAAATATGTTATTATATCTTGTTTCGGTAGATATTTTTTGTCTTTAATCGTGCTATTTAATTGCCTATGCATTCCACAATAATCCGAGTATTCATCGTCAAACGTAAGAAATGTAAGATTTGGAAATATCAAAGTAGAAATTATACGGAAGTGATGCAGAAACGACACCTAGCGGGTAACTCTCGAGTTCCGAGTGTTACAGAATTAAAGGGAAAAGCCAGAGGTCTACGGAAAAGTTCGGGAAAAATTTTGATAAAGAAGTCGAAATCGATTCATTAGAATTTTAAATTTTGCTGCAGATTTTCCAGATGAGTTAGGGTAGTCATCAATATTCTTTTTAAAGGATTTTATTACTCAAACCAAATAGCGTTTTAAAAAACGCTTTCTAACTGCATTTAACCAGTTTGTACAATTTCCCTGTTGTTCTTCATACTCACATATGTTTATGACATGTCCGCAGAATGTAATTATTTGTATTGAGCAAATTACACCAATAATTCAGAATTCGAAGTTTTCTTTGAACATACATTGGGCATCTACCAAATTCGAAATAAACCATTAAGTTATTTGTAGATTTTCGAAGCGACATAATTTTCTTCAAAAAGTTAATATGTACTTGCTCAACATGTGGCTTTATGAAATCCCCACATCTCACATCCATAATGAAGAACAGAACCTACATATGTATCAAATAAAGAGAGTGTAGTATCCACATTTAGATTATTCTCTTTCACTCTTTTCCACAAAGAAAAAGTACATTTTTCGTTAACATTTCACCTGTGGAATGCTGATCATTTTCTCCGATTTCCATCCCTTATTGCTCAAAGGCCGTAAGTACCATGTACATTATAAAATGTATAAATTTTCAGCCATTCACCATTTATATCCTATCAAAATTTTAATTCCATCTATTTTGTTAACATTAAATTCTGGAAATATAGTCAAAAATCAGGAATGAAAATAATAAATGTTAAAAGTGAAATTTATTAATTGTCGAAAGTGCAATGCAAAATTCCGGAAATCAAATGCAAAAACCGAAAATGGTAACTCCCCTCACCCAAAGAAACTATTAGTAAACACTTCGACGCTCAATTGACCACTCCAATGAACACATTAAATCGTTACATTTTTTAAGTTTTAAAATAAAATAAAAGACCTTAAAAAGTTTATAAAATAGGAAAGCTTAGTCACAGATATTAATCGTTGCAGACCTTGTTTTTCATTCATTTGACGATTCGCGAATAACGAATGTCGCGTATGATTATTGGTTTACATTAAAATAGGTTGTGGATATCTCTCGGAATTCAACACGAGCCCTCACCTATATGTATACGTACCTGAACAAACCAACCGATTGACATTTTCGGCTCGAAAGAAAAACATTGTATTCTTTAAAGGGGGGGGGGGTACGTATCGTAATGAGAGGAAATTTGATCACCTGTCAGTCCATTAAACATGAAAGATTATTTTGGAATATTTGTATACAACTGCGTGGCTTTCTTAGAACCAAATTAGTATTTGTTAGATAAATTAAATAATTATTTAAATTAGATGTTTAAGATTTGTGACATATTTGTAAGAACCACTTTATTTACCAAACAAAGTTTCACCCTTATATGGACGCCGTGATATATTTGATAGGCTGTTTAATTACTATTCGGATATATTGCCATTCAAAGGACCAACACATTTTTTTTTTAATTTGGATAAAAAGTCCGACAATTTTCAACCACGTTTGCTATAATTTTACCGAATCGGATCTTTTTGGTCATGGACGCAGGATAAAAAACCGTATGCTGATCAATCAAAACATCATTGCGATTGTGTATTTAATTTATGGAGATATGTTTTTTTCTGTTTTTCCTTATCTGTGAATTACCCGTTTGCTTTGTACACAAGCATGTATATTCTGAAAGCTCAGGATGTATTTACTTTGGGCGCTCTTCCATGTAAAACTGCATGTACTTACAAGCATGTATCCGTAAAATCGTGTATTGGGATATTCTGTTTATTCGACGAAATAAAAGAAATGCATAAGTATATCATTCTGTACAATACAATTGTAAGTTTGGTAGCAAATAATGCAAACTCAGAAGTGATTAATTTAATTTTCGATTTTCCCGAGAATTGAAAACGTCACCTCCACTTACAATTATTATGCATGTGTACATGCAGTTTAAAACATGAGACAGAAAAATAAATTGTTGCAAACCTAGTGGTTAAGTCGGCAATTAAAATGCATAAAACTTAAAATGAATAAATACACAGGCGGATAAGATAATGATAAAAATAAGCGTGAGATAGAGTGAAATTAAATAATATTTAAGATTTGAAATGATTTCAAACACATGTACAATTTTCCATTAATCGCTATGAGTACACATTGCATTAATTTTTAACACCGATATGACCGCGGCTCGCTAATCTCTGCGGCCACGTGTGAACGACGAGTGGGTTACAAATTTTGTAGTTAAACACAGAGACAGAGCGGAATATAAACTGTCTGCTGTAAGAAGGCGTGAATTATTGTTTGTTTAAAAGTATTATTTTACGTATATAGTTTATTTAATATTAAATGAAAAATTAAATGAAGAAACAAGAGACTGATAGTAAAAATTATACTTTACACAAGTATCACTAAATACAATTCTTTGCCGTAGCACCTTTTCAATTACAATTGAAATAGAATACTATAACACGGGATAGAGAAATATTTTTTTTTAATCGTATTGTTGTGTCAACAGTGACCAGGTCGATGAAAGCGATTAAAATTCGTAAAGATTAAATCAAAGATGAGATTAAGTTATCTTACAGATTCGATATAAATAAAAAAAAAACATAATGTTTCATTAATCGTTGTTTCTACACAATGGATTTGTCTTCTCAGATGTTTGTTTTGTTTACATGGCTTATGACCGCAGGTGCCTGGTACACTGGTGACCTCGGCAACGTGGGATCGCGGGTTGTGTTACATAACCATAACATCGAGGTGAACATGGAGAACGTAAACTGGTAAAATGCGTACAGTTAATGTTCATTAATTATTCGATGCTTAAAGTTTAATATAAGTAATATTAAACTTTAAGCATCGAATAATTAATAGATACATTTAATTCCTTCCTTTATTTGAAGACGTGTTCCCTTTAAATCTAAATTAAAAAAGAAAAGAAAGTTGTAAAAAATAATTTATGAGTGAACCACAGAACACGTTTAAAACCTTATTTAGAAGAAAATTAGCATAAAATACAGTAGGGTATATAATTTATTGCAAGTTTGTTAAAGTTATACACATGAAGAGTTCTGATTTACTTGCCGATTGAAAACGCCTACATGTTTACGGGACCTGCTTTTTACCTACATATTACGACATATTACGCAATACTCGAACAAAACAACATTTGTATGAGATTAATAAGGTGTTAAAGAACAACTTTAATTCCGAAAGCCATATCGAAATATTTACCGTTTCTGAGTTATAAAGCGAAAACTTTCAAGGGCTCTAGATCCCTAATTATAGGGGCCAGCCCCTTTTAAATGATATCAAATGAAAGCTCTTGCTATTATGCACAACTTTTATTCTACATGTTTTAACAAAATATTTTTAGTTTTAAAGATATAAAGGAAAATATGTCAAAATTTTTGCTCTTTTCCGCGTTCTAACTTTTGACCCCTCTCTAGCGCCATTTTAATGCAAAAATCAAAAAACAAAAACCGATGTGCACAACTTCAATGCTTCTTCTTTTCAATTTCAAAGGGTTTTGTGCTCCAATTATTACAGTTTCAGAGCCTTTGTCTGGAAACCAGAGGCATAAAAATTTCAATCAAAGGGGAATAACTCGTGAACAGAGGGTAATTTCCGAACTGTATTACAATATTCTGAGAGTGTTTAGTAAAGTCTAAAAGCTCTGAAAATTTGAACAAAATCCGTTCAGAAATGAGGAAGATATGAAGCTTCAAAGTTGGCGTCTAGGAAAAAAAAAAGAATAATAAGAACTAGAGCCGAGCTCGTTGCAAAGCAACGAGTAGGTCTTCCGTTGGAGCTGCAGGCAGGAAGAAGTGACCTTGAGTCAAGGTCATGCCATATCATAAGGTTATAAGCAATCTTGTAAGAGGTATCAACTAACAATGTTTCACTCTGTAGTATAAAGACGATAAAGGAATATATGTGACCTTGAACTTGTCCAAATGACCTTGCGAAAGCCATGACACACTCTGGTTATGAGCAAACCCCATCTGTGTATTACTAACTTCTCAAATTCACTCATGTTCATACAGTCCATACATCCAGTCAAAATATCTTATCCTTAGTGACCTTGAACTTGAGTTTAGGCCATGTCACACTCTGCATGATACCAACAATGTTTCACTAGAAAAAGACGGTAACGAATTTAAAGCTTCTCATCTAAACTCATCCAAATGACCTTTCATCAAGACCATAACACACACTGGTTAAGAAAAATCCCAATCTGTGACTTATTGACTGGATAAGGTTAGCCATGTTCTTTCAGACCATAGATCGAGTCAAATAATTTATCAGGTTCCACACAATGAGTTAAGGATTCATTGTGAATGTTTTTGTCCAGTTTGGATATTGAACAAGACGTGTTTGTGAAACACTGATGCCCCGGTATTGCAGCTTATGGCAAAGGTTTAAGTTTCTCAAATCCGTATCCAATTCCAAGGTCAAAGTCAAGAGATAAGAAATTATGTTACCCAAAGAAAGATCTCGTCTCAGTGAATATAACTGTGAAATATGAAACCGCTATAAGACTAACTATTGAAAAGCATGGCAAAGGTTAATTTTTTTTATACTCAAGTCAAATGTTAAGGTCAAGGATAGATTAACGGTGTCCAAAGGAATGCCTTGTCATAAGAAATAGACATTGAAATATGAAAGCCCTAGCATTAATTATTCAAAAGTTATGACAAAGGTCAACGTTTTTTTTTTTTTAAAAGTAGGTCAAAAACCCAAAATTCAAGGACAAAAGTCAAAACTGTCGGTACTCAAGGGAGGGTCTTGTCACAAGAAACACACTTGTAAAAATACGAAAACCCTAACACCAACCGTTGAAAAGTTATGAATGAGATTAAAATGTTTCAAAGGTAGGTCAAACTCTAAGGTCAAAGGTAAAAAGTCAAAACTTTTAATTTTTTTTAAAGTACGTCAAACTCCAAGGTCAAGGTCAAATAGTAAAAATTGTTGATATCCAATGAACAGCGTTTTCACAAGGAATACACCTGTGAATGTGAAAACACTAGTCCCAACCGTTCAAAAGGTATTGCCAAGGTTAGATTTTTTAAAAAGTGGGTCAAACTCCAAGGTGAACGTCACAAGGTCAAAAATATTTATTCCAAAGAAAAGGTCTTGTCACAAAGAATTTCGGATGTGAAGTATAAAAGCCCTAACGCCAACTGTTCAAAAGGCTAAATTTTGCATAGTTGGTCAAACTAAAAGGCTGTAGAAAGGATAAGAGAGACTCCGAGATATTCAATCAAGTAAACTTATGATATTGCAGATCAAATAAAGCATGAGCTATAAGAGCAGGCACGTAGCATCAGCCTCCCCCTTTTTTCAGACCTAATTTTTTACTTTAGTAATGTTCATTGAAAGTCCCGTTGGCCCCCACTTTTTGTTGCAGTATAGTCCCGTTGTCCCCACCCCTTTCCGCCAGGAAATAGGATTCTGGGCTATTTTCCTATTTTGGTTTTGCTTGTGAAGTCTTTTCAGGTAAGTTAATTTTTTTCTCTGGCTGCCCGCCCCCCCCCCCCCCCCCCTTTTCAAAAACGATGCTATGTCCTTGAAAAGTAACATGTAGAAATGTCTGTCCTGGCATATGTTATAGTTTTATAATCTACAGCCTAACTTTGCACTTAAACCACAAACACATACGTGTAGTACAAAATAATGATAAAAATAGAGATAATCAGTAATATTTAATTATTAAGATAAAAAATGAAAATAATACAAAAAATTCTATATTACATATATAGAGAGATTGTCAATCAAATGGCATATTCAACGCAATAGCAGCAATAAGAAACTCGCCGACATTTTTTTTTTTTAATTCCAAATTGCTTTTTAATTTCTACAGATATTTATAATCCTTTCAATGTATGTTCGTGGATTATTGATGGAATAATTTTAGTTACATGTCAAGTTTAATATTATGGTGTTTGTGCTTTGTAGCAAGGATTTGCTAAATACTTATAATTTTCTATGATTGTACCGAAAAGTAGATACATGTTTTAAAGCAGAGCTGCCGCTCAAGCTCTATTTCTGTCGTGTAGATCTAGAGGTCTTTGTGTATATATCATAGGTAAAAGTACCAATACCGATGATCACATCCCTTCAAAGTTATATTATTCTTGTTTATTACGCCCCTTGCAGTGGCAGATCCAGGAATTTCATAACGGGGGGGGGGGCAAAGTACAAGGCAGGGGAGGGCTCTGGGGGGGCTGCAATGAAGCCCCCAGAGGGTCTATAACAAAGCCCTGGTGGGGATCCAGGGGCGAAGCCCCCAGAAGTTGACAAATTCTTACAAATAAGAGATGTTTTTTCCTTGATTTAAGGATAATGGACATATAAGTTCTACATACAAAAAATTCAAACGGAAAGGGGGGGGGGGGGGCGTGCGCCCGGCGCGCCGACCCTGGATCCGCCTTTGCTTTTTTTTTATTTCATACATGTAGTTATGCACCTCACCAACCCTTCTTGTGTTCAAGATGTTTCAGTCGTTTGTTTGCATTATAACTTAACAAGAAGTCCGTGATTTTTTGTGTGAAGTTTAGTTTTTAAAATTCCGAAAATGACAGGCTAAAAGGATATGTATTATTGATGAAAATAATGAAATTGGTAATCAAAGTTCAAAATACACGTGCGGTGGCGATATTCAAAATTGACAGGAAGTCGCTTGACTTTTTAATACACTTAAAGATGGTGTCAAGAGGAAAGAGTTTGAAAGGTTTGATAAATACACACATGCATCACAGAGTTGACCAATATGAATGCATTATGATCAGGTCACGTGGTAAGTACCTCTATCACAATAATTGACGCGTGGAGCACCTGCATTGATTTTTTATAATTAAGTTAAAAATTTATTTTTTAAAAAATGATGATATTAGTTAATAAAAGTTTATTATTTAAACTGTAATGGTTTGGGTCGTGGATATCGGCCTGGGTAGCTCAGTCGGTACAGCACCTGACTAGTGATGCAGGGGTCCCGAAGAAAATTAAAGAATATTTGTTAAAGGTACGTGTATAGTCAATCAGATTAGAAATACAGCGACTATCAGAATTCCGGGCCGTAAAAAAGATCTGATTTTGATTAGATCTCAGGTATAGGCGAATGTGTGTGTACTGAAGGGGTTAGTTAATTCATTCAAGATTTATTATATTGTTCGTTTGGACGAAGGCTTCATAAAAATATACACACTGCCTGTACAGGTACACTATACCGGTACACATCAATGAATGTTCGGATTAATTCAAAAATCGGCGGCCATTAATTTATTTTAGTTATCTAAAGGCAATGTTATTTCCAGAGACATTTATATTTTCTGTTTTTTATGTCTCGGATTTTTCTTTTTTGTGATTTACCAGTTTACAAAGGCCTGTGTTTTAACAGCTGTTCATAAACGCTGTCAATTAATATACATGTATGATCAGAGAAAACGAGACATCTCCCAGTAATTCATTTCTTATGGAAAATGTATGGATCGACATCTTAGCATTTACCTGTGTAATTACGATGTTACAAACCGTGACGATGACTGGCCAGGAGGACTACCCGTTATTAAAACAACTCATGATCAACTCAGCGGACCTATAATTCACTTTAATATATGCTGTAAATCAATAAAATCATTTCAGTGTAGTCGATATTTTATTGCAAAAATAATGAAAAAAAATACGGGATTTAGAATTTTTTTGTATTTCAAACTCTCGATATGCATATATTTGGGGCGCTCTTGCATATGCACTTATAAAACGTGCATGTTCTGTACTTGCATGCGTGTACATTGTACGTGTCCGTAAAACCTTAACAAAGCTGATAAATGTGTTCTGATTTTCAGAAAAAATAATGGGAACCTATAAATAATTACACGTTTATCATTTTGTTCGCATACAGTAACAAGTTAAGTAGAAAAAATAATTTGTTCAACATCGAGGTGCCCGCGGCTCTCTGTGGCCACGTGTATGTAAACGAGGACTGGACTACAACACTTAAGACACAAAGCGGCAGAGATGGATGAAACTGTTTGCTATATTACAAAGACTTGAATTATACTACATGCATATTTGAAGGAATTTTTATTTATGTTAATGTTTATTTAATTCTATAAATAATAAATGGACATTCACAAGAGTGATGGTAAAAATAATATGTGCGTAGCATGCGTAGTAATTACAATTATTTACCGAAGCCCTCATTCAATTACAATTGCAGATGAATCAAAATACAACAACACGGGATAGAGCAATACTTTTTTTAAATGTATTGTTGTGTGAACAGACAAAAACAGCGATTAAAATTCAAAATTATTTTTATGCACCAGTGTTTGGAATTAAGATTATAAAAGATCGGTAAAGTAATCTTACTGATTCGATATAATTAAAAACATAACTTTCCATTAATTAATAGCCCTTTGTACAAAATTGACATTATACGCGATTACAAATACTAGCTTTGTTTATGGCCACAGGTGGCTAGTACACTGGTGACCTCGATCAAAGGCGTGGGATTCGCGCGTTGGGTTACATAACTAAACATCGAGCTGAACATGGAGACCGTAATATGCATACAGCTAATGATCGTGAATTATTCAATGCATACAGTTTAAAATCACTTACAAAGTTTGTTGTAATAATAAACGTAGAAAGATAGATTTAATATTCTCCGGTTTGAACACTATTAATCTAATTTAAAAAAGAAGAAAAGAAAGACTAGTTGTAATAAATAATTTAATAGTGAACCATAAACCACATTTTAAACCTTATTAAAAAGAAAATTAACATTAAATACCGCAGGGTATATTATTGATAGCAAGTCTGTTTGAGTTATACACATGAAGAGGTCTGATTGCCTTGCCGAATGAAAAACGTTACCTGTTTACCTGGCCTGCTTTCTAATACGTATTACGCAATACCCATGGTATACTCGAACAAAACAACATTTTCATAAGATCAAAAAGGTGTAAAAGAACAATTTTGTTCCCAAGATCCAGATCGAAATATTTACCGTTTTTGAGTTATAAAGCAAAAACTTTTAAGGGCCCAAGATCCCTAATCATAGGGGCCAGCCCCTTTTAAATAGTATAATATGAAAGCCCTTGCAATTATGCACAACTTTTGTTCTACATGTCTTAACAAAATATTTCTAGTTTTCAAGATATAAAGGAAAATATGTCAAATTTTTTGCTGTTTTCCGCGTTCTAACTTTTGACCCCTCTCTAGCGCCATTTTTAATGCAAAAATCAAAAAACAAAAACCGATGTGCACAACTTCAATGCTTCCTCTTTTCAATTTCAAAGGGTTTTGTGCTCCAATTATAACCATTTCTGAGCCTTTGTCTGGAAATCGGAGGCATGCAAAATTCAATCAAAGGGGAATAACTCGTGAACAGAAGGTAATTTTCGAATTGTATTACAGTATTCTGACAGTGTTTTGTAAAGTCTAAAAGCTCTGAAAATTTGAACAAAATCTGTTTAAAAACTAGAGCCGAGCTCGTTGCAATGCAACGAATAGGTCTTCCGTCTGAGCTCCGGACAGGACATAGTGACCTTGAGTCAAGGTCATGCAACATTTTAAGGTTATAAACAATCCTGTAAGGGGCATCAACTTTCAATGTTTCAACAGTAGAAAGACAGTTAAGGAATGTAAAATTCCCCCGTCAGTGAACTTGAACTTGTCCAAATAACCTTGCGTCAAGCCATGACACATTCTGCAGCTGGTTAAGAGCAAACACCATCTGTATGTCACCGACATAAAAAAAAATCACAGTCACGTATTCTTTCAGACTATTCATCCAAAACATCATATTCTAAGTGACCTCGAATTTAAGTCAAGACCATTACACACTCTGGATGATATATTTATCAACCTTTCAGTGAAATGCAAATGCATGCAATTTTTTCTATTACAAAATTATGGACCTTTTTGTTTGTTTGTTTGTTTGTTGTTTAACGTCAGCTTCGAGAATTTTTCAATCATATGGAGACGCCAACATTTGCCGATGGAGGTCTCCAAATTTGACCTATACTCGGCACTCATGGCCATTGAGCAGTGAGGGATCTTTTTCGTGTCAGCACCTACTGCCAGACGGGACCTCAGTTTGTACGGTCTCATCCAAAGGATCGGTCTCTGCATCCCACATTGGGATTCAAACCTGCGACGTAAGGATCAACTCCTTAATCCACGACTCTAGAGCAGACACTCTTACCACTGCGCCACGTGCGCGACTAAACCTTTTTGAATTTTACACTTATTATATCAGTGACCTTGATCTTGCCTAAATGACCTATGTTAAGGTCAAAAACAACCTTTGAACAAATTATGAGCTTCCAGTGATACTCAATGACAAAGATATACCTGAAAAAGAATATTGCACTTTTCTGTCAGTGACCTTGAACTTGCCAGAAAGACCTTGGATCAAGGTCAAAACACATTCTTGGATCATAAGCAATCTCTGTATCAAGTAAAAGCTTCCAGTGATTTTATATAACAAAGTTATAACATGGGGGAAAAATAATATTTATCTGCCAGTGACCTTGAACTTGCCGAAAAAACCTTTGTTCAAGGTCAGGACAAACCCATCTCAAGCAATCTGAGAAAAAGTTTCCTGCGTTCCTCCCACCCCTTATAAATTTATAATCCAGGCACGAATTTTGCCATTTCTTCTGTCAGTCTAGTACTATGTTATCTCAAACCGGTGGATCATAAGCAATCTTTGTTCCAAGTATGAGCTTCCAAAATTATAGCACATACAGTAATCTTACACTTTTCTGTCAGTGACCTTGAACTTACAGGAATGACCTTGGATGAAGGTCGTGTCAAACCATTTAATTTTGTCATAAGCAATTCCTGTATCAAGTATGATACTTGCTATTTTTTTCCAGTGACCTTGAACTTGCCGGAATGACATTGGATCAAAACCTTGACACACCCTCGGATCATTAGTAATCTTTGTACCAAGTTGACCTTCCAGTTTCTTCATAACAAAGTTATAATATCCTTGGCAAACTATCACGTACAGACGGACAGCTAGGCAAACGGACAGTGTGATTCCAGAAGACTCAAAACACCTCCACCCCAAACCCACACACTTCGTTTGGGGGGATATATAAATTCCTATGTTAAATTATGAACACTCTTTCCGGCCCAAACCTTCTCCCTGGAATCAATATTTGAAAAAAAAAATGAATGTATGCTATGTTGGAAATTTTCTCATTCTAGTCCAGGGGTTCTTGAGAATACTATTTTCAAATGACCCCATGCGCGGATCTAGAGGGGTTTGGGGGCAGTTAAATGTATATACTAAGCCAAGTAAAAGTGACCATGCCCCCCCCCCCCCCCCGCGGACCCTTCCTCGAAAACGCGGATCTGTGTTAAAATGGTATGAAAAGTCTTAGGTATGAAGCTTTAAAAGTCAGCGACCCCCCCCCCCCCATACACACACACAAACACACACACGAAATTGGTTTTTCACGTTTGGGAAAAGAGTTTCTTTTTTTGGCTCGTCAAGAAATTTCTGGGTTGAAATTTTTTTTTTTTTTTGGGATCCCCCCCCCCCCCCCGCGTGGAAAAAAATTCCTTGATCCGCGCCTGGACCCCATCTAACTTTTAATACATGTATCCGTTAAAAGAGGATGTGACCCTTCATTTGAATAAAACTTTACCAAAAATATTCTGTGCTAATTTTCGTTGTTATGGTCCTGTGGTTCTTGATAAAAATGAGAAAAATTTACAAGTAGCTTTAGAACAACAACGACGATAACGCTCATATACACCAAGAAAGCAAACAAAGATGAAGAATTATGAACAGAAAAGCTTCCTTGGGTCTTTGGCTTGGAAGGTGAGATACTTATTAAAAATTGAAATTATTTTGTCATTTTTTTTTTTACAATCGACGGGCCTGCATTTCAAAGAGAGAGAGAGAGAGAGAGAATTTCTAGCTAGGTCTTTGAATAACAGTGACATCGGTTCAGAAAACAAGGTCCCTAGGAATGTACATGTATATAAAATAGGCAGTGCCTATCTCTCTCGGAATTCATCACCTGCTTCTGTAAAGCTCCATCCTCACTTGTACTGACATGTACCTGGTAAAACCAACCGACTGCGAAAGGAAAACTTTCTATTTATTTCGAGGATGGGGGTATACGTATAGTGATGAGAGGAAATTTATTCACCTATACGTTCATTAAATATGAAAGATTGCTTCTGAGTATTTGTATACGATCGCACGACTTTCGTGTTAATTTATAAAAGTTGGATTATGTAAGCAAAGAACTAAACTAACATTTGTTGTAGATGAATAAAATAATTAATTAGCCGTTTATAATTTTTTTTAACATCTGTAAGAACCACTTTATTTTAAAAAACGAATAATCGTCCTATTATGGGCGCCCATGATATATTAGACAAGGTGTTTAATTAAAACATAATTCAGATATCGACATCCAGGAGAACAACACATTCTTTTTCAGTGGCGGATACAGGAGTCTTGAAAAGGGGGCCCGACCAGTTTTGTGTCGGGGTAGGGGCCCAAACCCACATAAAAAATTGATTTATTAAATCTTGTGTATATTTTGGATACAAAAGAGGGCAGGCCCCCTGAACCTCCTCTAAATCTGCCAGCGTTTTTTTTTTTTTCATTATCTATCAAACGCGTTGACAAAGTCAAAAAGACGGTTTTAGTTTTTTAGGGCATTTTTACAGTGATATGAGAAAAGTCTGATAATTGCTGTTAATTTTAAGAAATAAAGTTCGTCATTTTTCAACCTCGTTCGGTATAATATAATTTACTGATAATTTTTTCTGTTAAGGAGGAACACATGGACGAAGGATAAAAAAGCAGTATTCTGCATGTACATGTACACATCATTGCTATAATTGTGTACTCGGGATTAAACCCCAAATCCTTCGTTACATTGTATTTGGGTATAATTTTCACATGTTCTCAGGCGGATAATCATTTATTTTTATCTGTCTAAAGAAATAATTTCAGTTAATAGAGAAATGTTTTTATTTCGTCGTTTTTTCCCATCCTTTTGGTTTACACGTTTGCTTTGTACACAAAAGCGTGTGTTCATGTACCGCTGTTTCTACACGCTATCGATGTGATCAGGGAGAACATGATATCATCCAGCAATTTACTTCTTATGAAAACACTTAATGAAAACATATTAGGTGAAAATATATATACCCGTTAGTATCTTAGTACCTGAGTATCGACCTGTTTAATTGCAGTGTCACCAACCGTAACGATCGCTGGCCAGGACTTGAATATAATTTATTACCGTTATTAAAACAACTCGTCAGCTGAGCGGACCTATGATTTAAACAGTAAAATAGGGAAATTCCAGAGTTCGAAGTGTATTTATTTTGGGCACTCTTCCACATAAACATTTACGCGTACTTACATGCATGTAATTCGTGTCATGGGTAAATTCAGTTTATTAGATGAGATAAAACAAATGCATAAGATTAATCTTCCTAAACAACACGTTTTTAAAATAATCTGTCTGATATAAGGGACGGTATAAAATAACAAAGAAAATAACGGGTTTGTGTTTGTATTTAATTTAGAATGAGAAAAAATCTTAAACTGTCAAATCATTTATTTTCCAGACACTAATTGCCATGCGTAATCTTCACATGCACTGACCAAGAGGTCACAAGTTCGAAATGTATGGCTTCTCATTGCGTGAATTTTGTCAACACATGTCGGAACAAACTATCTAAGCCAATTGCTTCCCAAAGAAAACTGCATAGGAAGGGTTTTTTGGTACACTTTTTAACGGGTAAAATTCTTTCGACGCTCGATAGAATTTTCAAATACAAGTGAAATATTTAGCTTACTTGCGTCCGACCTAGTATTTTGTATGCAATAATATTGTAAGTTAGGAAGAAAATAATACAAACTCAAAAGTACTTAATTTTATTTTCGATTTTCCTGACAATTAAAAATGTGACCTCTACGTACAATTATCGTGATAATTACATACATGCTGTTTAATGTTCATGAAAGAAATAGCAACTTGTTAAATAATAACATTAGAAAGATAAATAAACTGTTTCTTTAATACACAAACAAAGTGGTCTTTTCGGCATTCAAAATGCATTGAATTTGAAGTGAATAAGTGAAAGGCAGTTAAGACTAGCTGATTAAAACGAGCGAGTGATAAACAGTAAGACGAAATCATATGAAAGATTCTAAATGATTTTAAAGTAATTTTCCACAAAGCGCAATTATCTCAACATCGAGAAATACAATGTTTATAAAAATAAATATGCAACTTCTTCTAATATGTAAATTGAAATGTACTAGCGACTTAAAGATATTACGAAATAGTCTGAAAGATTCAACATATTTATCCACTCATCACTTAGTTAACAAAATGTATTTGGAATGGCCATTCTATGGATTGTTTTGTGTATGACCTTAGGTCGCTGGTTCACACGCCGATTGATCTTCGGTGACCTCCTTTGCCACGCGCTATGGAGGGAGGGGTTACATAATTGTAAACACACAAAGTGAATGTAAAAGGCGTGTACTTAATGGCTGTGAATAGTCTACGTTTAAAGTTTTGTTTTATATTCTAACTTTATTGTTTGTTTTTATATGATAAGAAGAAAAAGTTATCTTTTTTTCCCTGTTTAGTAGACTGGTTTATCCAAATTTGAAAACAAACGAAATAAAAGGGAAAGTTGTCAGTAAATAATTTGGAAATAAAGCACAAAATACTTCAAGAACCTGATTCTAAAGAGTATTAGCATCTAATGTAGCTAGGTTTATTATTTATAGTAAGTTTATTTTAATTACACGCATGAAGAGCTCTTGTTTACTTGCTGAATGAAAACACTTACCTGTATATGTGTTATGCTTCTAGCTCATTTAGAACACAAGACTCAAACAAAATAACGTTTTCTTGAGATCAATAAGATGTTAAATAACAACTTTAATTACGGCAGCTATTTCGAAATATTTACTGTTTTTGAGTTATAAAGCAAAAACTTTAAAGGGCCCCAGATCCCTAATTTTAGGGGCTAGACCCTTTTTAGTGGTGTCAAATGAAAGGCCTTAAAATTGTGCACAACTTTTATTCTACATGTTTTATCAAAATATTTTTAGTTTAGAAGATAAAAAGGAAAATATGTGTAAATTTTCGCTCTTTTAGGCGTTCTAATTTTTGACCCCTCTCTAGCGCCATTTTGAATACAGAAATTGAAAAACAAAAACCGATGTGCACAACTTCAGTGCTTCTATTATGTGAATTCGGTAGAATTTCTACTCCAGCTTTTGTAGTCTCTGAGCCTTTGTCTGGAAATGAAGCCTACTAAATTTTCATTTAAAGGGAGATAACCCAAAAGCGGAAGTGAATTTTTGAAATGTTTGACAGCATTCTGATAGAGTTTTGTAACGTCTATAAACCCTGCAAATTTGAGCAAAATCCGTTGAGAAATGAGCAAGATATGAGGTCTCAAAGTTGGCGTCTAGGAAAAAAAAAAAAGAATAATAAGAATAATCTTAACCATCAGAATCAGTAGAAGGTCTTCCATTGGAAACGGAAGACCTTAATGAGGAAGATATGAAGCGTCAAAGTTGGCGTCTAGGAAAAAAAAAAAAAAAAGATTAATAAGAAAAATCTTAATCGTCACAATCAGTAGAAGGTCTTCCGTTGGAAACGGAAGACCTTAATAATCTTAACCATCAGAATCAGTAGAAGGTCTTCCGTTGGAAACGGAAGACCTTAATGATCTACTGCTCTTGCACATATCATTTATAGTTAACAGATGCAAAGACTGTGTTCTAGTGGCATTTGTTAAAGCAATAAGCATAACTAATTTCAAAGTAAGTTCTTTAAGTGAAATAAATTTCACAGGAGACAATTTTCGCAAAAAAGTAAGCACTTTAGACACATCCCAAGTTTCACAGTATCTTGGTTTTCCTGGTCTTAAGTTAAATACGCCTTTTAAAAATCGAATAACTAGAGGATTTGATCCAATAGGCACTCCAGAATGCTGAATCCCATATGATGATAATGCAGATCTTGCAGTGTTAATTGAACTGTAGCCAAGAGCACTTTCAAATAATTCTGTAAGAAAATTTAATATTTCTTTCACAGTTGGTTGAATTGAATTAATTTCCCTTTGACTACAGAAATGTATCCATCTTCGGATGAATGTACCATATTGTTTCTTTGTTGAATATCTCCAGGAAGCAAGTAAGATTTCACTAGTTTGTCTTGAAAAACCTTCGTTTTCGAACTGTCTCCTGAGATACGACATGCCATTAGCTTCAACTGTCCTTGTAACGGATGACACTTGTTCGTTCCTTGAATGAACAGTATTTTCTTTTTGTGTGGAAGAATCAATGGTAACTCTATCAAAAGTTCTAGAAGTCTTGCATACCAGATCTGTGTTGGCCATAAAGGAATAATTATCAGACAGTCTGCATGATCCTCTCTTATCTTCTGAACACATCTACTGATCAAAGAAAATGGTGGAAATAAACAATTATATTTATTTGACCATGACATACTGAATGCATCTATACAAACAGCATCTGGATCAGGTTTCCATGATACATACAAGTCTAACTGCTTATTTAAACGAGAGGCAAAAAGATCTATCTCTGGTTCTCCAAATTTTTGGACTAAAATGTCAAATATTTTCTTATCTAACATCCATTCAATATTTTCATTAAACCTTCTTGATTCAATATCTGCTATATTATCTTTCCCAGGTACATGTACTGCCGAAATCCAAATATCTCTATCACAACAAAACTGCCATATTTGTTTACTCAAATCATTCATTTCTTCTGATTTTATTCCTCCCATATTGTTTAAATATGCTATTGCTGATGTATTATCTGAGCAAATTCTTAAATGGATATTTTTCAACAGTTTGCAAAATGACTTTATTGCCAAATAAATTGCCAGTAATTCTAAATAATTAATATGATGCAACTTTTCTTCATTTATCCATCTATCGCCAATATTTACATCATCTTTGACTGCTCCCCAACCATCGGTAGATGCATCTGTTGTGATAGATATATTAGGATTGCCCCTATTGATGATTCTCTTTTGTGACATAATGTTCACAAACCACCAATGTAACTCTTCTCTCATTTCCTTAGTCACTTTCATTTGACCATCAAAATTTCCTTTATTCATCTTCAAAACCTTAATTTTCTCATTTTCTAAAACTCTATAATGTAACCGTCCAAAATCAACTGCACTAAATGATGACACAAGTGAACCAATTAGACTTGCTAAACATCTGTTACAAATTCTCGCTCCATAATTTTTTGACAATTCTCTTTTATCAAAATCTTTTTCTCTATTGGTAATGTCACTGTCATATCAGTAGTATCAATTATATTTCCAAGGAATACAATAACATGACTAGGTTCAAAAACTGATTTTTTGTAATTAATAATAAACCCCAATTTCTCCATTAATGATACTGTCTCCTTCACATTAGCTATACATTCTTCCTTTGAATCACCAACCAAAAGAGAATCATCAATGTATGCAGTACTATGAAACCCCATTTGATGCAATGTTGAGAAAACAGGTTTCATAATTTTGGTAAATATTCGTGGTGCACAAGAAATCCCCATTGGTAAACAAGTGTATTCATACACTTTTTCTTTCCAAATAAACCGTAGGAATTTTCTATCTTTTTCTCTAATGCTAACAGAATAATATGCGTGTCTCAAATCGACTGATGCCATGAAAGACTGAGGCTTTATCAATTTTAATGCTGCCTCAAAAGTTTCCATTTTAAAATGATGGTATGTAATAAATTTATTCAACTCTTTCAAATTCAGAATCACCCTATGTTCAAGAGAATCTTTTTTGGGGACAGTAAAAATTGTTGAAATAAATTCACCATCATCATGTTCAACTTGTCTAACAACATTCATTTTCAATAAATTTTCTACTTCTTCATTTACATATCTTTCTTGAACTGTATCAAATTTTTGTTGATAAGGTATTTTTGATTGCATAGGCATTTCAATAAACTCAATTGCACAATCTTTTATAATTTGTAAAATTCTTTTATCAGATGTAATGTTTTGCCATTCAATAACGAAATCACTCAATCTACCACCAAGAAATTCTTGAGCACCAGAATCATTCACCTGTTTCTGTATTGTAAGACATTCAGATAAACTCACCTCAGATTCATTTATGTGTTCTTTTTCTGACTGCTGAGGCTTGTCTTGGAGTTTTTTGAACCATAATTTTGGTATGATGAGGTATTTTTTCCTCTTGGAATGAAACCACGTCCTCTACCTCTATAAACAGTACTTCCTCGTGACGTACCTCTACCTCTCATATAACGACCCCTATAATTTCCTCCGTAAGGTCGAACAATTCGTTTACCGACCTTATTGATGTCCTGAATTTCTTTGACACTTTTTGGCACATCATTTCCATACAAAAAATTGGTGTATGGTATAGATGAAGAACTCAGATGATGATATTCAAAACTCAAGTCACTTCTATGATTTTCCTTTCGCTTCACATTTGTCAATTTGTTGTATTGAGTCAAAAGTCCAACTGAATCTAGACCCAAATCAATACATTTCTGAATATCATCTTTGCTCTCTTCAGTTCTTTTCATCTTGTCTAAAGTGTCTAATAGTTTTACAACACAACATGCTGCCTTGATCACAGCATTCTGATGTTGCTGTAAACAACTGTCATAGGACCTAGTAGTAGGGCTGAGTAGATCCCAGATAAGTTGGTTTACTCGAGTTTTTGTTAATGCATTACAGTTTTCAGGTCTATTAATGTTTTTCAGTAATTCCTGAAATTTTTCATCAGATATCCCCTCTCGAAAGAGAGAATTCACCATTGTAGCCAACTCATCACCAACCTTATCATCTACTGTCTCATTCACTTTGAAATTCTTTGCTGCAGTAGCAAATACACTGTCACATTTTGCTTTTTTATTTTGCGGTTCCTCAGTGTCATTCGAATTTGAGGCACCGGTATTATTGTTCTTATCTGTATCATTAGTTTGGGTTTCCTCTACATCGTAAAGGTAATCATCGGAATAATCTTCCGTGTAATTGTACAACTCATCTACAGAGGTACGAAGTGTTTTTACGTCTTCTCTCTGACTCTTTTGTTCTTGTTGAATACTAACAAGAATGTTCATGATATCGTCTATACCTGGATGATTACCGATCACACCGGTACTAACTTTTGGCGACGATGAATGTTCAACACTAGAACTTGTCGTGGGATTTGTTATGGCCGCGCCAATAACAATGTTATCACACTCTGTGGAAGACCTCTTACTGTTCCCACTAGTTTTCTTTCCCCCTGTTTTACGCCCATCGTCTTTGTCAACCGCCTTACCTCTTTTGACCATTGCGTCCGCCATAATTGCACGGGAAGTTGCCGCTTATAACAAATAGCAAACACTTTGTCGCTTATATCATGTAACAAGAGGCCCATGGGCCTTGAATCGCTCTTCTGATAAACTGTACAACCTATCACTTCTATTTGAAGCTTCGAAGTATCCTGTATATTTACATAAACCCTTGAAATTCCAATTCACACTCTGAGAACCCAAGATGATTCTATGCCAATTAGTACCTGAGAGTTGGTCATGGTGACCTACTTATCACTTGTGATTCTCTGAGGACCCATCAACTAAGTTTGATGATTCTAAGCCAATTAATACCTAAAATGATTTTTAAAATTATAATCATAAAATTTTATAAGTAGGTCAAAGTGACCTACTTTTCAATTGTTTTACTCCAAGGACCCAAGATGCATCAACTGACAAAGTTTGATGATTCTACGCCAATTAGTACCTGTAATTTTTAATTAAAGCCATAAATTTTCAAAAGTAGGTCACCGTGACCTACTTTTCAGTCAACCTACTCCGAGGCCCAAAGATGCATCAACTGACAAATTTTGACGATTCTAAGCCAAATAATTCCTGAAAATATTAAATACAGCCATAAAATTTCAAAAGTAGGTCACCGTGACCTACTTTTCAGTTGTTGTACTCAGAGGACCCAAGACGCATCAACTGACAAAGTTTAATGATTCTAAACCAATTAGTACCTGAAATATTTGATTAAAGCCATAAATTTTCAAAAGTAGGTCACTGTGACCTACTTTTCAGTTGTTGTACTCCGAGGACCCATGACGCATAAACTGACAAAGTTTTATGATTCTAAGCCAATTAGTACCCGAAATATTTTATTAAAGCCATAAATTTTCCGAAAGTAGGTCACGGTGACCTACTTTTTAGTCGACCTACTCCGAAGACCCATGACACATCAACTGACAAAGTTTGATGATTCTAAGCCAATTAGTACCCGAAATATCTAATTAAAGCCATAAATTTTCAAAAGTAGGTCACGGTGACCTACTTTTTAGTCGACCTACTCCAAAGACCTAAGATGCATCAACTGACAAAGTTTGATGATTCTAAGCCAATTAGTACCTGAAATATTTAATTATAGTCATATAAATTGAAAAGTAGGTCACGGTGACCTACTTTTCAGTTGACCTTTTTTGAGTATCCAAGATGCATCAACTTACAAAGTTTTATGATCATAGGACTTAAAATGTCCAAATTATGCCTCTAAAACACTTTGAAATCGAATGCCTGCAAAGTTCAAAAAGTAGGTCACTGTGACCTACTTTTTAATAAATATGTTTTATGGCCCCAAGATGCATCATCTTACAAGATTTAATGATTCTAAGCCTCCCCGTATTCGAATTAATGACCTTAATTGTTTTAAAAAAGATTAGCCATAAAATTCAAAAAGTAGGTCAAGGTGACCTACTTTTTAGTTGACATACTTTGAGGACCCAAGATGCATCAACTGACAAAGTTTGATGATCATAGGCCTTAAATTGTTCAAAATATGCCTCTAAATCATTTTGAAAAAGAATGGCCGCAAAATTTAAAAAGTAGGTCACCGTGACCTACTTTTGAGTCAACATGATATGAGGTCCTTAGATGCACCAACTGACAAGATTTGATGATCCTAGTCCTTATAGTAAGCAAAATATCAACATTTTAATAAAATGTAATTTTTGGTCAACTTTGAAGTGACCTTGAGACCACGCCCTTTGCCCCAGGGTAAATCCCCGTGCAAATTTTAATCTACAACATATCCTCATCCTTTTGTGTAAGTTTGGTGATAATCTGCCCAGTGGTTCTTGAGAAGAAGATTTTTTAGCAACCAGTACTTTTTTTTCTATTTTCCTAATTATCTCCCCTTGTTAAAGGGTCACAACCCCAGTTTTAGTATAAAAGGGAGCCCTTGGGCCAAGGATACCCTGTGACAAATTTGACAATAATTGGCCAAGGGGTTCTGGAGTTATGGCCCATATTCTAAAAAGTTTACGCACACCGCACAAATGGCCATAGCATTAGCTCTTTGAGCCTTTGGCTCAGAAGAGCTAAAAATACATAGGAAGTAAGAAGAAAAAATATTCTTCATATCTTATTATTGCTACCTCGTAGCAATTACTTAACACAAGTTTATAGTAGCGAATGGGACCACGTCCACACACTACCTTGGACAACAACACACTGATTTGGACATGCGCAACACGCATCTCATATGGTCCCGGAAGTGGTATGACGTAACAGAATTTGAATTAACATTACCAAAAGATGCTTGCATATAAATAAGACAAATTATGGCTTTGCTATTCTTGAGAAGATTGTTAAAGATTTTTCATATGTATATCTTTGATCATCCATTGTGACCCCACTCTATCCACAGAGTCATGATTTGAACAAACTTTAATCTATACTATCTGACGATGCTTCCATGTAAATACATGTATAACCAATCATGGTTTTGCTGTTTTTGAGAAAATAATATTTTCAAGATTTTTCCTACGTATTCCAATGTAAAACTTTCACTGTCCATTGTGGCCCTACTCTACCCCCAGGGATCATGATTTAAAAAAAATAACTTGAATCTACACTACCTGAAGATGTTTCCATTTAAGTTTCATCTTTCTTGGCCTAGTAGTTCTGAATAAGAAGATTTTTCCAATGTATTCCATGTAAAATTTTGATCATTCATTGTGGCTCCGCCCTACCTCAGGGGGTCAAGATTTGAACAAAATTGAATCTACACTGAGGATGTTTGCACACAAGTTTCGTCATTCTTGGTCCACTGGTTCTGGAGAAGAAGATTTTTAAAGATTTTTCCTACGTTTTCCTATGTAAAACTTTGATCGTCCATTTTGGCCCCACCCTACCCTCGGGGATCATGATTTATATAAAATCAAATCTACACTACCTGAGGATGTTTGCACACAAGTTTCATCTTTCTTGGCCCAGCGGTTCTGAAGAAGAAGATTTTTAAAGATTTCTCTTATACATGTATTCCTATGTAAAACTTATATCGTCCATTGTGTCCCCACCCTAGCCCCAAGGGTCATAATTTGAACAAATTTGAATCTACACTATCTGGGGATTTTCCATATAAGTTTCATCTTTCTTGGCCCAGTGGTTCTTGAGAAGATTTTTAAAATATGCCATTAATTTTTCACTAATTCTTAACTCCCCTCGGAAAAAGGCTTGGCCCTTCATTTGAACAAATTTGAATCAACACCACCCAAGGATATTTTGTGGCAAGTTTGGTTGAAATTTGCCTAGTGGCAATGAAGGTTTAGAAATGTTCACTCAATAATATTATGTAAATCAAAAGAAATATTGGTTGTTTGTCCAAAACCACAAGTACTTAAAAATCCTATGAGGTTCTAAAGCCATATTTCATGGACGATATTATATTAAGAACTGTAATATTTAGAAGAATTATTGAATTGACATAGGTGTAAGAATTCTTCATATTAATTTACTGATAAGCTCTACTTTGCAACACACATCAACACTTTAAAAACAAGAGGCCCATGGGCCACATCACTTACCTGAGCACAATAGCTAGGGAAAAGCACAAATCAATTCAGTATCGAAAAGTTTACATGGGGGGTGGGGGGACTTGAATTTTAAACCTGGGGATCCTTCCATATCAATATAACAAATGGCTTTGCTGTTCTTGAGCAGACGATTTTAAAAGATTTTTTTTTCTATAAATTCCTATGTAAAACATTGATCCCCCCTTGTGGCCCCAACCTAATCCTCAGGGGTCACGATTTGAACAAACTTGAATCTATACTACATGAGGATGCTTAATTATCAATATGACTAAACGGGCTTTGCTGTTATTGAGAAGAAGATTTTTAAAGATTTTTTCCCTACATATTCCTATGTAAAACTTTGATCCCCCATTGTGGCCCCACCCTAGCCCCAGGGGTCATGATTTGAACAAATTTGATTCTACACTACCTGAGGAAGCTTACATATCAATATGACTAAACAAGGTTTTGCTATTCTTGAGAAGAAGATTTTTAAAGGTTTTTTCCTTTTATATTCCTATGTAAAACTCTGATCCCTCATTGTGACCCCACCTTACCCGTGGGGGTCATGTTTTGAAAAAACTTGAACCTAAACTACCTGAGGATGCCTCCATATCAATATGACAAATTATGGCTTTGCTGTTCTTGAGAAGAAGATTTTTAAAGATTTTTCCTATATATTCCTAATGTAAAACTTTATTCCCCCATTGTGGCCCCACGGGTCATGATTTAAACAAATTTGAATCTACACTACCTGAGGATGCTTACACGTCAATATGACTAAACAAGGTTTTGCTGTTCTTGAGAAGAAGACTTTTAAAGATTTTTTCCTATATTTTCTATGTAAAAATTTGACCCCCCATTGTGGCCCCATCCTAACTCCAGGGGTCATGATTTGAACAAACTTGAATCTACACTATGTAACAAAGGTTACCTATAAGTTTCAACTTTTTTGGGCCAGTGGTTCTTGAGAAGATTTTTAAAATATGCCACCAAATTTTCACTATTTCTGAATTATCTCCCATTGAATGAGGGCGTGGCCCTTCATTTGATCAAACTTGAATCCCCTTCACCCAAGGATGCTTGTGGCAAGTTTGGTTGAAATTGGCCCAGTGGTTTTGGAGAAGTCGAAAATGCGAAAAGTTTACAGACTGACGGACAGACAGACAGACTACAGACAAAATGTGATCAGAAAAGCTCAATTGAGCTTTCAGCTCAGGTGAGCTAATGACTAAATTTGTAAAGTTTTTGAAATACATGTATTTCTTTTCTGTCACTTATGCAGTCAGAGACGTATATCTGAGCAAAGGTCATTGCTATAACAAACATTAGATTATCATTGTAATACTGTAACAAAGGAATTTTTAGCAACCTATAAAAATAAACACTTCTAATGTTTTTATTTATTTTGATGAGTTTGATCAATTCAATGACCAGTAAGGAAGTTAACTGTGTGCAATATTACATAATAAAGCTATTTTTCGAGGTGACGTAAGACAGCCTCATAAGCTGCTGACCAGCTTCAATGGCGCCCCTCTCTGATCACTACCATTTGCAATTTCTTATTTATATTCACTCTTCCGGACAATTCACTACTCTTGATGTTAACACGTGATACCTTAGAAAGCAAGGATGAAATCAGAGATAGGTTGCTAAAATGTAAACAATAGCACTTGCAAGATTGATTGGAAATATTTAAACGTTAATTTTTATCAGTTCACTAAGTAATATAGTCCTCTGTTTATACATGCATTGAAATCAGAATTTCGGCTACAAAACAAGATTGAAAATGTATTTTTAACATGATTTTCAAGCAACAAGTAGTGTTTTCATGGATTTACAAATACTACATACAAGTTCCTGAGTGTGAATAAGATATGAAGTATCCCTATGCTCCAAATAATTTTAGCGAGGGTAAAATGTAAACAAATGACTTTGACAGAGATTGTGACCTACATGTATGTATATTGAATCGATCGCAGACAAGGGAGAGAACCAAATCGTGGAACAAAACCAGCTGAAAGAGACATTCTGCTTACTTTGAAATATGCAGTTAAATGAATTCAGGGATCAACAAAGGGGTGGCTAAGGCACAATAGTCGCTAATGAGCTCAAAACTTTACCGTAAATTATCACAGCGAAGTTTAACATTTTCAACCCTTCTGTTTTGTGCATCATTTTCAAAAATCTGTTAAGAACCCATGGTAATATTGTCACTATTTTATAAATCTGTTCGGTGTTATCACTGTTGAAGGAGGTGAATAACAGCAGGGTGCTTGCACCTATATCGAATACTCGATCAGAACTCCTCTAGAATTTACGCTTCTGCATATTAACAAGAGGCCCAAGGGCCTTGAATTGCTCTTCTGATAAACTGTACAACCTATCACTTCTATTTGAAGCCTCTAAGTATCCTGTATATTTAGATAAAGCCTTGAAATTCCAAAGGTAGGTCATCATGACCTACATTTTAGATGAAACACTGAGAACCCAAGATGATTCTAAGCCAATTAGTACCTGAGAGTGGGTCATGGTGACCTACTTATCACTTGTCATTCTCTGAGGACCCAAGATGCATCAACTAAGTTTGATGATTCTAATCTTTAAAAAATTATAACCATAAAATTTCAAAAGTAGGTCACCGTGACCTTTTTCAGATGACATACTGAGTATCCAAGATGCATCAACTGACAAAGTTTGATGATTCTAAGCAACAAGTACTTAATATATTTAAATAAAGCCATAAAATTTTAAAAATAGATCACAGTGACCTCCTTTTCAGTAGACTAACTCTGCTGACCCAAGATGCATCAATTGACAAAGTTTGGTGATTCTAAGCCAATTAGTACCTAAAAATATTTAAATAAAGCAAAAAAATTTCAAAAGTAGGTCAGTGACCTACTTTTCAGTCAACTTACTCCGAGGACCAAAGATGCATCAACTGACAAAGTTTGGTGATTCTAAGCCAATTAGTACCCAAAATATTTCATTATAGCCATATAAATTTTCAAAAAAAAAGGTCACAGTGACCTACTTTTCAGTTGTTGTACTCCAAGGACCCAAGATGCATCAGCTGAAAAAGTTTGATGATTCTAAGCCAGTACCCAAAAATATTAAATACAGCCATAAAATTTCAAAAAGTAGGTCATGGTGACCTACTTTTCAGTGGTTCTTGAGAAGAAGATTATTTAGCAACCAGTACTTTTGTTTCTATTTTCCTAATTATCTCCCCTTGTTAAAGGGTCACAACCCTTATTTTAGTATAAATGGGAGCCCTTGGGCCAAGGATACCCTGTGACAAATTTGACAATAATTGGCCAAGGGGTTCATGAGTTATGGTCCATATTTTAAAAAGTTTACGCACACCGCACAAATGGCCATAGCATTAGCTCTTTGAGCCTTTGGCTCAGAAGAGCTAAAAAGTTTTGAGTCAGACGTTTTTAGTCAGTCGGTTGGGAGAAAGTAACCAAACAATTTTTTAAAGATGGCCTAATCTTTGGAAAATTATTGACAGGTCTCTAAATTATTTTCTCAAAATTATCATCTTGCTCTCAAATCAAAATAAGAAGTGATTTGTTTATAATTTTTCAATTAACTTATCAATTATATCAACACTCAGACGACTCACAGGTGTAGGGTCATCTATGTAAACACCCAATTAACACGTCCATGTCAGCCTCAGGCATTCGCTGTTATCCAGGTAAGTTTAAGCTGCACTAATTTTATGCTTGATTGGCATGTATACATGTGCAATCAAAACTTGGAGAGATTGAGAATTAAAAAAAATAATGAAATGTGTGTGACCCAGGTCTTGGTTTAAGAGATAGTGAACTTCGAGAGATCGGAAATTGGAGAGATAAGGAGTAAATTTGCTTAGTTATATAGAGAACAAGAGGCCCATGAGCCACAATGCTCACCTGAGTAACTTTTGCCTTGCTGTTTTTCACCTGATTTCCCCCTTGTAGTACTTATTGTGGCCCCGCCCTACCCCCGGGGGTCATGATTTGAACAAACTTGAATCTACACTACCTGAGGATGCTTCATATAAGTTTCATATTTTCAAGCACAGTGGTTCTTGAGAAGATTTTTAAATGATATATTCAATTTTTCACGAATTCATGATTATCTCCTCTTGGAAATTGGCCCACTGGTTCTTGAGAAGAAGATGAAAATGTGAAAAGTTTACGACAACAACAATGACAGACAACAGACAAATTTCCATCAGAAAGGCTCAATTGAGCCTTTGGCTCAGGTGAGTTAAAAATACAACTGTGCTCGCCCAAAAGGTCACACCATTCTTTCATATTCTTTCATTTAAATTATATAATTTGTTACTATAAAATCATTCTTTTAATTTACAGCAAATCCAGTATGGTTTATGGTAAACAAAACTAAATTTTCCTAGAACTGTTCACAATTTTACATCACAAGCACATTCAATCATTAATACACAGGTGAAGAAGATATTTCAAAGCCTTCCTCCTTGGTTCTTTGATTTGTCCCTTCCTCAGATGAGTCATTTGTTACCATAGTCACTTCTCCATTGGCTTCTATTCCACAATTGCCAGATAATCCAAAATTATCATCTTGAGTAACTTTGTTCTCTTGAGACCTTGACCTTTGACTTCTTGTAATCCTTTGGGGTGTTGTGTCACTGTGAGTTTGTGCCAGATTATTTCTTGTAGAGTTTCTACCACTTCTTCTTTCATTTGGATTTATTGCACTTGTAGATTTGGGTGCTTCCCTGGGTTCATTTTCAGCATCAATTTCAATTTTATTACATTTTTTTGAAGATTGAGCCATTTGTATTCCAGATTTCTCTTGAGCCATATATCCTTCAACAAAACTAAATGGATCAGAAGTCAGTATTTCATGAAATGGATCTAAAGTTGACTTGGCTGTTATATTCTTACTAGTGCAAGATTCAAATAAACTATCGTGTGTATCAGTCTGTTGTGTCAGTATAGTTTGATCTGTTTTTAAATCCATTATTTCACCCTCTGTCACATCCACAAGCGAGTTTCTCTGTGGCAAATGAGTTTCAATAGCATCAAGATGTGGAACTTCATAGTCTGTGCTTAATTTACGGGAGAAGAGAGGAGTAGGGCTTTGCTCAGACTGACTGTCATCATTAGTACTGAGTTTCCTAAAGTGAGTTAGATCACTGGGCAGTCTTATTATGTGAAGTGCTCCTGATTTATCTTTCTTTTTATGTTCATCTGTACAAAGGAAAATAAAAGTCAACCTAAGTCAAGTGTTCCAAGGAATGCATTTGTTGCCTGCTAAAGCATCAATAATGATATAAATAAACTACCAGTAGTTCAAATGGTAATGGAGACCATTACAGATGTTCCCAAAATGCTCCCCATACTCACTTTTGGTGCTCCATTCCCTATAAGATTCATTAAATTAGACAGCATCTTTACTGAAGACTTTTACAACTTATTTTACAAAATTATTTTTGGGAAAAAAACAACACACTTGTAGCAATATAAGTGTAAGTTAATCAGATTTAAGAATATGTGCAAGCATGTCATTTTGAAAATTTCCATATGTATCAACTCATAGTATGCAATACATGTATAAAGAGCTACATTATAGATTTCAAAGTATTTCACTGAAAACGTAGAAATTAAGTTACAGAAACCTGAATATTTACAGACATCTTCAGTACATGTGCATGAATGGCCTCGTTTTCATTTCTGATGTTTCCATAACGTAGAGACTTGCATTTTTGTATTGAAAACCAAGATTTCAGAATATAAGAAATAGAAGCAATGAAGTTGTGAACATTGGTTTTTGTTTTTTGATTTCTGCGTTCAAACTGCTGCTAGATAGGGGTCAAAAATTAGGATGCATGAAAGAGCAAAATTGACACGTTTTCCTTTGTATCTTTTAAATAAGAAATATTTTATTAAGACATGTAGAATAACAGTCGTGTACAATTTAATTACCTTTTATTTGACACCACTAAAAAGGAGCTGGCCCCTTAAATTAGGGATCTAGGGCCCTTGAAAGTTTTTGCTTTAAAACTCAAAAATGAGAAAATATTTCGATATGGCTGTCGATGAAAAGTTTTTCCTTTGTACCTTCTTTGTCTCATGAAAATATTATTTTGTTCGAGTCTTGTGTATGGTAGGGAAAAAAACTAGACCCGTAAACAAGGACCCGTTTTCATTTGGCTAGTGTAGAAGAATACTGAAATAAACTTGCATAAATAATATATCTTTCAACACTCTATCCTATTTTTTTTTTTTTGAATTAGGTTTTAAATGTGTTCTTTCATTCCTATTCAGATAATTCGGTGACAACTTTCTCTTTTATTGTGTTTTAAAATAAAGAACCTTCCAAGAGAGAAAGAGATAGAAACAGAAAAAAGTACAAGTATCTTTTCTTTGTTTAAATATGAAAGCAAACAATATAAAAGCAAAAAAACTTTTAAGAGTCATATAATTCACAATCATTAACTGCATGATTCTTACATTTACCTGAACCCCAGATTCTATTGTGTTTACCGTTACGTAACCCATCCCTCGATCACACGCGGCCGAGAAGATCTAAAGCAATCCATCGCGTGACAATTAATGGACAAATATTAATATAGAATATTTGAGATTATGTTGGTTTATCTGTTTTAAATTGGATCATGATACATGTAGCCTTAATCCAAAACGTCTAGCCAGGTTTTGTGTTTGTTTACAATTATGCAACCATTAACCATTCCTTCGATCGCTTGTGGTCAAGCACCATCGTGTGCATGTAAACCAGTGCGCTTTGCACTTTCTCTACGTTTTGAAACAGAAAATTAATCCGTTCACAGGTTTTTATCAATGTTATACCAACTAGAGCTATATTTATACCAAATATATCATGGGCGAAAATTTGTTTTATAAAAAGTGGTTCTTACAAATAAATTTATATATGTAGATAACCCTAAATAGCTTAAAATTTACTTGTTTTGTCTGTAACAGATGCTAATTTAGTTCTTAGCTGACATTAACTTACTTGTATAAATGAAGATAAAAGCCATGTAATTGTAACCAAATATTCCAAAGCAATCATTCATATTTATAGGACTGATAGTTGATTAAATTTCCTCTCATCAGTATACGTATACCCCCCCCCTCCAATAGATAAAATGCTTCCCTTTAGAGGCGAAGTTTTCAATCAGTTTTTTTTGGGGGGTGGAGGGGCGTCAAACATAGTTGCCAATTCACCCGATTTCGTCGGGTTACACCCAATTTTTCGACCCTTAACCAAATTATTTTTTATGACATGGCGGGTCATGCTTTTCACCCGATTTTTGCCAAACAACCCGAAAATCTCCCGATTTCCGGATTTGGTTCTTAAATTAGGTTGCACTTTAAACTTCCAGTTACAACCCAAGCTTGGATTTACGTACTAAACAATGCCGATGGCTATGTTCAGTAGGCCGTGTGTACCAGTAAATTATCAGTGCAGGTGTAAACAATTACCAGAGAGTTGTTTTGACAAATCAAAGTTTGAAGTCAATTTAAAATGGCTTCCGATAGAACGAGCTGGTTATCAGGGCCAGCAAGAACAAATTGAACCAAGAAAAAGAGAAACGATATTTATGTACATATCAAGGAATCTTGGAAAACAACTTTCATTAGATAAAATAAAGTGTTCGAAGATAGTGTAGGCATTACTGTACATTGAATAGCACTTGTTAATTAAATTAATTCAAGAGAGGAAAAATAACTTCAAAACCAAAATTCGAATACAAATTTAGCACAAATATCCATGTGCTTCAAATCAGCAATTTAAAATTTTAAAAGACTTTAAAAAATGCACACTTAATTCGGGTCAATACTGAATGATGAAACCTCAATGCTCTTTTTTAACATGTAAATTTAATCAATATATATTAAATTTTTCTCATTGCAAGTTAAAGTCTCTTTTTAATAAAATAATTCTCAATACACAAATGCTTATATATACATATATATATATATATACATATACATACATATATATATATATATATATATATATATATATATATATATATATATATATATATAATTTAATCATGGTAAATGTGTCGTGAATGTCGTTACACGTTATGACCAGATTTTTTACTTTCCAAATCTGGTCATGACCAGATTTTTACATGTTGGAGGTTGGCAAGTATGGCGTCAAAACGTCGATCGTAAAAAAAAATTGACTATATAAAAATAATTTCAATTTTTAATCAGTACCCCATCTCTCATGCCAAAGGCTAAGTAAGATTTTCTGCTCATAATTTGTTGTTCTCTGACTTCGATGTTGGCTTCCTCGGTGTAAGCATAATCGACGTTGTCGCTGTAAACCTGGTACTTGTAATTTTTTTCTCATTCTTATCTTTTCAAGAATCACTGGGTCAATATCAACCAAACATTGTTGATCAAATGAATGACCACATTCTCTTCCAACAGAAGATAATTAAGAAATACAAGTAGTAAAAATTGGAAAGGGTCATTTGAAAAAATTATTCTCTAGAAACCTGTGGGCCGGAATGAGAAAACATACTTATAATATCTCCCTGAATTAGTAAAGATTTCATTTTTTTCAAATCAGAATGGGTGTTCAAAATTTAATATAGGAATTTATATCCCTTGCAATACCTATACCTATACAAGGTACTTCATTTTTCCAGAAAGTGCCGCACTTTGACGCTTGGTATGCTCCAAAACTAGTTTTATTGAGAATATCAAAATTTTTAGCATTTTTTCAAGAATATCTCTTTACTTGTAAATATTTTGTAAAAACATATAGAACAAAAGTTGTGCAAAATGGCAAGCTCTTTCATTTGATATTAACAATTAGGGGCTGACCCCAAAAAGAAGGGATCTACAGGGGCTGAAAGTGTTTTCTCAATATCTCAAAAACTTTTGTGAATTTGTGATACATCAAAGAAGCAAAATTGTTCAAAATGACAAGTAGAAGTGAATAAGGTTGTCGAAAGTTGTCAAATGTAGTCACTTTAGGCCAAAACAGAAGTTGTCAGAAAATGCATATTTTTGCCATTTTTGACATGTTATTGGTTAATTTATGTAACCAGAAAAGTCCAACCAAATTTATCATTCCTCAACATCACTTCCGGTCAAACCGTAAGTAGCCAGAAATAGCTTATTTTGCAGGTTTTGATTCAAAATTGTAATTTTAAAGTCACCGGAGACGTCTAAACTCATTCCTTTCTCTTGTTGAAGTCACTTCGGTCAAAACAGGACGGAAGACCTACTTGTTGCTTTGCAATGAGCTTTGCTCTAGTTATTATTATTATTTTTTTGACTTTCTAATTTTGTGCATGCAATTTCTCGAAGACTATCGGATGGATTTGCATGAAATTTTTAGGAATTATGTGTTGTGACATAAACTTGATCTATTAGAGAGAAAATTTGAAAATTCACTTACAGTTCCAAGTTACAGACCATTTTCTGATTTCAAAATGACATTTTGACCGCGGTTAATCTCAAGAACGACAAGAGATATCAATATGAAACTTTCAGGGATTATAGTTCCTGATAGATACTAGCCAGGTCGCTATTTTTCGTTCGTGGTTGGCACGTCTGGTCGCTTAAGGAAGTGATAAAGAAATCGTAAAATTTCAGCTTTCCTTTTTTAAATCAATTCTTACATCACATTATTGCATCTCTTTTGTAGTTTCGAAATATGTTAGTCCCACTGGAAACAAAAACGTCAACTTCCGGTTATAACAGAAAAACAACATAAATGGAGTATTTTTCTTTCCCATTAATATCTTTTGTAGATAAAGTATTTGAAATGAATTTTAAATATGTTATTAAGAGTGCAAATTTCTACAGTAACGTCAAATATCTTTGTGAAAATTCACTTTTGGTCGCATGTTTTTCTGTCCTCAAAATGAGAAGTTGTCTGAGCAAGATCTCGGATATGGTAAGAGATTAAGACACCAGACTTATATGAGCAACAGACCTTAAGATGTAGCCCAAGCTATTTGGCTTCAGAGCGTCAGCCGTCACTTCCGGTCATCACAGGAAGTAATCAAAAAAATCGAAAATTTCAATTTTTCTTTTTTTAATCAAAAATTGCGTCACTTTATTGCATTTTCTTTGCAGATTCGAAAGATGTTGGTCCCACCGGAAACAAAAATGACAACTTCTAGTTATAAAAGAGAAACTAAATAATTTGAGTATTTTACTTTCCCATAAATATTCTTTATAGATAAAGTATTTGAAATGAATTTTAAATATGTTATTCAGAATGCAAATGTCTAGAGTGACGTCAAACATTTTTCAAAAATTAACTTCCGATCACGTGTTTTTCTGTCCTCAAAATGAGAAATTGTCTGAGCGAGATCTCAAAAACAGTTAAGAGATTAAGACACCAAACTTTTATGAGTAACAGACCTTGAGGAGTAGGCAAAACCATTTGGGTTAAATGCGTTAGTCGTCACTTCCGGTCGTCACAGGAAGTGATCAAAGAAATAAAAATTTTTAACTTTTATTTTTTTTTAATTAAAACTTGTATCACTTCATTGCATCTCTTTTGCTGTTTTAAAATATGTTAGATTCCACCGGAAACAAAAACGTCAACTTTTTGGAGATAAACTGCATAATTTTTTTAATTATCATTCTCATAAATACTGCTTATCGATAAAGTACTTGAAATAATTTTATGTATGTTGTAGATACTGCAGATGTCTAAAGAAAAGTCAGAGATTTTTATAAAATTCACGTCCGGTCGCATGTTTACCTGTCCTCAAAATTAGAATTTGTTCTAACAATATTGCTCAGCAAGAGTAAATGACTGAAGTCTAAAAGTCAGTCATCAGTTTATTTGAATCGTGAAAAATTCTTGTATCGCCATTACTTTTGGTCGTGACAGGATGTGATGCAAAAAAGTGAATGGTTAATGGTTAGCACGTTGGATTTTCACACTGACGACCAGGGTTAAATCTCCAGAGTCTGAATTTCTTTTATCACTTTTTCAGCTTGAAGTTTCGTTTTTATTTTCAGAATCGGATGGAAGACCTCTCATTGCTCGCAATGAATTCTTAGTTTTCCTTGAAAACGTGGATCTGCGTTAAAATGGTATGAAAAGTCAACGACCCCCCCACCCCCCCCACACACACACACAAACACGAAATAAGTTTTCACGTTTGGGAAAAGAGTTTCTTTTATTTTGTGGCTCGTCAAGAAATTTCTGGGTTGAAATATTTTTTTTTATTGGGATCCTCCCCCCCCCCTCCCCGTGGAAAAAAAATCCTTGATCCGTGCCTGGACCCCATCTAATTTTTACTACATGTATCCGTTAAAAGAAGATGTGACCCTTCATTTGAACAAAAATTTACCAAAAATATTCTGTGTTAATTTTTGTTGTTATGGCCCAGTGGTTCTTGATAAGATAAAAATGAGAAAAATTTACAAGTAGCTTTACAACGACAATGATGATAATGCTACATACACCAAGAAAGCAAACAAAGATGAAGAATTATGAACAGAAAAGCTTAGTTGGGCTTTTGTCTTGGGAGGTGAGATACTTATTGTAAATTGAAATTATTTTGTCATTTATTTTTTACGATCGATGGTCCTGCATTTCAAAGAGAGAATTTTTAGCTAGGTTTTTGAATAACAGTGACATCGGTTCAGAAAACCAGGTCCCTAGGAATGTACATGTATATAAAATAGGCAGTGCCTTTCTCTCGGAATTCATCACCTGCTTCTGTAAAGCTCCATCCTCACTTGTACTTACATGTACCTGGTAAAACCAACCGACTGCAAAGGAAAACATTCTATTTATTTCGATGATGGGGGTATACGCATAGTGATGAGAGGAAATTGTATGCAATAATATTGTACCGGTAAGTTAGGAAGAAAATAATACAAACTCAAAAGTACTTAATTTCATTTCCTATTTTCCTGACAATTAAAAATGTGACCTCTACGTACAATTTTCATGATAATTATATACATGCTGTTTAATGTTCATGAAAGAAATAGCAACTCGTTAAATAATAACATTAGAGAAATAAATAAACTGTTTCTTTAATACGCAAACAAAGTGGTCTTTTCGGCATTCAAAATGCATTGAATTTGAAGTGAATAAGTGAAAGGCAGTTAAGACTACTTGATTAAAACGAATGAGTGATAAACAGTAAGACGAAATCATATGAAAGATTCGAAATGATTTTAAAGTAATTTTCCACAAAGCGCAATTATCTTGATATCGAGAAATACAATGTTTATAAAAATAAATATGCAACTTTCTTGTAATTCAGCGAATAGAATATAAATTGAAATGTACTAGCGACTTAATCAAAGATATTATGAAATAATCTGAAAGATTCAACATGTTTATCCACTCATCAGTTTACAAAATGTATTTGGAATGGCCATTCTATGGTTTGTTTTGTGTATGACCTTAGGTCGCTGGTTAACACGCCGATTGATCCCCGGTGACCTCCTTTGCCACGCGCTATCGAGGGAGGGGTTACATAATTGTAAACACACAAGGTGAATGTAAAAGGCGTGAACTTAATGCCTGTGAATAGTCTATCTTTAAATTTTGTTTTATTTTCTAACTTTATTGTTTGTTTTTATATGATAAGAAGAAAAGGTTATCTTTTTTTCCTTGTTTAGTAGACTGGTTTATCCAAATTTGAAAACAAACGAAATAAGAGGGAAAGTTGTCAGTAAATAATTTGGAAATAAAGCACAGAATACTTCAAGAACCTGATTCTAAAGAATATTAGCATCTAATGTAGCTAGGTTTATTATTTATAGTAAGTTTATTTTAATTACACGCATGAAGAGCTCTTGTTTACTTGCTGAATGAAAACACTTACCTGTATATGTGTTATGCTTCTAGCTCATTTAGAACACAAGACTCAAACAAAATAACGTTTTCTTGAGATCAATAAGATGTTAAATAACAATTTTAATTATGGCAGCGTTTTCGAAATATTTACCATTTTTGAGTTATAAAGCAAAAACTTTAAAGGGCCCTAGATCCCTAATTTTAAGGGCCAGACCCTTTTTAGTGGTGTCAAATGAAAGGCCTTAAAATTGTGCACAACTTTTATTCTACATGTTTTAACAAAATATTTTTAGTTTAGAAGATAAAAAGGAAAATATGTGTAAATTTTCGCTCTTTCAGGCGTTCTAATTTTTGAACCCTCTCTAGCGCCATTTTGAATACAGAAATTGAAAAACAAAAACCGATGTGCACAACTTCAGGGCTTCTTTTATTTACATTCGGTAGAATTTCTACTCTAGCTTTTGTAGTCTCCAAGCCTTTGTCTGGAAATGAACCCCCCTGAATTTTCATTAAAAGGGGGATAACCCAAAAGCTGAAGTGGATTTTTGAAATGTTTGACAGCATTCTGATAGAGTTTTGTAATGTCTATAAACCCCGCAAATTTGAGCAAAATCCTTGGAGAAATGAGCAAGATATGAGGTCTCAAAGTTGGCGTCTAGGAAAAAAAAAAAGAATAATAAGAACTAGAGCAGAGCTCGTTGCAAAGCAACGAGTAGGTCTTCCATTGGAGCTGCGAACAGGAAGAAGTGACCTTGAGTCAAGGTCATGCCACATTCTAAGGTTATAAGCAATCTTGTAAGGGGTATCAACTTGCAATGTCTCACCAGTAGCAAGACAGTTAAGGAATGTTGTTTCTCCGTTGATGACCTTGAACTCGTTCAAATGACCTTGCATCAAACCATGACACACTCTGGTTATAAGCAAACCCCATCTATGTGTTACCGACTCGACAAGTTAACACATGTTCTTTCAGACCATTCATCCAGTCAAAACATTCTTTCCTTAGTGACCCTAAATTTAATCAACATGGCCGTAGGAACCGAGGGGGGGGGGGGGGCGTGCCCCCCAATAATTTTGCCGATATATACATGTAGATTACTATAGTAGACATAGATAATATAGCTTGTGCCACCTCAATAAAAACGTCTGATAACCTTCTTTTTTTTTTTGCTTGTCAAGGAATTTTTGGTAGTTGGTGACCTTTTTTTTTTTGCTTGTCAGGAAATTTATGGTAGTAGTGCCCCCTCAACTGTCAACTGAAAATGTATGGCTGTGCCCCCCCCAACCCCCCCCCCCCCCCCCCCCTGAATTTGCTTCCTATGGGCCTGATCAAGGCAATGATATACTCTGTATGATATCAGCGATACCCTTTTGTGTGTTTCGGAATTGACAAGTTCACAGTTTGCATTTATTGCATGATAGTGAGGGAGACATGAAGATTTCTTCGCCCATAAAAAATCATATTCCCCGAGGGCAACATGAAGATTTCTTCGCCCATGAAAAATCATACTCCCCGAAGGCAACGCCTGAGAGAAATATGATTTTTCATTTGCGAAAAAATCTTTATGTCTCCCTAACTATTATGCAATAAATTGTTTATAATACCGAATTAACCAAAATGCAGGAATTACAAAGGAGATCCAATGAATAAAGCAAACATGCATTTGATGAGAACGATATGAAAGAGATGTAAGTTACAGGTACACCAATAGCCTCGTTTCATTAAAAAAAAATTCCTACGTGACAAGTTTGTGTGATCATACCAGTAACATTCAAACACCATTACATTTTTACACATTTAAATCGACACAATCAATCAACGATAATATGTTGACGGTGCGACCGTTGGGCGAGTGCATTGTTCACTTAATTTTAAGATCCGCCTCTTCAAACAGCACGAGACATTTGGAACGTCTAGACTGTGACGTCTCATGACGTATGTTAGCTGTATTTCCATAAACGAATTTTGAAAAGTGCAAACATTTTAACAAAGAACGTTTAATCTACTATCTGTATGCAATTCCATTAATTAAGGTGATTTTTTGGGGTGAATTTTTAGTTGTTGCTACTGCGCGAACGAAGTTAGCAGCGTCGCTATAAACAATCTAACTCCTCACTTGTTTAATTGTGACGTCACAATCGTGAAACACGACGTTTTGTTGCAGGGCAAACATGATGGACACGTGACTTTCTCGGCCAATCAAATTCTATTTTACTAGTGATTTTTCACTTGTAAGCTAGTTTTCACAGAGGTATAATAAACGTTTTTTTAGACCATACATTGAAATAAATTATCATAATTTCTATAGTCGTAATTATTAGGTTCAACTCACTGCTTTAAAGGATCATTGTAAATGTTTTATGCCCGATTTGGATACTGAACAACGTGTGATTTTTGAAACACTGATGCCCCCATATGGCATCTTATGGCAAAAGTTAAAAGTTTCTCAAATGCAAGTAAAACTCCATGGTCAAGATCAAAAGATAAAAAAAAAATGTTATTACCCAAATAAAGGTCTTGAACAAAGAATATACTGTGAAATATATACTAGTATGAAAGCCACAGCAGCAACAGTTTAAAAGTTATGGCCAAGGTTAATTTCTTAAAAAGGTCAAACTCCAAGGTCAAGGGATCATAATTGTTGTACTTGAGGGAAGGTCTTAATTGTTACAAGGAATATACATGTGGTATTAAAAAGCCTTAGCACCAACTGTTCAAAAGTTAAAACCAAGGTTAAAGTTTTTCAAAAGTAGGACATACTCAAAGGTCAAGGTAAAATGGTCAAAATTAAAGGTATACAATGACAGGCCTTGTCACAAGAAAATTACCTATGTAATATAAAAGCCCTAGTACTAGTCATTCAAAAGTTATTGTCAAGGCTAAAGTTGTTTAAAAGTTGGTCAAACTCCAAGGTCAAGGTCAAATGGTCAAACATATTTATACCCAAGGAGGAGACTTATCACAAGGGATACAGATGTGAATTATAAAAGCCATAGCACCAACTGTTCAAAAGTTTTGGCCAAGGTTATAGTTTGGTAAAATTTTGCGAAAGAGGATCAAACTCCAAGTTCAAGGTCAAGAGGTCAAATATGTTGGTACCTGAAGGAAGTCCTTGTTACTAGGAATACACGTAAGAAATATGAAAGCAGTAGTTCCAACCAATCAAATTTTATGGGCATAGTTAAAGTTTTTGCGGACAAAGAGGCTAACACAGTCTAACAGACAAATAGACAGGTGGACAGGACAAAAACTGTATGCCCCCCGGATCTTCGATTACAGTAGCATAATAAAATGTCGGCGTCTTTGGGTTTTCGCATTGGTTGGCCTTAAATCTGAAAATCCAAAGGATTACAAGGTGCATTACGATACGCTTTCACATCATGTTCTATAACCCAGAGCATATTGTCTGCAAAGATAAATATTTAATTCAGTATTTAATTAGCTATGCATAATTATCTATGTTGTTTTAAAAAGGAAATATAAAAAAAAATATTTGTTTTATATTTTTCGATGTAGAGATATACAGAAAATGTTTTCCAATTTTAAGTCCTATCGCAATACACATTTAAAAAAAAAGTGTGTGTTGGAGGGGGGGGTCATTACATTTTTGCTGGGATTCGCCTATGTATGACCGTAGAGAAACAAAGAGTGGGGAGGGTGCAAGCAGCAACTAAATCAAAATTTACATATTAAAACTACAACAAAAGACTATTTTCAGAAGGTCTGCCCCCCCCCCCCCCCCCCCCCCCCCCCCCCCCCCCGTACAATCCGTACAACGGACCTGTGAGAAAAATACTGATCCTACTTTCAGAGTCCCAGGGCACCAGGAAAGATTGGCAAAAAGAGAATATCGGTTTATTTCAGTCTATAAGTCGAATCAAAATATCTTTTCCTCAAGAGTCTTCTTTCTTTGAGTTCTTCCCAGTGATCGTGTGATTTATTTCATTTAATTTACGTTCTGTACTGGACTTGGAAAATGAGGATATCTTTAGGTTCCTGAGCTGGCCTTGAAGCCCGCAGAACAGATTTTCTGCTTTATGATAAATTCAAGTGATATGTAATTCGGTATTAATTTTGTGTTGATTTTATTTAAACAATAAAATGCTTTCTTTGGTTGTTAGTATGGGAATTAATGTCGCAGCTGTTGCAGAAAAAATACATAACCCGCGTAAGCGGGTTATGTAAATTTTTTTCTGCAAGAGCTGCGACATTAATTCCCGTACTAACAAACAAAGAAAGCATTTTATTGTTTATATTTATATCTGTATAAAAACATTCAAAGTAAAATTAAACATGTTAAATATTGTATTAAAGGTGTGTATGTCATTGTATGTATAATTGATGGAACAGCCGTTGCTCAAGAAATCTATGCAGGTGGCTTGCATGTTGTTTACTCATTGATAAACGGCAATGGGTTTCTTAAGAAATAAAGGAAATAATATTCAAAGGATGTAAATATTAATGTTAATTTCATCAAGAAATATGAAAATTTAATGTTTTAACTATACATAGTGAGGCATTTTTGTGTGGAACGGTTATTTTGGGGTTTTCACGATTTTTTCATATGGTACACATGATGAGTAAGTGCAATAAATATAATTTGTGGAAAAAATGTCCAACAAGCCCCGGGGTTGAATATCGGGGGGGTGGGGGGTGGGGGGGGGGGGTCTGTCCACAAGTACCTTTTGTCAAGCCCATAGAAAACAATTTCGGTTTTTTTGGGAAGGGAGGGGGGGGGGGGCAAATAGAAATTTCCACAGGTACTTGTACTCGATTTTTTCCTATGGTACACATGATGAATAAGTGAAATAAATATAATTTGTGGAAAAAAATGTCCAACAAACATCGGGGTTGAATTTGGGGGGGGGGATCCTGTCCACAAGTACCTGTGGAAATTTCTTGATACATAAACAGAATTTAAAAGCATGTATAAGACATCAATTGAAGGGGAGAGGGCACGGCCGTAATTAAAAGTTATATAGAGACTAGGAAGGAATGAACTGTCATTAAATTTTGGTTAAGAACTATTACCTAAACTCTTCACTTTCACATTTTCAATTACAGATTCTTGTTTTTAAAAAGCTACACATGTACATTGATATGTATCTATTAGATGCATAAATTATGTTATTAATCATTTTATCTTAAAGGAAAAGTAAAAATCTCAATCAAACTTGTTCCGCATATTATGCTCTCTGATTCATTACTCAACAGATGCTTCATATACATAGACTGCAGACTGCAGGTGTGATAAATTCACAGCATGCAGCTCCAGCCTTAATTCCAACTTTGTTCCAAATTATTATTATTCAACGCGAAAAATTAGAATTAGCCGATGGAATATTTTGAATCACTTCGGAAATGCTGCCGTAACACCAGACTGAGTTCACAATATCGAGTGATTTTGATTGACAGGTGTAGCGCCATTGTGCATGGATTTCGTGTAACTGCAGATTGTGGTTGAAAATAATAAACAAACAGATCTAAAGAAAAGATATCGTATACTGTACATATATTTGTTAAGAACCAGTTCATTCATGAAACGAATTTAGTCGTATTATGTGGGCCCATGTTAGATCATTTAGGGTATTCCGAATCACCCCGCATATCGCGACTCTCGGTAATTTACCTTACCGCTGTACCTCGCACGACACATGCACAGGTGTGACAACCAAACAGTCATTATTAGTAAGGTCTATACTTATTGCATACAACAAATAAAGAGGTAAACATAATGCGTTAACTAAAAGAATTAATTATTTTAATTCATTAACTTCCTACCCTTTTCGAAGAAAATGCCCGTGTAGAAACGTTGCATGGTATTTCTCATCGATGTCGTGGCGTTGTTGGTGGATGAAACATGGCATATAAGGTATCGATAGAACAGCAATTTTATAAGCTTTTGTGAGTATTATTTGTTTTTTTATAACACCTCAAAAATATACTAGTTATGGCCGCATTTGTAGCCCCCTATAGTTTCGAACCACGTGTGTACATGCCCCTAGCCAAATAAATTGCACACGCTACATGTATACTTGTTATATGTCAGATTATTATTTTTTTTTATAACATTGTTTTTCTTAAATGCAAGGGGTATGAAAGTAATGATTTGACAAAGCAAGAGCTATAATAAGACTATCCCGGGTCCCGGTATACACTTGATCAGTGTTGATCAATGTTGATATGTACGAGTACACGTATGCAGTGATATACGTCATTCTTGATAATCATGAAATCTAAACATGAGTTGGTTTAATTCCTTTTCACAATTTTTTTTATCATCATTATATCATTATTTGGTAGCCTACTCGTAGAATTATGACAGTTCAATGTTAATTATTTGCATTAAAAAAATCACATAGGTAAAAAAAAAATTACATAATTATCATGATTATATTTACAGGACAACAATTTACAATCAGGTAATTTCAGAAAGTAAATATTCTGTTGGTATTTGCTTTTCTGCATGATCCGCCTCTGAGAACGCTGTTTTATAGTGTTGTCTACAGAAAGGGGGGGGGGGGGCTTTAATAACTTAATAAAAAACCCAACAACATTCAACAAGAAAATAATTCTTTTTATTTTTTGATACTTTTGGTAAACAATACCAACTAATTCATTAATTATAATGTTGTTATCTGACTGTTTTTAGCCATTTACCAGGTGATTCGAAATACCCGGAAGTGACCTGCAATACACTAAAAAGGTGATGTAAATATAACCCGTCAAGGCCGCTGTATCGTAGATAGACTCGCCGTGTAATGTAGATTTGATTTTTCATTGAATTGGCTTTCCTTTAATACCAACCAACCATTTATAAACTTGTTAATAAAATCGTTTACCGTCAAAATGTAAAAAGTGATTCGGAATACTCTAAATGTACTCGTTATAAAAACAACTCATTATCAACTCAGTGGACCGATAATTTACTTCAAAATAAGCTATAGATCAATAAAATTGATTTCAGATTAACCAATATTTTGTTGCAAAGATAATGTTAAACAGAGACCGGGGATTTTGTATTTCTCTGTATTTTAAACACTCGATATGCGTACATTTGGGGTGCTCTTGCATATACATGTACACTTGTACACACGAATTCATGATCGTGCTTATAAAAAGAGCATGTTCTGTACTTGCATGCATGTATGTATGTATGTATGTATGTATGTATCCGTAAAACTTTTCGATTTTCCCAAGAATTCATCCTCACAATGTCAATTAAGGTTACAGTAGGGTATATAATTTATTGCAAGTTTGTTGAAGTTACACACATGAAGAGTTCCGATTTACTTGCCGAATGAAAACGCTTACCTGTTTACGGGACCTGCTTTTTACCTACATATTACGACATATTACGCAATACTCGAACAAAACAACATTTGTATGAGATCAATAAGGTGTTAAAGAACAACTTTAATTCCGAAAGCCATATCGAAATATTTACCGTTTTTGAGTTATAAAGCGAAAACTTTCAAGGGCTCTAGATCCCTAATTTTAGGGGCCAGCCCCTTTTAAATGATATCAAATGAAAGCTCTTGCTATTATGCACAACTTTTATTCTACATGTTTTAACAAAATATTTTTAGTTTTAAAGATATAAAGGAAAATATGTCAAAATTTTTGCTCTTTTCCGCGTTCTAACTTTTGACCCCTCTCTAGCGCCATTTTTAATGCAAAAATCAAAAAACAAAAACTGATGTGCACAACTTCAATGCTTCTTCTTTTCAATTTCAAAGGGTTTTGTGCTCCAATTATTACAGTCTCAGAGCCTTTGTCTGGAAACCAGAGGCATAAAAATTTCAATCAAAGGGGAATAACTCGTGAACAGAAGGTAATTTCCGAATTGTATTACAGTATTCTGAGAGTGTTTTGCAAAGTCTAAAAACTCTGATTTGAACAAAATCCGTTCAGAAATGAGGAAGATATGAAGCTTCAAAGTTGGCGTCTAGGAAAAAAAAAAGAATAATAAGAATAATCTTAACCATCAGAATCAGTAGAAGGTCTTCCGTTGGAAACGGAAGACCTTAATAATCTTAACCATCAGAATCAATAGAAGGTCTCCCGCTGGAGCAGAAGACCTTAATTAACGATCATAAATGTTTACAATAGATATCAACGGCATTAAGTGAGCACCTCTCAATAATATCAAGATTGTTCCACAAAATTGGGGCAACCGGAAGTTGGGTGGATTTGGTAGGGACACCAAGGCACTGGATGACTACTAAGCAATATGGTAGTCAATCAGGGTATATCATTTGATTTTTAAGTGGGAGACTGCTCCCGTCACAAGGTCACGGACCACCATCGGTAATATCCAACTTCATATCTTGGCAAAAACGGTGCGCAGTACACATCGTGAAATTGGTTTTCGGACAAGAAGGTCCTTTAAGGGTCTTGACATGACACCAAGACATTTGTCAATCCAACTGTTTTGGAAAAAATGGCATATTTTATATATAGTACCAATCAGGAAAATGATCAATTCACAAATAAGAATAATAAGTGGTGCGTTAGCAATTTTGTCTAGTGTATGTGCTATGCTTCTAGCTCATTTAGAACACACGACTCAAACAAAATAATGTTTTCTTGAGATCAATACGATGTTAGATAACAACTTAAATTATGGCAGCTTTTTCGAATATTTACCGTTTTTGAGTTATAAAGCAAAAACTTTAAAGGGCCCTAGATCCCTAATTTTAGGGGCCAGACCTTTTTTAGTGGTGTCAAATGAAAGGCCTTGAAATTGTGCACAACTTTTGTTATATATGTTTTCTCAAAATATTTTTACTGTTCATGGTAGCTCAGTCGGTAGAGCGCTCGCTCCGTGATCGGGGGGTCATGAGTTCGAATCTCGGATGCGACTGACCTAAGTCAATAAAAAATGGGTAGCAACTGTTCCTTCGCCTGTGCTCGGCACTTTGAAGTGAATGTTGTGGGTCCTTCAGATGAAACCTTAAAAACCGAGGTCCCGTGTCACCGCAGGCGTTAGCACAATAAAGATCCCTCACTGCTCAATGGCCGTTGGTGCTGAGTAAAGGTCCAAATTTGAAGCCCTTCATCAGTATATGGTGACGTCTATATATGAGTGAAAAATTCTCGAATGAGACGTAAAACAACATACAATCAATCAATCAATCAAAATATTTTTAGTTTAGAAGATAAAAAGGAAAATATGTGTAAATTTCCGCTCTTTTAGGCCTTCTAATTTTTTACCCCTCTCTAGCGCCATTTTGAATACAGAAATTGAAAAACAAAAACTGATGTGCACAACTTCAGTGCTTCTATTATTTAAATTCGGTAGAATTTCTACTCCAGCTTTTGTAGTCTCGGAGCCTTTGTCTGGAAATGAAGCCTCTTAAATTTTCATTTAAAGGGAGATAACCCAAAAGTGGAAGTGGATTTTTAAAATGTTTGACAGCATTCTGATAGAGTTTTGTAATGTCTATAAACCCTGCAAATTTGAGCAAAATCCATTCAAAAATGAGCAAGATATGGGGTCTCAAAGTTGGCATCTAGGAAAAAAAAAAGAACTAGAAACTTGTTGCCATGGCAACATGAAGGTCTTCAGTCCCTTCTCCGTCATGAAAGAGGTTGATTTCTCACTCATAACACTATCTGTATTACTTTGTGCATTTCTTTTAATTCCTTCATACATGAAATATTATAAAACGTAAATTGTAAAATATATCGCGTAATTCGAATGGAAAAATATACCAGATATCATTTCAAAGGTAGAGTCTTATATTTCATCTGGAAAAAGTACAAAAAATCAAACATTCTGGGGATTGAGTCCAGGACCCCCGCGTGAAAATTGAACACGCTAACCATTACACTAGCGGGACCATTTCTTTTAAGAGTCTCTTTTATCCCTAATAAAATCATTAAAAAAATATTGAGAGACAAAAAGTTGAAAAATTCGACTTTTTTAATTCGCTTCCGGTAGCGACCGGAACTATTGACGACGCACAAAAGGCAATTCCGCATATCTAGAAGTGATGTTCTATGATCTCTAATAAGTCTCCATTTCATATCTTTAGCCGTTCTTTAGCTCTGCCGCGGAAAAAAATCCATTTAAAAATCAGGACATTGCCCGTAACATGGAACCGGAAGTGAATTTTTCAAAAATTCTTTAAAATAAAACAATGGCTTTTAAACGCATTATCCCTGAAAGTTTGACGAAAAACCACTGAATAGTTTTGGAGATATCGCGTGCTCAATTTTTGTCTAAAAAAATTAATAATAATTATAATATTTATTATCAATTTTCAAACAACTTATATATTATGCATTCTTCTCTATTAACCCTACTAATATCATAAAAATATATTGAAAAACAATAAAATATGAAAAATTCGACTTTTTAAACTCGCTTCCGGTAGCGACCGGAAATAGTGACAACGCAAGGAAAGGCAATTCTGGTAATTTAGAAGACATGTTCTATAATCTCTAATAAGTCTCCAGTTCATACCTTTAGTCGTTCTTTAGGTTTACCGTGTACAACATTCCATTTAAAAATCAGGAATTTGCCCATAATTTGGAACCGGAAGCGAATTTTCCAAATTTTACTTGTGACGAACAAAGTTCATATAATAACTCATTTTTTGTGAAAGTTTCATTGAAAACTACTGAATAGTTTTTGAGAAATTGCGTGCACAAAATTTTGGTCAAAAAAAAGAATAATAATAAGAAACAGTAGAAAGTAGTAGTATGAAGACGGAAGACCTTAATAATAAGAATAATCTTAACCATCAGAATCAGTAGAAGGTCTCCCGCTGGAGCAGAAGACCTTAATGACCTTAATCATCAGAATCAGTAGATCTTTCGCTAGAGCGGAAGACCTTAATAACTAGAAACTCATTGCAAGCAATGAGAGGTCTTCCTTCCGATTCTGAAAATAAAAACGAAAATTCAAGCTGAAAATGTGATAGAAGAAATTCAGACACTCTGGATATTTAACCCTGGTCGTCAGTGTGAAAATCCAACGTGTTAACCATTAACCATTCACATTTTTGCATCACTTCCTGTTTTGACCGTAAGTAACAGGGATACAAGATTTTCTCACGATTCAAATAAACTGATGACTGACTATCACTCCTGAAACTTTAAGACTTCAGTCGTTTACTGTTGCCGAGGAATATTGTGAGAACAAATTCTAATTTTGAGGACAGATAAACACGCGACCGGAAGTGAATTTTATAAAAATCTCTGACTTTTCTCTAAACATTTGCAGCATCTACAACATACATAAAATTATTTCAAGTACTTTAGTGATAAGCAATATTTATGAGAAAGTTAAATATCAAAATTACGTAGTTTATCTCCTAAAACCGGAAGTTTACATTTTTGTTTCCGGTGGGACCAACATCTTTTGAATCTGCAAAAAAGATGCAATAAAGTGATGCAAGTTTTAATTCAAAAATGAAAAATTGAAATTTTCGATTTATTTGATCACTTCCTGTGACAAGCGCAAGTAACGTCTGATGCTCTTAACCCAAATGGTTTTGCCTACTCCTCAAGGTCTATTATTCATATAACTTTGGTGTCTTAATCTCTTACCGTTTTAGAGATCTCACTCTGATAAGTTTTCATTTTGAGGACATGAAAACGCGCGACCGGACATGAATTTAACAAAGATATTTGACGTTACTCTAGACTTTCCCAGTCTGACTAACATATATAAAAATCATTTCAAACACTGTGTATATAAGCGATATTTATGGGAAAATTTTGTGCAAGTCTCTGTAAGAATCAGGCAAAGTAGGTTTGAAAGTGAATCATGAGGGTTCTCAGAATTTGATGATTTTCAACACATAGATTTCTCTTGTGCTATGAACCATGTATGCAAAGTGAAAAAGTTTTGGGTCATGGTTACTATGGAAACATGACAAAAGAAATTTCCCTAGCAACCAGTCAATTTACCATGTGTATGGACAAAAAAACAACTAATCTTTAGGGTTTGAAATTGATAGTGAATATTTAAGAGTTTCTTCTTATTTATTCTTATCATAAAGATAAACATTTAAAATGTTTTTACAATGCATTACATAGAAATAAGAATTTTATATATATCTGTACTAGACATGGGTAGATATGCATGTTTTGTGTTTTTTGCTGATTCAGCATTTTTGCTGATTTTGGTACTTTTCAAGGCCTTATAACTCGAACTTCTGGCGTAATACAGGAGTTGTAAATACTTTGCATTAAAGCAGAGGAATGTCTCTTTTGGACTTTAAATTCAAAAAGGTGTGTTTTTTGAACATTCCAATCCGTTGCCTAGCAACAAAAATGGATGTTTTGATAAATAAAACTGGAAAATCGTACAATGTGAAAACCATTTTATCTAGTAAACTGTTATCTGAGAGTACAAAAGCACAGTTTAAAGTAAGAAAATATATCTGAGACAATTTTGCAAACCAAGAAATATTGTAAAGATACTTATCTCCATAGCAACAGCAAATTCTCCATAGCAACAAAGCAAATAAAGTCTCTTTTGATTTTCTTCAGCTGTACAGCGACCATCAGAATTTCGGAGCGTAACAAAGATCTGATTTTAATCAGATTGGATTTGTTACTTGAGTTTAAAAAAAAAACGGTAAGCAGAAGAAATAATTTGATACTGATAAAAACTTTAAAAAAAAAAAAAAAAACTATTGTGTTTACTTCCTTTATTCTTTATGCATTCAACTTTCTATTCTATGCAATTCCAAATACAGACATGTCCGTGTAATCTTTTTCTGTGCTCCTACACTACTGCATCAGACCATTTGTGAAAGGTGGGTCACGATACATTATTTCACGCCAAATGTAAATCTTCGCTCCTTTTCTTTGGAATGTGTCTTCAATTGAATAAGTGTACATGATAGCTTCAATGAAATTTAGAAGAAATATGTTGTTATAGCCTGATTTTCGAGCCTTAGAATGTATATTTATCACACTGCACATATAACATATCGTATATGGGCAAGTAACATAAAGGCAGCGTTAAGTTTTCCTACATATTTTATATTCCCCTTTACCCCCAAAGTGGACTATTCAATTAGTAACAGATTAATGAAAAGACTGGAATGTTTCGCAACAAAACACGTCTCGCCATACAACGCTCAAGGAATCTGATACCTATTATGTTCAGTAACTTGCATCTATTAAGGATTATTATTGACTTTTTTAATTCGCTTCCGGTAACGACCAGAAGTACTCACGATGCTCAAAAAAGCAAACCCGCATATCTAGAAGTCAAGTTCTATGCTCTCCAGCAATTCTCCAGTTCATATCTTTGGCCGTTTCTATACATTCTGCGCGGATAAAATTTCATTTTCAAATGTAACAATGGCATTATATAGCGCAATATCCCTGAAGGTTTGATGAAAAACCATTGAATAATTCTTGAGATATTGTGTGCACAAAATTTGTCTAAAAAATCTATTTTTAAAATGTCTTCTGGTGGACAATTTTAAAAATAAATTATATATTAAGCATTACGATAAGAGTCTCTATTACCCCTACTAAAATCAAAGAAAAATATTGAAAAACGTTAAAGTTGAAAAAATTGACTTTTAAATTCACTTCCGGTAGCGACTGGAAATACTCATGATGCACGAAAAGGCAAACCCATACATCTAGAAGTCATGTTCTATGCTCTCCATTAAGTCTCCAGATCATATCTTTAGCCATTCTTTAGATCTTGCACGGATAAAATTTCATTTTAAAATAAGAAAAATGTCCATAATTTGGAACCGAAAGCGAATTTCTCCAAAACTCTTTCAAATGTAACAATGGCATTTTATACGCATTATCCTGAAAGTTTGAAGAAAAACCACTGAATAGCTCTCGCGATATTGCGTGCACAAAATTTGTCTAAAAAATAAGAATAATAATAATAACTAGATACTTATTGCCTAGGCAATAACAGGTCTTCCGTTTTCTTTATTCTTTTGTCAACTGGTTTAAAAAAAAGCTGAAAATGAAAAAATAAAAATGTTCTTCCAGCAGGGATCGAACTCAAAACCTTAGGTTTGTAAGGCAGGCGCGCTAACCACTAGACCACGCATTGCGATGAAAATGGAAGTAGTAAATTAATTGTTTAGGAATAAATAGAAATAAGAGCACGTGTTCTTTTGTTTGTTATGGAATGTAGTAATCAGAATTGAATAGATTGAGAAACACGATTGATGTATAATGCAAATGCAGATTGTCGGTTTAAAAAAATTATTTGAGTTTGTCTATATTTGGAATGCATTGAATTAATCATTCAGAGCCTATGATGCATTAGAACTGCAGTGTCGAGACTTTGTTTACAAATATATGAAAATGTCGGATCGGGTTCGGATGTGACTGAATATCCTGAAATAATAGGTAAGATTAAAATAAGCATCTCTGTGTGGACTGAATTAAATGTAAGTAGCATGAAGCAAAATTTCAGATATGCATTTTAGAAAGAAAAATGTGTCAATGAGAGCGTGAAAATTTATTTGCTAGGAAAAAATCGCTGTTTTCGACATTCATTCGATTAATATTAATTCTAAATAAAATTGAAATAAATTCCACATACTAGAGAAAGCAAGAATACTTGGTGTTAAAATATCATATCATATCAAAAGAATCGAGTGCTATTCATAACAGTTGAAGAAATAACCGAGAAAAGCTTTAATTAATTTTTATGTTCATCGGCACCTAAATTTCAGATACGAAAAAAGATGTAGTGTTTGCCGTTAACATTCATAATTTCAATATACTTCAGAGATTCACCGTCAAATTTTCAGGAAACTTTCTTTCAGGTATCTTCTGCAAAACCCCGAAATTTTATGTCGATCCGAGGTGTTGTATGAGTTCTAGAGAAATATTCTAGGCTGATATTACTCTGATTTTTTTTTTTTTTTTTTTTTTTTTTTGATTTTTTTGGGGAAGGGGAGAGGAGAAAGAGCAGTAAATTAATTATTGATTCTGACCTTTTGGTCAAAGGTCAAGGTCATCAAAGTTGAAGGTCAAAGTCAAAGGTTAAGATCAAAGGTCAAGGTCATGAGAAAATCCCGGAAATAAATTTACTTTCTATGTTTTTTTTACTTCATCAAGACTGAAATTACTCCAAACAAATAAAATGTTCATTCTACACCTAAATTATTCACAACTGATCATCCCTAAAAGTTTCCATGAAAAACTACTCATGTTTGAAACAACGTCCGGTTTTTAGGCCGGCACTTCCAGTGAAAATGATTTGCATGGTTTTAGTCTATCTAACATCTGCATTAGCCAAACATTTCTGTAAAAAGAAAACAAAACTTGGAAAATTCACTTTTTTTGCACCGCTTCCTGTCACAACGGAAACTGACGGCAACGTACGATTTTCACATGATGTAGAAAAACTGGTGACTGACTATCAGTCCTGAAAGTTTTAGACTTCAGTCGTTTACTGGTGCTGAGCAATTAGGTGAATAAAATCTCAATTTGAGGGCAGGAAAATACGCAACCGGAAGTGAATTATACTAAGATGTTTGACGTCAATTTAGACATCTGCAGTCTCAAAAACATATATAAAAATCATTTAAAGAACTCTATCTATAAGCGATATGTATGGGAAAATCCAAAAACCCTATGATGTAGTTTTTCTTTTATAACCGGAAGTTGTTGTTTTTTGTTTCGGGTGGGGCCAACACATATCAAAACTGTGAAAAAGATACAATTATATGATGCAAGTCTTATTCCAAAAGAGAATAGTTGAAATTTTCGATTTTTTTGATCACTTCCTGTGACGACCGGAAGTAACGACTGACGCTCTTAACCCAAATGATTTTGTTTACTCCTCAAGGTCTATTACTCATAAAAGTTTGGTGTCAAAATCTCTTACCGTTTCTGAGATCTCACTCCGACAATTTCTCATTTTACGGACACCTAAACGCGCGACCGGAAGTGAATTTTACAAAGATTTTTGAGGTTACTCTAGACATTTGCAGTCTTAATAACATAAGCAAAAATCAGTTCAAATACGTCATCTATAAAAAATATTTATGGGAAAGAAAAATACCCAAATTATGTAGTTTTTCTCTTATAACCGGAAGTTGTCGTTTTTGTTTCCGATGGGACTGACATATTTCGAAACTACAAATAAAATGCAATGACGTGATGCAAAAAAAGATTCAAAAAAGAAAAGTTGAAATTTTCGATTTCTATTATCACTTCCTGTGACGACCGGAAGTGATGGCTGACGCTCTTAACCCAAATGGTTTTGCCTACTCCTCAAGATCTTTTAACCATTAGAGTTTGGTGTCTTAATCTCTTACCGTTTCTGAGATATGACTGGGACAAAATATTTTTGAAAAAGACGGAAATCGGACATATCTGACGACCGGAAGTGAATTTTGAAAAAATGAAAAAAACGCCTGGGGGTATTTTCATTTTCTATTATCCCTGAAAATTTCAAGAAAATCCGTCCAGTCATCTCTGAGAAATCGAGGGGGACACGAAAAGGGGGAAAAAAAATGATAATAATAATAAACCGTACAATCACTATAAGGTCTTCCGTCTGAAACGGAAGACCTTAATAAGAAACAGTAGAATCACAATAAGGTCTTCCGTGAAGACGGAAGACCTTAATAAGAAACAGTAGAATCACTATAAGGTCTTCCGTGAAGACAGATTGATTGTATGTTGTTTAACGTCCCATTGGAGAATTTTTCACTCATATAGAGACGTCACCATATACCGGTGAAGGGCTTCAAATTTTGACCTTTACTCGGCACTCAGGGCCATTGAGCAGTGAGGGATCTTTATCGTGCCAACGCTTGTCGTGACACGGGGCCTCGGTTTTTAAGGTCTCATCCGAAGGACCCGCAACTTTCACTTCAAAGTGCCGAGCGCATGGCGAAGGAACAGTTGCTACCCATTTTTTATCGACTTAGGTCAGTCGCGGCCGAGATTCGAACTCACGACCTCCCGATCATGGAGTGAGCGCTCTACCGACTGAGCTACCGTGAACGGTCCGTGAAGACAGAAAACCTTAATAATAATAATAAGAACTAGATGCTTTTCTTGTTGCTAGGGCAACAAGTACTCTTCCGATCGAACTTTTCTCCAGAACACTATGCTATCTCACTTCATTTAATTCTTTATTGAAGGTATTTTTTGTTTGCGTTATGTAACACATTCTTTCAACATAGATCACAATTATTAGAGGATTTCTGTAGAATCTCTCTTAACAAACCTTTAAAAAATAAGCAAAAACTATCATACTTGTCTTCATGGAGAAAAATATTATTTGCAACTGAAAAAAGAGAGAAGCAATCTCCCGCCCCTGCAGGATTCGTACCTGCAACATACGAGAAAGTTTGGATCTGTCATATCTTTGCAATAAATGCATCAATCAAAATGATGAAAACATACATAGAATTCTTAGAAGACTCTCTATTAACCCTGTAAATTTCAAAGAAAAATATTGAAAAACAAAAAAGTTGCAAATTTAACATTTTTGAATTCACTTCCATTCGCGACCGGATGTATGAATGACGAAAAATAAAGGTCGATCACCATATCTCAATTTGATGTTCTATCAAGTCAGTGAGTTTCAATTTCATATCTTTAGCAGTTCTCGAGAAAATTAACAGACAAAATTCCATTCAAAAAATACAATTTTCCCCAAAAATCGCGAACGGAAGTGAATTTCAAAAAAGTGAGGGACATCCCTGGAGATATATTCATGATGTATCTTTCCTGCAAAAATCTTTCAAATTGAACCACACATAGCTGAGATATGGCCTGTACTATGAAAAAAAGAATAATAATAATAATAGAAAACAGACGGAAAACAATAAGGTCTTCCGAAGGAAGTCGGAAGACCTTAATAATAATAAGAAGAAACAGAGTAAAAACAATATGTTCCCAAACTTCGTTTGGGGAACATAATAAATCGATTAAATTTACATATGTTTAAATAAGAATAAAGCATGTGTTTTATAAAATGCCAGCCTTCAGTGAATGCAAATATCACCCGGCTTGACCTTCACTTCAAAACAAACATCAGTTGTAGACAAAGGTGTTAATTTATCTTAAAGTGACAAATAAAGATAAGGCCACACCAATTTGTAAAATAGTTCTTCAGATTTTCAAAAATAAAAAACTGAGGTGAGAGGGTGAAATAATTTTACAAATATTATTTTTCATTTTGGGGTTAAAAATTATGAGACGAGCGAATACAAGTCATATAAATTTTTTTTAATGAATAAAGCTTGACTTCAAAGAACAAGCACTTAAAAAATAAAGACTTGAAATTATTGGATATCACTGTATACCGTAAATCTGGAAATTTTTACTGTAGATAAATTTTTAGCAAATTTGCGTGTGCATTGCATTCGCAAAAATATTTTTCTTAAAAATAAATCAACAACAAAAAATGTAAACAAAAAGTTTGCTGACAGCTGGTGGCTATTTTTTTAACCCAGTGAACAGGTGTTCATAAGCAGTAACCAATTTAAGAAACCTGTTTATACTAAGCGAATTACCCGTGATAATCCGTGCATAGAAAGTGTCTTTACTACATTCATGTCTCTTTTCAATTATTTCTCCAAGAAAGAGAGGCCAGTTTTATATATATTATGTAATTCAATATTAATTAGACGTTATTTCTCTTCTTATACCCGGTAGAGAATGTTTTTATCTGAAGGTTAGTTAAAGCTGACATCATTTTATGTACATGTGTGATTTAATAAAATGTTATGACAACTTTAAACAGTTTAGATGTTTTATTGCTTTTAATATTTTTATCTGATTATTGAATGTTGCAATCGTTTAATATTGTATGTACATGCGTAATTTATTGTATGTACGAGGGTTGTTAAAAAAGTTCGCGGACACATTGATTTACGGAAAATCTATTGTGTACTGTGAAGTATGACTTATGTCTGATTAAATTCCTATCTTTTGTTTAATAGTATGTAAAAAATCAGGTCCATTTACTAAAATGTTGAAAATTTACAACAATTTTTACTATGCGGTCATAGGATTCATGGAGCAATCACTTGACGTTAAGTGACGTGACAAACAGATTTCAAACCCATTAAGCTTTTTCATAGTTCTAAATATCTTTAATTTCTTTCGACTTTTCTCGTCTTTTTTCTACTTAAAAATTAAATATCTATATCAAGACATGTTACTTTTCTTCTATAAAGTCTTTAGTGCTGTTTCGGATATTAGTGAGATCTTAAAATAAATGTCCACGCAGTTAAGAGATCAGATATGGAAACAATGCAAAATCCATAGGCGGCAACATCCATGCGATAAGTGGGGTATTGAGGTATCGATGGAGTTGATCATTAAAAATGTTAATCCTTCCATTCTTAAAAAGCTACTACCATTTGAATACTTTTGTCCTTTGTACATGTAGGCAATTTTCAGCAACATCTAGAAGCATTTAGTCTATTTTTAGACATTTTCCTGTCTGCAAACATAATTTTTTAGTAGCTCGGTGCTCCATGACGTTCAATGACGTTCCCATTCTTGGCTTTGTTTTTACGCGTTGATTATTTGTAAATGGCTATAAAACAGTCATACAACCTCCAATTTAATTCAAAATTTCGGCAAGTGACATTTCATTAATACTGTAGCGACAGGTAAAATACAGGGTGTTTCATAATATATGTTACATTTTGAATCTTCTATTTAACAAACACAAGGAAAAGATACACACAAGTATTTTTATCAACTTGATGCATATATCCATAATGCATATATCCATAAGATTCATTATGTACAATTACCAACTAAAATATTAAAAACTGGACGAAATCTCAAACATTAATGAAAATTAGTGAAATTTCTAAATTACGTCATTTTTGTTACGTTGAATTTCAAAACGTCAAAAGTCCACGTTACATGTTCTTAATGACCTCCACTATTACACCTACAAATGAAAGTTGCTTCTCGAAATTTGTATAACCTTGTCACAAATTTTTGCTTAGACACTCTTCATTTGAAGGTTTGTTTCTTTTGAGCTCATTCAGTATCTGTTGTCTAGGATTGTAGACCCTGTTCCTAAAGACCCCCCACAGTAAAAAGCCCAAAGATTGAGAATGGAGAATGCAGAGAGCAAACTCTTTACTTCGGGTATTGCATTATTGAAAATTGTACCCTGATAACTTCATATCATATTTCAAAGTTCAATATATGATGGAAATGCTGATATTGACAGCATCAATTTCTGAAAACATCCATCTGACAGTTTTCTCAGGAGTTTGCTAAACTATCTAAGAGTCTCCACTTCACCAATTAAATCTTCGGTTCTTGAAGTCCTTAGGCTTTCTGGAGTTATTGTGTCATTTATCGCATATTACCCGTCCCTGTCCTTTAACCTTGTCTAGCCTTCTGATAAGCATCCTAAAGAGCTTCATTTTTTTGGAAGATTTCCTTAATCAACTTCTGAATGAATATTGGCAACATGTATTGAAAAAAAAAACAGCTTTACAATTCAGCAATATGTTGATAAGTTAAGTCCATTTCGAAAAATATTCAAATTATGACATCGGCGTTTATGTCACAATTAATCATTGTATTACCATGATTTCCTTGACTTTTTCACATGGAATAAAAATGCAGGATTTGATGTAAAAAATGATATATAGTTTGTAATAGAAATATGATAGGTAAGAAAAATAATTAGATTTAAAAATGTAACATATATTATGAAACACCCTGTATCATAATTCTTTCTGCGCTACAACTGTGCAATTTTTAATTTCAATAAAAAGTCTATGTAATGTATACGTGCGAAAAAGTAGCATGCTCCGTGAAGCATGTTTTATCAAAATAATATAGCTGTATATTTTTTAAGGATCACCGGAAAACAACAAATCTTTGTATATTTATTGGAAAATAGGTAAAGTTTTTATCTGGAGAGTTTAACCGGTTTCATGGAAATAGCGCGCTCACAATAGAACTTGTCCGCGAACTTTTCTAACAACCCTCGTATATATGCCTAATTTTTAATCTGATTATTGAACGTTGACATCGCTTAATATTGTATACGTACGAGTACATGCGTGATTTATTGTATGTACATGCGTTACGTATAAACTGTTTTGAAAATTTTAAGCGCTTTTCAATTGAACACCAATGCCAATTTGCAAAATTTTGAAACGTAAAAATTAATCAACAGCTTTTTGACCCAGATTTGCAAAAATAAATCGACGTAAAAATTTCCAGATTTACGGTACCACATGAACTTATGATTTTTAACTTTTCTGACATTGTTTTCAATAAGTAACAAGAGGCCCAAGGGCCTTAACGGTCACCTGAGTACAATACAACAATTAAGAGGATCCATAAACTGATAAATGAAGCTTTTTTGCCCAAAAGCAAGAAAAATAGTATGATTAGCATAAACAAAATAATTGATCTAGTATCTATCTGTCCCCCATTTATCACTATTACCATGCAGACTATTAACAAAATGTCTATTTTTAACCCATATTATTACTTCTCACATTGGCCTCTCTTGGCCTTTGAAGAACATTTAAAAAGATAAGTTATTTTTGTCTTTTTGTTTTTATTCATCTATTATTTCCAAGTCTACCTGATCATTAAAACTATGAAAGTACTTTTTGTATAAATTTTCTTGCATAATTCTTTTATTCTATTAACCTTTCAAATACATTGTTTACAGTGATTAATTATGAGAGGTGAATGGCAAAGGGGAATAACTTTGCTCAGCAGAATACAAGTTAATAGAGCCCTGGCCAGGACCAGAACACTTGACTAAATGGTCCAGGTGTTCAAAATTCTGGTAAAAATACCTTTGCATATTAAAACTTTTACTATGTTTGCCTCGAATATGCCCAGAAGCATAGAGGATTTTCAAAGAAATACATTTTCACTATATTATTAAATAAATAAAGCCCCACCCTTATACCAGAACATCTGACCCAGGGGCCATAAACTCACAATTCTGGAAGAAGAACCCTTGCTCATCATAACTTTATACTTGTTTCTTTGCTTTATAAGCAGTAGTAGAAAAAAATTTTTGAAAGAAATTATGCATTTTCACTATATAATCAATTAGAGTCCCAACCCCCACCCCTCTTCACCAGAACCCCTGACCCAGTGGCCATGAATTTCACAATTTTGGAAGAGGTATTCTTCCTTATCATAACCATGCACTTCCTTAGTTTGAATAATACCCAGGAGCAGAGAAGAAGATTTGGAAAGAAATTATGCATTTTCCCTATATAATCAATACAGCCCCGCCCTAACACCAGAACCCCTGATCCTGGGGCCAGGAAATTCACAATTTTGGAAGCGGCAACCATGCCCATCATAACTATGAACTTAGTTTATTTAATATCCAGGAGCAGAAAAGAAGATTTTCAAAGAATTAATGCAATTTTACTATATAATCAATAGAGCCCAACCCTAACACCTGAACCCCTCACCCTGGGGCCATCAATTTCACAATTTCTGAAAAGGCACTCCTGCTCATCATAACTATGTACTTAGTTACTTTATTTAATACCCAGGAGCAGAGAAGATTTTCAATGAATTAATGCATTTTCACTATATAGTCAAAAGAGCCCCACCCTAACACCAGAACCCCTGACCCAGGGGCCATGAAATTCACAATTTTGGAAGAGGCACTCTTGCTCATCATAACTATGTTCTTAGTTACTTTATTTAATACCCATGAGCAGAGAACAAGATTTTCAAAGAATTAATGCATTTTCACTATATAATCAATAGAGCCCCACCCTAACACCAGAACCCCTGACCCTAGGGCCAGGAAATTCACAATTCTGGAAGAGGCACTCTTGCTCATCATAACCATGTACTTAGCTATTTATTTAATACCCAGGAGCAAAGAAGAAGATTTTCAATGAATTAATCCATTTTCACTATATAATCAATACAGCCCCGCCCTAACACCAGAACCCCTGACCCTGGGGTCATGAAATTCACAATTTTTGAAGAGGCACTCTTGCCCATCATAACTATGTACTTAGTTACTTTATTTAATACCCAGGAGCAGAGAAGAAGATTTTCAAAGGAATAATGCACTTTCACTATATGATCTATATAGCCCCACCCTAGCACCAGAACCCCTGACCCTGGGGCCATGAATTTCACAATTTTGGTAGAGGGCTCAATGCTTATTACAATCATGCCAACAGTTTGACTGCTTGATGTCCAGGAGTAAGGAAGAAGATTTTTAAAGACTGCATTAATTTTGGTGGTTTTAGCCCCAGCCCTCAGGCCCCAGGGGGGCAGGGACCATGAAATTCACAATTTTTGTTCCCCTTCACCCATAGATGCTATATGCCAAATTTGGTTGAAATTGGTTCAGTGGTTCAAGAGAAGAAGCTGAAAATGTTCAAAAGTTTATGACCGACGGACGACGCACGACGGACGCCGACGGACGAAAACAGATAGCAATAGGTCACCTGAGTGGCTCAGGTAACGTAAAAAGTTCCAAAGGTTTCAAAGACTTTATTTTCATAACGAGTAATGTTTTGCTACATTAAATAAGGTCTTTTTGAAGAATTTCCTCTCCAATTTGTTGCCCATTCTATCAAATCATTAATTAAATTCTGTGGTCTTGTTTCATTTTTACAAACATTCTGTTCAGTTCTGTGCAAATTCCTTGGGACATGTCCAGTCTTGAAATCTCAATTATGTCGCTCTTAAATTTTTTTTATTTTGATAGAGCAAACATCATCAATATTCACCAAACCTTTCGTGGACTTTTCGATGGTCTGTTTATAGTAACATCGAACAGCGCTTCAAAAGTTTCCTTGGCTTCTAGTTCGATTGCATATAACAAAAAAATTCACATCTACTTTTTTCAACTATTGACGTTTCGTACATATATAGAGTAGACAGGCATTGTGAAAAACTTCACACATTGTTACACAATATAAATTAGGAAGTACAAACTTTCTCAATCCTGTGCTTCTGTCATTCCTCAACCACATATTCTGAAGTCTTTTGTGTGTTCGGTGTAAAAAGTCGAGAAAAAAAAATGTACTAGGATATTTTTGGACGCAAGGGCAGACATGTTTTTAAAAAAAATATTATAATTTGAATTTGTTACAAATAGAATTGGCGAATCCAACAAACTATATTGCAAATTGGTATGGCCTAAGCCTCTAAAATTTTCTGTGGCAAGATAATTAATGCCAGGGGGTTAATTGTACTGCTCTCTCACCCTTTTCTTCTAAGTTTACAATGAGAACTTTTTCAGTAATGATAAAATGAGGTTATTATCGGACTACCTGTTAAAATCAATTGCATTCTTGAATTTGCATAAGGAAGCAAAAATTAAAATAAAAAACAACAAGAGGCCCAAGGGCCTTGAATCACTCTTCTGATAAACTGTACAACTTATCATTTCTATTTGAAGACTCTAAGTATCCTGTATATTTAGATAAACCCTTGAAATTCCAATTCACACTCTGAGAACCCAAGATGATTCTAAGCCAATTAGTACCTGAGAGTTGGTCATGGTGACCTACTTATCACTTGTCATTCTCTGAGGACCCATCAACTAAGTTTGATGATTCTAAGCCAATCTATACCTAAAACATTTTTTAAAATTATAACCATAAAATTTTATAAGCAGGTCAAGGTGAACAACTTTTCAGTTGTTGTACTCCGAGGACCCCAGATACATCGACTGATCGTCTGATGATTCTAAGCCAATTAGTACCCAAATATTTAATTAAAGCCATAAATTTTCAAAAGTAGGTCACAGTAACCTACTTTTCAGTCAACCTACTCCAAGGACCCAAGATACATCAACTGTCAAAGTTTGATGATTCTAAGCCAATAAGTACCCAAAATATTTAATTAAAGCCATAAATTTTCAAAATTAGGTCACCATGACCTACTTTTCAGTTGTTGTACTCCGAATACCCAAGATGCATCAACTGACAAAGTTTGATGAATCTAAGCCAATTAGTACCCGAAATATTTAATTAAACCCATAAATTTTCAAAAGTAGGTCACAGTGACCTACTTTTCAGTTGCTGTACTCTGAAGTCCCAAGATGCATCAACTGACAAAGTTTGATGATTCTAAGCCAATTAGTACCTGAAATATTTAATTAAAGCCATAAATTTTCAAAAAGTAGGTCACGGTGACCTACTTTTTAGTCGACCTACTCCGAAGACCCAAGATGCATCAACTGACAAAGTTTGATGATTCTAAGCCAATTAGTACCTGAAATATCTAATTATAGTCATATAAATTGAAAAGTAGGTCACGGTGACCTACTTTTCAGGTGACCTTTTTTGAGGACCCAAGATGCATCAACTTACGATGTTTTATGATCATAGGCCTTAAAATGTCCAAATTATGCCTCTAAAACACTTTGAAATCGAATGCCTGCAAAGTTCAAAAAGTAGGTCACTGTGACCTTTTTTTTTTAATAAAAATTGTTTTATGGCCCCAGGATGCATCATCTTACAAGATTTAATGATTCTAAACCTCTCGGTATTCGAATTAATGACCTTAATTGTTTTGAAAAAGATTAGCTATAAAGTTCAAAAAGTAGGTCAAGGTGACCTACTTTTTAGTTGACGTACTTTGAGGACCCAAGATAGTTTGATGAACATAGACCTTAAATTGTTCAAAATATGCCTCTAAATCATTTTGAAAAAGAATGGCTGCAAAATTTAAAAAGTAGGTCACCATGACCTACTTTTGAGTCAACATGATATGAGATCCTTAGATGCATCAACTGACAAGATTTGATGATCCTAGTCCTTATAGTAAGCAAAATATTCACATTTTAATAAAATTCAATTTTTGGTCAACTTTGAAGTGACCTTGAGACCACGCCCTTTGCCCCAGGGTGATGCCTTGAACAATTTTTAATCTACAACATATCCTCATCCTTTTGTGTAAGTTTGGTGATAATCTGCCCAGTGGTTCTTGAGAAGAAGATTTTTTAGCAACCAGTACTTTTGTTTCTATTTCCCTAATTATCTCCCCTTTTTTTAGGGCCACAACACTAGTTTTAGTATAAAAGGGAGCCCTTGGGCCAAGGATACCCTGTGACAAATTTGACAATAATTGGCCAAGGGGTTCTTGAGTTATGGCCCATATTCTAAAAAGTTTACGCACACCGCACAAATGGCCATAGCATTAGATCTTTGAGCCTTTGGCTCAGAAGAGCTAAAAAGAAAGATATCTTTATGCATGTCTTGATTTTAGAATTCAATAAAATCATAACCCCTTGTGATTTTATGAACATTATTTAAATCCACATTTCAGAGAATGTAAACATAATTCAGAATTGACCTTAACTTCAAAACAAACTTCAGAGGTGTTAATTAATCTCAATATGACAGAAACAGACAATGCTTTGGATTTTCTTCAAGAGGAAAGTTAACTAATCCCACAGGACTAGTTGCAGCTTTCATAGTTTACAATAGGAACATTCTCAAGAGTTATCTCTCTTTGCCCTGGCATTCATTCTGAATCTACCTCACCATCCAAGCTCCAAACTGGATGAGACAGAGAACTAAACTTAGCATCAAAATATGTCTTACTGCCTTTTCAATCAACATACCAAATTTGAACTTATTTGATGAACTGTAAAAAAAGTTATGAGAAAAAACAGAAAATTTGTGGATGGAAGAATGACAGACAGACAGACAGAGTGATTACTATAGGGCATCCACAAATCCTTGCGGGGCCCTAATTAAATTTGTTTTTCAAAAATTCATTATATCGAATCCAAAATTAATTTCTGATATGTCCTAAATGTGCTTCTGTAAGATAGCAAATGACTCTTCATCTTCTGTATGTTATGTTTTGTAAGAAACAAACTAAAAATTAATGTCATTTTTCATACTGATCATAGTTGACCCTTTATTGTTACTTTTCCTTTAGTAAAAGAAAAGTAAGTTTGTCACTTTAGTACAAAATTGAAATACCCAAAGTTTATATAAAATAACAAACATTTCATCCTTGTGTGTCCTGGTCCACTGTCCCTTTCTGTCTGATCAATGATTTTGGACTCCCTCCTGCTATTCAATTTATTTTTCAGAAGTTTCTGTTTTTTCTGAATTGTCTTCTGTACACACTGCAGTTTCATCTCACTGGCTACCACTAAGTCTGTCAGTCCCTGAGTTAGATATTAAATTTATTAACTTAATATTTGATAAATAATAGAATGAGGATACTTCAATCTCTCTTTTAAAAGAGTAAGTAATAGTTCACATGTTAAACTTGACAAGCTAATTTAGAGAATTTGTGTCCCCCACTTAGGGAAAAAAGAAGAGCATGTGCAGTTTGGGGGGGGGGGATCCCCCCTTGATTTGTAGAATTATTAAATGTATACATGTATATTGAAGCAAATAAAAAATGCCAATATGGATATAAAGATTTGATTGCTTATTCTTTAATATGTGCATAGAAGATTCTTTTTGTACAGAATATTTATCACACTGTAATAATGATTTTATGAGTTTGTACAAGCCAGACGTCATAACTTTTTCATTTCACAAGCTGAATACTATCATTTATATAGTAAATCCAAAAAAAAAAAATTCCAAAAAAAAAAAAGGATTGACCGGGATTTGAACCTGGGGCCTCTCACATGCTAAGACCACTGATGCACATATTTATACAGCAAATTAAATGCAAACATTAGTCACATATAATGTATATATTCAAGTTCGATATTGTCAAAATTTTACACAATACATGGTGTCTAATTTAGCCTTTACTAAACAGTTCTAATAGATGTAATGAGAATATAAAGTCCGCAGACACCTGTATTATATGTAATAACTCTCCACATGCCCCTGTACTAAAAATAGTGCCAAGTGACTTTAAATACAGTAAAAAATAAAAAAGAAAAAATGGGGCAGGACACTTTGAGAGGGGCGAGACATGCCCTAGGGAGTTATGGTATAAAATGTCATTGCAAAAGCTCAAAAGCTTCTTGAGGTATCGCCCAGAAACGAAAATGTTACACACAGATGGAATGTATGAATTTACGACCTTGAACTTTGACCTCAAAATCAATAGGGATCTCCTATAGGCCACAGGGAGTTGTTACGTAAAATTTCATTGCAAAAGCTCAAAGGATTCTCGAGATACCATGGGGAAACGAAAGTGTTAAAACAGACAGAATTTATGACCTTGACCTTTTGACCTCAAAATCAATAGGGTTCTTCTTTAGGTCATAGGGAGTTGCCATGCAAAATTTCATTGTGAAAGCTCAAAGGATTCTCAAGATATTGTGCGGAAACAAAAATGTAAGAAATACAGACCGACGGATGGACAGACAGACGGACCCGAATTAATATCTCCCACTTTCAGTGAAAGCGGGGAACAAAAACTCCATAACATGAATTCACAATTATTACTTCAGCTGAAAGCATGCTATAATGACAAATGATGTTTTCACTTAAGCTTATTGCTGTGGCCTCTTTTTCCAACCCCTTTAATATTCAAAGCTGAACTATTTTACATGTATCCATTACTTTGTTGTCTGTGTGGTACAATACTTATGGAAATTCACATTATAAACAAGCCCTATAGTTTTATTAAAGGTAATTAAAATTGCCTACTCATGGGTGTTAAGTCTGGAATGTTGCGGTTGTCCAAGTTGGGTTTCAGTTGTGTCTCATTAATATATGGAGTAGGCTGGGCATTTCATCAATCAATCGAAGACACGTAACACCGAGCAATAATTTTATGGGGAATCTCAGGGTTGTTGTCAGTTTTCTGGAAAGAGGGGTGCAGGGGAGGATCTTGGAGAGGTACTCCCACCCACCCACCCCAATCCAGATTTTTTATACCTGCACTTTCTAAAGAAAGTTCAGGTATATTGTTGTTACTCACCCTGGGGTTCAAATGGGGGTCAAAAAATGACGGTTTTTTAATGCAAAAAGCCCCCTGGTTCCCTGCACTCCTCTTACATTTTACACAGTAGCCTAATCATCTTTTGGGAGATGGTTGGTGGTGTCATGTAGATGTGCAGTAAGGTTTTGGAATTTTCATTTTCACCCTGGGGGTCAAAAAATGACGTTTTTTATGCAAAAGCCCCTAGTTCCCTGAACTCCTCTTACATTTTACACAGCAGCCTTATCATCTTTTGGGAGATGGTTGGTGGTGTCCTGTAGATGTGCAGTAAGGTTTTGGAATTTTTATTTTCACCCTAGGGTTCAAATGGAGGTCAAAAAATGATGTTTTTTATGCAAAAAGCCCCTGGTTCCCTGAACTCCTCTTACATTTTACACAGTAACCTTATCATCTTTTGTGAGATGGTTTGTGGTGTCCTGTAGATGTGCAATAAGTTTTCGGAATTATCGTTTTCACCCTAGGGTTCAAATGGGGGTCGAAAAATGACAATTTTTAAGCAAAAAGCCCCTGGTTCCCTGAACTCCTCTTACATTTTACACAGTAACCTTATCATCTTTTGTGAGATGGTTTGTGGTGTCCTGTAGATGTGCAATAAGTTTTCGGAATTATCATTTTCACCCTAAGGTTCAAATGGGGGTCGAAAAATGACAATTTTTAAGCAAAAAGCCCCTGGTTACCTGAACTCCTCTTACATTTTACATAGTAGCCTAATCATCTTTTGGGAGATGGTTGTTGGTGTCCCATGGATGTGCAATAGGTTTCGGAATTTTCATTTCCACCCTGGGGGTCAAATGGAGGTAAAAAATTGTGGGTATTTTAATATTAAAACATCCTGGTTCCCAGAACTTTCCTTATATTTTATGCATTAGCCTAATCATTAAGAAAATGATTGGTTTTGTCCTGTGGATGTGCTAAATGGTTTCAAAATTTGCATTTTCATGTGTATGGCAAATAGGGGCAGGAAAAAATGGCCCCTTCCCAACCCATGGGGTCATGATTTGTACAAACTTGAATCTACACTACTTGAGAATGTTTCCATATTAATATGTCTAATCAAGAAGCATTTAGATGATTGTTTTCCTTTTATTCCTATATAAAACTTTGATCTTTGATCCCTTATTGTGGCCCGACCCTACCCCTGGAGGTCATGATTTGAAAAAAAAAACTTGAATCTACACTATATGAGGATGTTTCCATATCAATATGAATAACAAGCAAATTCAAAGAATTGTGGTCCCTTGCTTTCAGTGTTTTAGTGGATGGGGGGGGATCCCATTATTTATGGCATATTGTCAAAGAGGTAGGTTCACTTTATGCATAAAATGGCCCTGTAGATATACCAATTTATTGACTAACACCTTATGTTCCATTTTAAATATCAAGATAAAGTAGAGACTTAGTGCTTCCATTTTCTATCAAAATTTTTCTCCTTAAAGTCCAGATCTTGGAAAACAAGCTGTATGGAATTGCAATGTTCTTGAATTTTAGGAAAACAGGTACATTTAAGTACTTTCAGAGAAGAAAAATAATATGAGCGCATCCTCTGATCTAAAAAATAAAACATGTTTTGTAATCCTCAGAAACTGTTCTATCAGTAAATAATTGCATATTTTAGATCATAGATTGCACTCTATATTAAATATCAAAAAATATCTTTTAACAAGAGGCCCAAGGGCCTTCAATAGCTCTTCTGATAAACTGTACAACCTATCACTTCTATTTGAAGCCTCTAAGTATCCTGTATATTTAGATAAACCCTTGAAATTCCAATTCACACTCTGAGAACCCAAGATGATTGTAAGCCAATTAGTACCTGAGAGTTGATCATGGTGACTTACTTATCACTTGTCATTCTCTGAGGACCCATCAACCAAGTTTGATGATTCTAAGCCAATTAATACCTTAAATATTTAAAAAAAAATTAAAACCATAAATTTTATAAGTAGGTCAAAGTGACCTACTTTTCAGTTGTTGTAATCCAAGGACCCAAGATACATCAACTGACAAAGTTTGATGATTCTAAGCCAATTGATATCTGAAATATTTAATTAAAGCCATAAATTTTCAAAAGTAGGTCACAGTGACCTAATTTTCAGTTGTTGTACTCCGAGGACCAAAGATGCATCAACTGACAAAGTTTGATGAATCTTAGCCAATTAGTACCTGAAATATTTAATTAAAACCATAAATTTTCAAAAGTAGGTCACGGTGACCTACTTTTTAGTCGATCTACTCTGCAGACCCAAGATACATCAACTGACAAAGTTTGATGATTCTAAGCCAATTAGTACCTGAAATATTTAATTAAAGCCATAAATTTTCAAAAGTAGGTCATGGTGACCTATTTTTCAGTCAACCTTCTCCGAAGACCCAAGATGCATCAACTGACAAAGTTTGATGATTCTAAGACAATTAGTACCTGAAATATTTAATTATAGTCATATAAATTGAAAAGTAGGTCACGGTGACCTACTTTTCAGTTTTGAGGACCCAAGTTGCATCAAATTACGATGTTTTATGATCATAGGCCTTAAAATGTCCAAATTATGCCTCTAAAACGCTTAGAAATCGAATGCCTGCAAAGATCGAAAAGTAGGTCAGTGTGACCTACTTTTCAATAAATATGTTTTATGGCCCCAAGATGCATCATCTTACAAAATTTAATGATTCTAAACCTCTTGGTATTCGAATTAATGACCTTAATTGTTTTGAAAAAAATTAGCCATAAAGTTCAAAAAGTAGGTCAAGGTGACCTACTTTTTAGTTGACATACTTCGAGGAACCAAGATACATCAACTGACAAAGTTTGATGATCATAGGCCTTAAATTGTTCAAAATATGCCTCTAAATCATTTTGAAAAAAAATGGCCGCAAAATTTAAAAAGTAGGTCACCGTGACCTACTTTTGAGTCAACATGATATGAGATCCTTAAATGCATCATCTGACAAGATTTGATGATCCTAGTCCTTATAGTAAGCAAAATATCAACATTTTAATAAAATTTAATTTTTGGTCAACTTTGAAGTGACCTTGAGACCACGCCCTTTGCCCCAGGGTGATGCCTTGAACAATTTCTAATCTACAACATATCCTCATCCTTTTGTGTAAGTTTGGTGATAATCTGCCCAGTGGTTCTTGAGAAGAAGATTTTTTAGCAACCAGTACTTTTGTTTCTATTTTCCTAATTATCTCCCCTTTTTTTAGGGTCACAACACTAGTTTTAGTATAAAAGGGAGCTCTTGGGCCAAGGATACCCTGTGACAAATTTGACAATAATTGGCCAAGGGGTTCTTGAGTTATGGCCATATTCTAAAAAGTTTACGCACACCGCACAAATGGCCATAGCATTAGCTCTTTGAGCCTTTGGCTCAGAAGAGCTAAAAATGGCTGTTTTTGTAGAATTGTTCAGGATATGAGGAAAATGACGTATTTCATGACGTCATAATGCATTGACTAGCCAGAAAAATACTTCATTTTTGGGAGATTTGCAATCGTCAAAAGTCTAAATGAAATTTAATGCATTGTCAACTAAAACTAAGCAGTTTCAGTTTTTCAGAAATTCACAGGGCCAAAAAAGGGCCTAAGTGAACCTTGTTCTTTGCACGCCCTATCATATGTCATTCAAAAGTAATCATCAAAGTTGAAATTTTTGAAAATTAAGTAAAACATGAAGGTCAAGGGATAAAAAATCAAAGTATGCTTGGAAACATCTTGTTACATTTAATGTACATGTCAAATTACATGAAAGTCCTATCTCTTCTCAATCAGAAGTTATTAGGAAATATAATACTTTTGAAAAGTAGGTCAAGATCAAGGTCACAGAGTCAAAAGTCATGATATATTTAGAAAGGTCTTGTCACAGGTAATATACATGTATAATATGAAAGCCCTATCTTTCCTCTTTCAAAATAATCAATTTAAAGTAATGTTTAAATTGCTGTAAGAATGTCAAATTTCAAGGTCAATGTCATGGGGTCAAAACTCATAGTATATTTGGAAAGGTCTTGTCACAGGTAAAGTACATGTGAAATATGAAAGCCTGATCTCTTATCATTCAAAAGTTATGACCAAGGTTAAAGTTTTTGTGACAGACAGAGAGACTGACAGATGAATGAGATTTAATGTCCCCTCCCTTTCGCAAATAATGCCCTTGCTGTTCTTGAGAAGAAGATTTATGAAAGAAAAAATCCCCTGCATATTTCTATGTAAATCAGAAGTTATTAGGAAATATAATACTTTTGAAAAGTAGGTCAAGATCAAGGTCACAGGGTCAAAAGTCATGATATATTTAGAAAGGTCTTGTCACAGGTAATATACATGTATAATATGAAAGCCCTATCTTTCCTCTTTCAAAATAATCAATTTAAAGTAATGTTTAAATTGCTGTAAGAATATCAAATTTCAAGGTCAATGTCATGGGGTCAAAACTCATAGTATATTTGGAAAGGTCTTGTCACAGGTAAAGTACATGTGAATATGAAAGCCTGATCTCTTATCATTCAAAAGTTATGACCAAGGTTAAAGTTTTTGTGACAGACAGACAGACTGACAGATGAATGAGATTTAATGTCCCCTCCCTTTCGCAAATAATGCCTTTGCTGTTCTTGAGAAGAAGATTTATGAAAGAAAAAATCCCCTGCATATTTCTATGTAAATCTTTGCATCCCCAAATGTGGCCCACCCTACCCCAGGGGGTCATAATTTGAATCTACACTAAGTCTATGAAAAGGAAGTTCATATAAGTTTCAACTTTTTTGGCGCAGTGGTTCTTGATAAAAAGTTTTTTAAATGATACCACCAAATTTTCACTAATTCTTGATTATCTCCCCTTGAAAAAGGGCACAGCCCCTCATTTGAACAAACTCCCTTTACCTGAGTTTGCTTTATGGCAAGGTTGGTTGAAGTTGGCCAAGTGGTTCTAGAAAAGAAGTCAAAAATGTGAAAAGTTTACAGACAGACAGATGGATGACATACAAAATGTTATCAGAAACCAGAAAAAATCAAGTGAGCTAAAAACTTATAATCACAAGTACTTGGAAAGAGTTACATTATTTGAAAAGCAGTTTTTTTTTTCATGCATTGTTTTCAGAAGCTGAAAATGTATTCTGTGTCACCATAGTATGACTTGTATCCATGTTGAAAAAAACTGCACATTTCAGAAAACAGTTTGATAATAAAAAGTTAATCGAGGTGTTTTGAGTAGCAAAATAAAGCTTAACTTGTATAGCTAATTCAACCACAGACCTTAATTAATTAATAATCAATTTTAAGATGCACAACCTTTTCAACTCCTAATCATTCTTAAAATATTTATATCATCATTTCTGATTCAAGGTAGAACTAGAGAGACGACCAGAAGTATATATATGTCTGACTAATAAACATGTACATGTATATTGTGTTTGTTTGCAGCTAAACGTCCCTCTTGAGAATTTTTCACTCATATGGAGACACCACCATTTGAAAATAATGATTAATCCTTCCCCTTGCCCCTTCCCAGACCCCCTTTTGTTCATGCATGCAAACTAATACTTTGTTTTGACATAAAAAACAAGAGGCCCATGGGCCACATCGCTCACCTGAGTAACTTTGGCCATGCTGTTCATTACCAGACTTCCCCCCTTGTAATACCTATTGTGGCCCCACCCTCCCCCCAGGGGCCATGATTTGAA